>NC_134314.1:87171400-87514707 GCF_964195595.1 Calonectris borealis
ATATCAGATTCTCTACCAGGAAGCCAAAAATGCTATTTATTTAATTTATTAATGGTTAGGCATGATTCTAATGGTACAATGTTCAAATAAAGACTATACAAATCAGGCATCTTTGTGCAAGGGAGGCATTTGGTGCTAACGTCGCCCTTTTAAGTGTCCTTTGGAAACTATTGCTCCTGTTTCTCAACAACGTCAGCAATAGCTGAACACTGTACTATATCTTTCTTTTCACAGAGCCATGGGCCTCTTAGTAAATCATTCCATCATTAATAGATTCTCATGATTAAATTGCCAAGACTGAGGCCAGCCACAACAACAAAACATGGGGGGAAAGGGGGGACAGGACGACCAAACTTAAAAAAAAACCTCAGAAAACCCAGTACTGCAGGTAGAATGTGTTATTCAGATATTCAGACATAAAATCACTGCCTTTAGCAGTAAAGAAGAGGTACCATGTACTGGGAATACTAAGCATCACTTTTAAAACCACTGCATGCAACCCCAAAGGGAGTAATTGTTTAAAAAACAATAATTAATGCCATTACAAGCAGAAGTTTTTCCCATCCTTGCCCTCTAAGAACCTTCTATAGTGATTTGAGAGAAAGCTATTTCGTTGCATCACAGCCCTAGCAGTAGGCGGTAGAGGGAGAAAACATTTCGTTCAGACTTAATAAACTCCTTGTACCCTCACTGGCTGGCTTGGACGGAGATCCTTCCTCTTCTCCATCCCTCCCTCTCCCTCTCACCAAGGAGATCCACCCTTCTCTCCCCCTCACGCCAACACCTCTCCCCCAGAGGCCCAAGCACGCCCACGGGGAACACCACAAAGCTGTGAAGGAAACAGGAAAGGTCTGCCAGCAGGCTGGACACCTCAGGAACCGTCCTGTCCAGGCTCTTGTTCTGTTTTTGAAAGGGGAATGTGGGGTTGGGTTTCCCTGATGCCAGCCCGCGTTCCTCAGGAGAGGACAGCATTTCCCCCATAATGCCAGAACTTAGAAGTTCTCCTTGTCAAGACAGTTCCTGAAGACACTGAATTTAAAATATTGAAAGATAGAGTACATCATAGACAAAACCAAAGTACACAGAACAAAGACACTGATGGGGACAGTCTATGCCAAGATAAAGCTAGTTGAAAGCAACTCAGAGGATGTTGCTTCATACTAATTTCAGCTCTCACTATAGATTTTCTACACCCAAGAGCTTTATCTTGAATTTTTTCTGAAGAGCCTGGGAGTTTAGAAGAATTCCTGGTCCATGCATAAAAATATAAGAGGAATCAAGGACTCGACCAATTACTCCTGTCATATTCAGCAATGTGTAATGTGTCAGATATGTTATTTTTAAGACAGGAGCTATTATGAAGAAAACTTGAGGGTAAACTCATCCTTGGCACTAAACCCAACCAGCTCGAATGATAGGTTTTTCCTTCATATTTTGTCCTCTGTCATCTTTCTTATCTACCTTTACCGCCTCCAGAAATTCATGTTTATAACCATTGAACTACTCCTTCTTTCAGGAACTTCAGACAAGCTCATTTGAAACAGGTTAGAATGCAGCTGCTCACTTCATCAGAGTTAAGAGATCACATTACTCCAGTGCTCCTCTTTGCACTGACATCCTGCCAGGAAGTATATTGATTTAAATATTGTATTACTCGTCTATGGTATTAGACGCTCCTCAGGCTGAATCCTTCTTATCTTGCATAGCTTCTAAACCTGCGCTTCACTTTATTTTTTTAAGCAGTATTAGTATTAGAGGAATTGAGAGAAGTTTCTCATTTTTTAAAACCAGGACAAGGAGTTTGTGAGAAGAGTCATTGAAGACTTCGTTAGCTGAGATATCAGTTTTTATCTATTATATCCAAGATATGAACTAGAGTTCCAGAAGACTGGAGGTGGCGAGGGGGAAGTATTGGTGAAGCCAGTCCTGCTATTTTTCTTTGAGAGACATTCACTAACACTTATATCCATGATAAATACCAATGCTTCCCAAAAAAACACATACACATATAATAAATGCAATTACTCAGGCAATCACCCAGCTAGAAAAAAAAAGTGAAGGAAACCATGGTCCAAGTTTTTTTTAAGGCTAAATGTTAGCCAGCTAATACAGTGAAGCAAGACACTATCAACTTCATACTGCCCTGTATTTATCAGTAGCAAAGATTTGATTCCACAACTGTGTCAGCATTTATCATGTTAACACAAGAAAAGTAAAATGAAGAGGAAGAAGAAAAGCTGCAAGGAATGTAAAAGCTAAGTCATTCTACAGTAGCTCTGGTAATGCAGCAATGCCATTTTCAGGGGAACGTGAATACACAGAACTCTGATCGAATCCTAGCAGGTAACTGGACAAAGGCTTTTTGGAATATTGTTATGATTAAAACTCCAAAATTTTGTTGCAATTTCAGCTTCAGGAACTTGTGGTTTTAGAGCCAACCACAGACAAATGTCTGCCTGGTGAGCACATGTGAATTGTCCCAAGCAGAGTGAGATGTCCTACTCAGAAGTGTCTGGGTAGTCATCAGTACTGGCAGCACATGCAACACGGGGGAAAAAAGGGGGAGCGGGAGGAGGGAAAAACCCACAAAATAAAACCAGATTTCTGCTTGCCGTCCATGAGGTTGATTTTCTTTCTCCCAACCTGGTTTTGGAGAATGCTACAGTCAGGGGGTGGGAGGAATAAATAAAAGAAAAATCCTTGGATACAAGGCGAATAGCTTTTTGGAAAGGACTGAAAGTTAGTTCTCCTATGAATCTAAAAAATGTCTCTTTGCAAGAGTGAACCAGGTTGAAAAGATACTTGTTCTCCTTCTCAGTGTTCCTCATCTTTTCAGCACGAGATAAGGAGCCCCAAATAGGCAAGTCAGTTCTGTTTGCACATGAACATTTTGTCCAGCAAGCAATAATAGCCTACATTTAACTTTATTCTTCTGTGCAGAAGGCAGCTCGTACACTCCCATTTGGCAGCGTTTCATTCAGGAGAAAACAGCAAACTTCTGCCCTTGGGAAACTAAAAACTAAATCAGAAGGGAAGCGGTGGCTTGAGCAAATGTCTTCATTTGTGACCATCCCTCAGCCTGTTGGAAAGGAGGACAGTCAACACAAGAATGGGGAAAGTTCAGCATTTAAATACAATAGCTCATTTCATTGCTTCCTCACTGGAGAATCGATACTACAAAAGACTATTTTGCAATGAGTAGTCTCCATTATATTTCTGTTGTTTGCATTACAACAGAACATAGAAATCTCATCCAAGACCAGTGCCTGACTAAGCAACACAACTTCAAATGTTTGTAGACTAACTTGGTGAGCAACATATGGTGGGACCAGAACTGAGCACAGAGGGGAAGTGAGTTACTGGAGGTCAGAAATTAACTGAAAATGGACCGTTTCCAACGTCTTTCAATTGCACCGCATGGCGCCAATGCTCTTCTTTTTGCTGATCTATCCAGATTTGTTACCCTTTGGCAAGCTCTTCTTTAAAAACATTATACTTTTGTATATGAAAATGGTTCTATATGAAAATTTCCAACATAGTTTCCCTGAGTTTTGATAGAACAGAGATGGAGTTAAGAGCTTTATTGCTTTGTAGCTTCAAACAATGCACTACTTCCAGAGCACACAGCTCATTTTCTAGCTCACAATAAGGGAGAAGACCATAGTCTTCAACATACGTGCATTACTGTACTTGCACCATTCCCAGAAGAGAGCATTTGGATGAGATCTGTTCTAGAAGAAAACTAAGGCCTGTACATTAAAGCATCATAAAAGTCCTCAAAAGCATTTCTGCTTGCTTCTCTTAATGGTCAGAAAAATGCAATTACTCCTAAAAATCAATAGGTGGCATGTAATCTTGTATATGAGAAACACTAGATTAATCAGCAGAGAAGTAACATTTAAATTTTCTAGATTTTCTGGTAGATTCAGATACTTGTATTCTTTCAGGCTCTCTGTTCAAGACGCTATCCTCAGTTACTACATTATGACTCTTAAGTAGTCATGTTCCTGTTTGAAAAATCTAAAATGTTATTGATGGTCTAGTGTTTATATTATGAATTTTTGTAAGCCAATATCCTATTTATAGAGCTGAAACACAGATGGTTCAAATAAGAATTGCTCTCATCTCAATATCCTACAGGCTAGCCTTTCTATTAGGTAGTATGCAAGTTCCCATACACACAAAATTTCAGCTATGTACCCCACTATTTTCCAGTATGCCACTTGCAAGAACCATTGCAGCTCTATTTTCATAAAGTTGTCCTAAAAATGGCACAGATTTATTGCTTCAAGAGTTTTTCATTTACATTTCTCTCTGCTTAAATTTGCGTGACAAAGCATCAGTCCTCCTGACTAAAACTTACAGCAGTTCTGCGGACAGAGTGCGTAAGACCTAAGCTAATGAGCAATTAAAACAAGTATTAAGCCCATTCAGCCTGTTAGCCACAACCAGGTCTATGCCACGCAAACATGTAGCTAAGTATCTTTACCAGAATGATTAGTTTCACGGAAAAGCATTTTTCTCTTCAGTGAGGCTCAGTCTAGGGAATCCTCTCATCCTTTTTTGCCTTTTCTTTGGTTAACAAGCAACATGCAATTACACATCTGACAGTTCCTCACAATTACATTTTTTAATCCGCTGACCAAATTTCAAACAAGTTGGACAGCAGGGCATTTTTGAAACTCCTACTGCATTACACTAAGTGTGTTTTCTCCTAGGGTATATAGGAAGCATGAAAAGTATTGCAGGGAAGGGGAAGCGGGGGCACAAGTCAAGGGTATCACAGTTTGGTACCACAGGAGGCGTGAGTAGTAAAGAGGAGGTTTAGGGTTACTGTGGTGGACTGGCACACCGAACACATCCATAGAAAACCAGAGTTCATGAGCTCTAATGTTCATGTGTAATACAAGACACCTTGAAACAACAGTGGGTCACCTCAAAGTTCTTCATACATTCTCTTGCTCAGGCTGTAAGCTGGCCCAACAGTTAAAAAACTTACGTGCACTACGTGTAGATGGAAGCCAGGCAGCAACGAGTCACTGCTGCGCACCATGCATAGTATTACCTTTGGGTTGATCCTGTAATATTTTGTATCCCCTTTTGTTCACAAATTGACTTGGAGAGTTACAAGATGTTTTCTTCTTTCCCTGAGAACACCAGGCTTCTGCTTGACTTACTTTTGCAGGTACTTTTTGTGGATTAACTAATGGTCCATCAGAATCCCCGTTTAATTACTTTTGTTTCAAATATTTAACTCGGCTGCAGGCTTTGCTCTGAAAGGAAGCCTGTTCACTCAGGGTCTCATATGAGAAAATTCAGGTATGCAACTGAAATGCAATTCAAACCTGGGAGGACTGAGAAGCACAGCAACCGCATGCCCTGATGGTTGGTTGTATGTGTGCATTTGCAAGCCTATAAACAAAGATGACATGCGGAGTTCAAAACCTGCGGAGTTATGTGGCTTCTTGGCTACCCTAGGACATGCATCAGTTGATGTCTTTATGCAAGTTTGTCAGTTTGGAACTATTCTGACCCTTATTTTCAAGCTGTTTTTTAAGATAACAAAAGGAATTTTCATTTATTTCACTACATGTCTGTTGATATTTTCAAACTGACAGTAATGTTTATGACTGTCATAGCTGTCAGCTGGACGAAAATAAATCACAGCAGCTCAACAATTGTCAAAAGTACAGAACTTATGAGGTGTTATAAAGTAATAGCTATAAAGGTGCTATTACAATAAAATTGGAATTAGATGATATGCAATATCAACATAAACATTGCTAAACCCCTAAACATTTCAATATCACTTTCTAGATATACTGGAAAATGCATAGCACACAGAAGGAATGGACAAACTACAGTTTACTCACTGTTATTGGCAGTGTGTGTCACTTAACTAAAAGATGAATTTTCAGTGAAATGCTGCAGGATGACCTGTACTACAGGAAATTTCACATCCAAATACTGGAAACTTACTCCATCCCTCCCACTTCACACTGATGGCAACACGTGGCTGTCCCACATCTATGTTCTTGTGGCTTTGATTCATGCTCTGCTCAGTGATTCTCCCTCCGTCATTGCCCAAAGAATGTAAATATTTATTCTGTCTGTATTCTGGTTTACAGACTTGGCCCATTATTGAATATGAAGGCTGTAATTCAATCATAGAAGGATCTGTTGCCACGCATAAACTGGGATTTTATGTTTTATGACTTAGGCTTCTCAGAGCAGCCGTCTTCCTACTCACCTCCCCCTCTCCTTGCCCATGACTGAATTATAGTTCTGTCTCTAATTGAAGCCTAGTATTATTCTATTTCTCTTCTGCTGAGAGGAAGACCAGAGCTATCATTCTGAATACACACCAAGCCACAGGAGCCTGGATGAGGTACTCTAATGACAGGTCCTCCTACACAGCACATTTGCAGTCTTTCTGCTAATTAATTTGATTTCCTTTGTCTAGACTAACATAATACAGCAAGTTACGCTCATTTAAAGGAGGATCGTTCGCCTTTCAGTTCACTCCAAATGAGGAAGAAAGAAGAGTCAATAGACTGGAATCCGGGGGAGACTGACTTTGTCCTTGACTACACCAGTGCTTATGTTTTCACTTGACCAAGACTTTGTCTCCAGGAGAACCCGAGACAGCACTATCATCAGAGGAGAGACTATAATCAAAATCAGATATCGTCGGTATGCGCATGGCAAGGCAGTGGCAGTTACACAGAAGGGTTCTGTCTACAACGCACTGCAGTCAGCGGCTTTCTTCCTGGCAATCACTTGGCATTTACTGTTCACAGCTCCTGACATCCTCAGAGGCTGAACAAACATGTAATTAAAAACACACACCAGCCGGTTTCTTCAGACTCCCTTCACAGAACCAAAGGAGATTCAGTAGCGTGCCACTGGACTAGTAAATCAGAGGCAAAGCTAGTAATGGGAGTTAAAGAAGTAACTCCTCACTATTTGGAAGGTGAGACCTTCATTCGGCAGTTTTGTCAATGATTGAAACCGTGGAGCTGAACAGTCTCAGAGCTGAGCTGTCAGTCAAATACAGGACTTGAGAAATGGGGTGATGTGTGACAAACAGATGAACTGACTTGGATTTGAAAGTTCAGCCTTCTGAGTCAGGTGGGCAGATCCAGTTTTAATACCCAGAAAGAAAAGTGACGAGGAACCACACATGATATAGGTGCACTGTGGAGTGGAATGAGTGCATACGTTTCTTAATAACGGCAAGGAAGATCTTACCCTACAACAGAAGAAGAAGAAGAAGAGGGGAGGAAGCCTACAGAGGCAATCACCAACCTCTTTGCTCACACACCCACAGAAGAGTGCCAGAGCTCCCCTTCTGTAGACAATTTCAGGATCATTTCTAGCCTTGTAACCTCAGTTGCATTTATCATTTTGCAGCATCAAAGAGGGGAAGGATTCCAACTTTGGGACTTACTGGCTCAGGGATTTTTTTTTGGCTGATAGTAACTGGGGACCCTCTTTACATAAACACAAGCTGAAGATAAACAGCACCTAGAGGCTCTTTATTAACTTAATGTGACCTTGTTTTTTTACAGTGTTTGGCCATAAGCCATTCATACTGTGTCACCACAATTACGGTTTGAATATTTTTCCATTACTCACGCTTTCAAGCTCAGTAGAAGTAGACAATAAGTAAAAGGAAATCTAAAGATTCTTCTCTTTGGCTCTTTCGGAAAGCTATTCTCAGAAAGGTCAGGGAGATATCTCGGAAAGAGTTAGCCAACATCTAGCTATAAATTTCAGTGTGAGATGGCAAGCTCCATTGCTCTTCCAGGTCTATTCAAGGCCTCTTTCCCAGCTATAACTCAGGCAGCACTTCCCTGAATGTAGAGGACAGAGATGACACTGGTGGTAGTCTTTGATGACCTGATGTTACTACACAGAAGGACAAAGATACCAAGATGCCATTTTATGTCAGTTCTTGATTTGATTGGGAGTAATGAATTGTCCAAGTGGCCAAGACAGCTTCCCTTTTGACATGACTACAATGCTACATAGTAGCTAACATTTCCATATGTGACCAGTAAATGCAAGACTGATTGTGAAGAGGAGGAACGAGTGATCAGAAAGCTTGCTCATTCAGGGTTTGGTTTGTTTTTTTTCTCTTATTACAAAGTAGTCAGAGAACATGTTGTGCATTACAGTTTACACCATTTTACTAATCCTACCACTTAGTGCTGTTTCAAGCATTTATGTATCTCTTGCTGAAGCAGCAAGGGAGATCGATCAGCTGAAGGGTTTGGCAAACTACTTGTAATGGTTCTCCTAGCATCAACATAGCTTTGTGTTGGTACTAGGAGAACCATTACAAGTAGTTTAAACTTGTATATACTACCCTATAAACCATTCAGTTGGCTCAGCAACCGAATGCCATCTGCACTACTTGCTAAGGCCCATTGTAGTTGATTAGACCAAGTAACATCATCCCAAGGAAAATGCTTTGATCCATAGGTTTGCTCTGGTTCCTAGTGAGTGATCATACACACAACTCACATATCATTTATGAGTGACTTAGACCACAGCTACAAACAACATTATGTACCCATGAACATGGCTCTTTCTAGACTTTCTCCTATGTCTTGGCTAAACAGTAGACTTTTTAAAGAAGTTCTGTGTAATATGGGATTAAGAGGACTGGAATCCCAAATAAGGCTAGGTGGAAAATATTTTCTGACACGATGAGAACTAGACATACTGAAAGACTCATTTCCAAATTGGAGGAAAAATTAAGTCCTGACCATTTCAGGCCTACGTTTTCACTTCAGATCAGCTGAACTATTAGATTCTGAATTCTTCCTTACTTTCCTTTTGAAGAAGGAGGTGAAGTGAGCAAAAATCAGTTTTAAAATACTTTCAGTGTAAAATTATTAAACCCTCAAAATCCAAAAAGCCATTTTGCAGAGTTAACATGAAACACCTTTTTGTCTCAGTAATGGGAAAACCCTAAAAAATACACATAAATTGAACTAGACCTTCAGGTGTTTTCATTCTAAAGATGCTGATATCTCTTCCTGCGAAAAGCAACTTTGAAAAAAGAGTTTTGATCAACACTTCTCCTGAAAACTTTCATTGCCACTGTGTGGAGAGAGAAAAAAAACGTTCCAACTCTGAAGCCTTGGGGCCACCACAATTTGTGTAGCATGATGGTCCTCAATGGGTCAAGGATAACCACAGCCCCATGGGACTTTTTATGCTTGTATTTTGAAAGGAGGCTCAGTAAAGAATTTGGCTTAGCAAAACAAGACTACACTTCCTCTCGTCCCTTACTTAGCTTCAGAACAACAGCTTTTGCTTTGAGTGATTATTTCAGCTTCCGTAATTTTTCTCCAGCACAAAACTGTAGGGAAGCTCCATACAGATCAGACCAGTGATTTGGGCAGCATAAGAACATGAATAATGTCAGAGCATCAAAGAGAAACGGAATAGCAATTAGGAAAAACGCTACCAAAAATGCACCCAGGAAAGTCAAAGCTAAAAGTAGCTCACCTGTCTGAAAATCTGCTAACTTGGCAAAAAACATTTTTCTTAGAGGACCCTAAGAAGCTCCTAATTAGCACAAAGACTGAGGAATACTAATTGCCACTTGGCAAAACTCTGCTCATTAAAAACACAGGGCACATTTGTGGGTTTTTTTCCTTCCTTCCCGCCCCCAAAATCACACTCTTGTTTTACAACATGAATGACATAAAAGGCTACCTCAGAGCAAGTGCACAATTTCATATCTACATCTTTGTTACAAGGCTGAAAGGGAGGACTCTTAAGCTTATCTAAAAAGAAAAAAAGGAGTGAGAATTAAATCACTGAACTGTATGGTTTAAGCAGAACACGCAATGGCACTGCAGACTTGAACAGGAAAGGAAGCAAGAGAGGCGCATTTGAGTTAATAGAAACAGACCTAAGAAGACAAGCTCCTGAGTGGATTTGCAGCATAATCGTACAGAAGACATAAAGAGCTCATCTAGCTACCATGGTTTTAACAAGGTCCTCTCTATGACTATTCTCCACCCCCTCAAAAAAAATACTATCTGTTTAAAGCTGCTTGCCAAAATCCATGGCAAAGCATCTAACAGAAACCAGAGATGAGATTTAGAGACACTTTACAAATAGGTGACAGGGACATACATGTCACTCGAATCAATGTGAGCAATCCAGAAGACTCCTGTTCCCACACCTACAAAGCCTGCAGTTTCATTTTGGACTGCGACATTGCTTACGTGTCTATACACCGGGGCCTCCGTAGGGCGCCCAGACGTACGACCGGGTCGGTGGTAATGCTGCCTGCTGCCATTCACACAGAAGGCAAGCAAAGCTTGGGAGCCACTCAGCAGCTCCCTGACTGTCCTGCTTCGTCACCTGTGTTTCACATGCACCCAACCAGTGGAATATGAACAGCATTAACTACTACCAGTCATCCAAAAATTTAGCCAATGGGGCACGCTACTTATCTTTCTTGTAACCAGCTTTGTCACAAGATCTTCCCCATTTATGAACATAAGCTCGGAGTTTCAGTACCCACATGAACTGGAGATAATTCGACTGACATTCCCCTCACGCTGCAGAAAAACCCTCTAAAAATTGCAGAACAGGCTAGTGGGAAAGCAGAAAGCACAAAGAGGCATTACCATACTTTCTGTTAAAGCTGTGTTATTAGGTAGGGAATAAACATAAAATTCCTGGACCTTAAGGGAATTATAATACCATATCCAACATTATTTTTCTGTGATTAGGCTTTGTGATGTGGAGGGTGAGGTCCTGATTGAAGCTCCCTGAATTTTATCATCCTCCCCAACATATTAAGATCATTCATTCTAGGTTTTTGAATCCAAATGAAAATAATCACAGACCAAAAGAATTAAAACCTTTAAAGCCGCCTTCTCTCAGTTTTACGTTCTGATAAGAATACTGCAGGATATGGGTTCAAATATGTATTCCAGTTATACATACTCACTGTAGAATAGTGCAAGTCCACTTTCAGGTAAAGCAATAGCACAGAGAAAACCCTGTATCTGACCTTGAGAAATAACCAAAACAGTGATTAATGTCAGCTGGATATATTTCTAATTGCAACCCATGCCCCTCTGAGATAAAGCTTGAATCAGCTGATGCTGTCACCCAGGCCAGGGTGCCGTTTGATTTGTTTACACTGTGAGCCATGGTCCCCCTGCTCCTGGCCCCCACCGGCACCACCGCGCCCCCGCCCCGCACACAAGCACGCGTGCACACACCGACACACACACGCGCTCCTCGGTCACTCTGCCAGTACTAACAACCATGCAGCCACACAGTCAGCAAGACGAGTTTGCTGATCCAGCCGAAAAGGTATTTTTTGTGTTTTGCCGGCCGGCTTTCCAGCTGCCTGCAGGATCAGTAGTGCCGCCGGGGCCCCCGTGCCAGCGCCGGGCTGCTCTGCCCTGCCAGTACCAGCCTACAGGCGGGCTGCCTTCAACCAGCTCAGAAGCCACACCCTGATACTCCTTCCAAACTGGGGCCTGGGAACGCTGTCACCCAACTTACCTGTTTCTGGGTGGAGGAGGCTAACGTAACTGGAAGGGTGTGGCTGATAAAGGTGGCGTTGACTGACAGAACTACAGGCTCTTGCTTCCTATATAAGATGCACGGTCCTTGTACCTAAATGGCTTGGTGTTAGGACTACAGTCTGTACCACCGCGGTGAGAGGAAATAAAATAATAATAATAATAGAATGTGATGAGTAGTACCATTTCAGGTGCCCAAGGGCATCCAACATGTTTGTATAGGCTGGCACATCAGAGAGAGACCCTATGGCAGATGCATAGTCTTCCACAGTGGCCACTGGAAGCCAGGTGAGAGATGTGGGGTATTCAAACAGGCACCGGGCACATCTGCTGAGGCAACCAACTCTCCACCAGAACCTCATTCTGCTCTAAAGACACAAGGACTCGGATTTGTGCAAGCATCTTAAACATCACAGCTCTTACTTATGACTAGATTTCCAAAAGAGGTATGCACCATTTATCTCAAGTCCTTAATGGATAAAAGAGGATCTTTTATCTTATCTTGAAAATGTGCTCTGCAACTGTAGTGCAAAACTAAATATTAAACATGGAAAAAGAAGCATGAACATGTTCTCTAACTAACTGCTGCATCCTGACTTTTGAGAGTCTTGCCTTGTAAGTGCAAAGGTTTCTTCCGTCACGGCTTTGGGGTTTTAAGTGACTAAACACAACCGCTGGTTAGACTGCATAGGAATAATCTACATGATATATGAAGCACTGATGCCTTCTGCTTCACTCTTTCTCCATATGCCCCCCTTCACTCTCCCTGCCCTAACACCTACCCTTGCTGGATTCTCCACACCTGATCCAGAATCTAGCACTGAAGACTGTGGCAAGGTGGCTCTTCTTTGTGTGAAGATGCTACATACCCACGCAATTAGTGCATTGCAAAATTAAGCAAACCTGAATTTAAGGACAAATAAACAAACAAGTAATGTGGTTTGGTGAAAGAAGTTGGAGGAAATAGTTTTCCATTCTCTTTCCAGGTAACAGATGAGCCAAAAATGCTCATGAGACAGAACCAATCCGCTGGTTAATAACCTGAAAAAAATCTATCAGAAGTTATAACACAATTTGAATGCAAATATTTGTCCAACCTCCCTTTCAGAACGGAGCACCGGAACCTAACAAAAGTAGGTCACTTGTTCTGGCTATTGAATTCACATGGATTTTTGCCCTCATTAGCAAAAACTAAGTTGTGCATGCACATGACATGGCAAGAAATGGAGTGATGATGCTAATAGATGAACGAGAAAAACAGGAGACAAGTTTTCAGGAGCATTTATTCAGCAGAAGGATGAAACAGCATCGGACCAGTCAGGGTCTAAGTTGAAGCCTTCAATGCCAAGCCTTGAAGCCAAAGCCTGTATCTCTGCCACCCAGTCAAAGGGTACAAACACCACAGTGCCTGGCCATCCAAAGGGCACAGGCTTATGCACGGAACCTGTGCATTAAGCTTCTCTCTTGTTACTGAACGAAGGCATCTTCATTCTCCAAAAGCCCGGATGATTTTGAGTACCATGTGGGCTCATGTTTTCCAGTTAACTACAGCTGCATACATGCATAAATATAATATACTTAACGGTCAACAGACAGGACGAAGCTCTCACACAGGTATGAGCTCACACCATTTTAGCAATTAGGACCCTGATTAAGAGAGGACAGCTTTAAACTAACACTGTAGAAGTTAAGCAAACACTTAATTGGCTTCCTGTATTCAGGTCCAAAAGCCCGTTGAAGTTACCAGACCTTAGAAGAAAAGCGTGATAATGTACCCTACACACCAGCAAGTCGAAAGCATCAGGGAACGCACCCTACCCACTTGTAATTAAAATTAAGAGATGGAAATTTTATCAAGGTTGGATATGTTTGCAGTTTGGATCAGATGGCATTTAAACATGGAAAGCTGTCTGCCATCTCAAATGTATAGCTCTTATTTTTAATCAACTGCCTCAAGTAATATTTATTCCTCTTAAAGGAAGCCTTAGGCTCTGTACTTCACTGACAGCTTTTTGTTAAGTCAGCTTCCACAAACACACCCCACTCCCAAATTTTATATTGTTTCTATGTGCATTGCTGTCTCTCACAATGGTCATCACAGTAATCCCTCTGTCCCAACATGTCCCACAGTAGGACAAGAGACTCCTCAGCACCTGGAAATTTAAAAAAATCCAAAACCAGAAGTTAACCCAACTTATATGCAGATCTCAAAAAAACCACATCAGATCTACGCCCACCACACTTTGTTGATGGCACGCTGAGGACATTAAGAACAAATCAAGGTTCTATTTTTGGGCTTGAAAACATGGCTGCACAAACACAGAATGGAAAGTAGCTGCTTATGAGCCAGTTCTGGGCACCACGCTTCAGGAAAACCATGAAGGTTTCTAGAGGGGAGGCAAGGAAGAAAAAAAAGAACATTTACATACACAGAACTATAACTCAATGTGGCAAGATTGCAGAAATCAGGGATCTTTAATACAAAGAAGCAAAGACCAGAGGAGTGAAGTTAATAGCTTTCAAATGCATAAAAGGGTATTGCAAAGAGTGAAACAATATGTCTTTACTCTTCATGGATGCAAATGCAATAATGTCAGCAAATAAGATTTCAGACAATATTCCTATTAGCAAGCGCCATGATACAGATAGTGAGGCATTGGAATTGATTTGCCTAAGTTTGTAGACTCATCGTCAGAATTTTTAAGGAGAAAGTGACACAAAAGGGGAAAAAAAAAATCACATCTGCCACGGATTACGTTAGATAAAATGGATCCTAACAAGCAGGAGATGAGCCAGATGACTTCTCAAAGTCCCTTTAGTTCCCTTTTAAGTACATAGACATATACATATACATACTATATATAGCAATTATTGTCCTCCAAAGAACCATCTTTTTAATAGTTTTTTCCCTAGTTTTCTGTCATCTCTATTCTCTTCTTATCTTCCTAGGCTTTTAGGTTTTCTGCTAGCTATCACAGAAAGAAATCATCATTCTTTTTGCAGTACAGCTTAAGGTGCATTTGCCATGTGGTCACTAAACTGCTACTCAAAGCCAGCCTTATGTTTAACACACTGCAATCTGCTAATTGTGAACCTACCAGGTTTATAACACAGATACTATCAGATGCTTTCAGAATTAAAGACTCAGTTTGATTTCTTTTGCTGTAGGCAGAATATGTAATATTTATTTAATGGTCCTCTGCTGGCAAAAGAGGCCAAGACTCAAGATTCTGGAGAATGTCTTGGGTTTTCCAAAATTTAAGTTATTTAGAGGAAACATTGCCTGGTTTATTTTTTGAAGAAGATGAATGTCATTTATAAATCATTAGAAAATGTTAGGTTCCTAAAGCATATTTAAATACCCGTAAAACACACACACAACATTTTCCACATAAGGCTAATTTGGGCATGGTTTTAAACCATCTTAGAGGACTGATTTCAAGGCAGAGAAGTCAAAACTGCTTAATTAGCCAGTGTGGGTAGACAATATGATGCCAATATCATGCCACATCATGCTTTTTCCTCCCGGTCCCTTTGGAGCCAGTGACAGACACGTTGAGCTAGAAGGTGGGCGATAGCACTGCTGCACCAGCTCATGGAGCAACCAAAGTCCACAACCAGCAACTGAATGGGGCAGCTGAGTGGCTTCTCATCCGGAGGCCTCAGGACAGCAGAACAGGCCCAGAAACAACCACGTCCTCGAAGATCTGAGGCAAACCGCAGAGGTTTGCACAGACAAAAACATCTGTATTGTCCTCGTGACAGCAAACACCCAAATTCCTCTCTATTCGTAATACTTGTAATTAACAGGTGTGGAATAGTTTGTCAACAGCTGTCATCGTAAAGCTATGGTATTTGTCCTACAAGCACAGCAATACCCTGTGAAGATGTATCCACTGTCCAACCCTCCCTTTCCCACAAAGCACAACAAAAAAATAAATTAAATTGCTCTCAAACAGAAACTGAACACACACTGGAATAAAATTCCTATCTGCCTTCTTTATCCTCCCAAAATTGAGATAAGTTTTGAAATTTGATTTACTTACTGTTGCTAATTCCCTAAAAGTAGCCTACAGAGTAAAAGCATCTCCTCAACATTTCCCCTGTGAGGAATTGCTCCCCTACCTAGATATAGTCTAATATTTCTGATTACGTTGAAGAGGTGGGGTGATATTGCAGTGCGTGGTTTCCTAAAAGCCAGGAAAGAGTCATTCACCTAAGAGCAACTTAGAACACCAATCTTCGTTATTTGTTTACTGTTATTTACTCTTATTATTATTTATGTACTGTTATTTAGTAACTATTATACAATTCCTCTTCGTACTGCTATTCCTGAGAGAAGCCAGTTGCTCTGGTATGTTTTTTAAACCAATGCTACATTTATACTCTCCTGTAACCCAATGCAAAGCAATGATCAAGTGTATACACATATGTTCAGATTCTGACAAAAAGTACACCACTCATTGCCAAGGATTTACTGTAGGATTGAAACAAAAGGAAAGTTTAATACGAGACAGAATCCTGAAACAAATTAGTAGAGCAGAGGATGAGAAGCTGCAAAGATTTATGCGCTAATACTGCAATGTTCTCTACCACCAAGAAGCCCCACAAACTTTTTCACTGGGTCCAGTAAGCTCAGGGAAAAAAAAAATATGGAGGCAGGCAAGATTCTCTGCAAACATGTATTAAAAATTATCTTGTCAGTGACAAATACTGACTTCATTGAAGTGAATAGAAAAAAAATATTTTAATTCAATGGAGTCAGTAATTTTACTCTTGGGAATATCAATACAGAATCCTTGAGGTTTAAAATATACAGTCATTTAGATCAGGCAAGGATCTGTCTTCAGGGAGACTCCCTGATATTTCACACAGTTCAGGTGGACAAAAAAAGTACTACCATTAAAAATACTTGATCATTTTGAAGTAATCAGCAAACGTTTACAGATAAATTATTGTAACAGCTGACAGATGAAAAAAAACAACCACACCAAAAAATTTACCAGGAAGTAATTTAAAACAATAGATTAACAACGTTTATGTTCTTGGAATATCTTGTAATTCCAATACTAATCATTTTTCATTTCTACTTAGTATCATGCTGCTTCTTTAGTTATTTTGCATATTTTAAATTGTATTTTACTTTTAATTAATTAAACTTCATCTGTCTATAAAAGGGAAAAAAAGGAAGAGGGAAGAGAAAACTCCACAAATGTCTGTTTTCTGCCTAGTGTAACACGGCAAATAAATCCAGCCTAGTTAGTCCTAACCTAGGCTACAGGAGCCCTTGGCTTTACAAGAGCACCAAGTATCAGAACAGGTTCTATAAACCATGGTAAAAAAGGTATCCCCCAAAAGTGTCTGTAGGGCTGAACAATTTCCCTCTTTCTAAAGATGTCCAGGCCAGCAAAATTCTGTAAGCCAATGGTATCCCCAACTTTTCTGCTTTCTGCTTTTTCTGGCTTTTGCGATTTAGCAGAGCTGCCCAGCAGGTTCACATGGGACATCCAAGAATGGTTCAGTCTCCCATTACATGCCTTTCTAAGAAGTTTGAGCCTACAATAATTAAATATCAACAGGCTTAATTAGCTTCTACTGTTCTCTTTTTTCACAACTTTAGGTATCGGGATCTAGTAAGAACTTAATGGAAGACCACTGCGGGTAAAATATTGAGGTAAGGGAAAAGGGAGAAAGAGCTGTAATACAACTTTTTGTGGGCGGAAAATGTAAAGAAATGAGGACTTTTTCATTGCATGACTGCCATATATTCTAAAGCAAGAAATATGGAAGTGTAATTGGAATCACCCCGTACCCCATTGATTTACACTCCCGGCTTGAACCAAATTAAGATCTGATTAAGGTTTACTTCAGAGATACCAGACTATCTGAAGTCATTAGGTTCAGTTTTGGCAATGGTGACAAATAACTGTTTTTCTGAAGCTAATGGTAACTTTCCCACAATGTGTGCATTAATTGTAGGCTTCATAACACAAGTGTCTTGTTTGGTACAGTTTCCTGGCTGGAAGGACCTCGTTACTGCCAGTTGGCTGTACCAGGCAAATCATTTAAGCAAAGAAGGGCTGATCCTAATCTCTCCTCATGCAATGCTAATACAGTATCAATGAAGAATTCAGTATCTGTGTTGCTTTGCGTGCACAGCTCCCAAATGAACTTTGGACTTGTAAAATTGGTTGTTATACAGAACTTTCTCATCCTGAAGTAAAATCATGTTCAGTGATCCTCAAAAGCATCTGGGAAATCCCAACGGCCTCTGAAAGCTCGCCAGCTCTGAACTGTGACATTCTGGCTACTGGCACCAGGGGCCTTTCCCTATGTAAGGGTTTGACGGTAGAAGGGAGGGTGTAAAATGTGTCTAGCTGTACTTTGGATCTAATTACATCTTCTTATAGCTCTGAGGATTTTATCACCTTTAGTTCCAGAGTGTAATTTAATCTATGCATTCAACCCTCATAGTGACCCTCCCCAGCCTTCAGTTGCACCTTTTTCCTTTCAGAGGGAAAATCTCAGCAGATACATCCAAAGATGGGAGCATTAAGAAGCATTTTGCAGCATTTCTTAATCTTTCTTCCACCTTTTTTCCCCAGCGCTTCTGTGGGAGCCTCCACTCATGAGAGGCAGGGTTTTGGAAATACCCATTTCTTCAGTATTATTTGAAGTTTAATAATTCTCCCCCTCAGCGTGCTGACTTATGTACACCATAAGCCTAATCCCCAAACTCTCCCTATTGACAGCACAAAGAATGCAGGTGTCTGCCTCACCTATGGGAATTCCTGATGCCAGTCATCTAGTTTTCATATTCTTCAACAGTCCTTATGGTGAAGCCTTTACTGAATTATTTAGGTTGCTGAGTTCCACATTCAAAAGCAGCTGCTTTGGAAAATCAGGACTTTCACTTCCATAATACTTTGCAGCTCAGTTCACAGAGCACTTCATTTTGTTTGGAAGCCACCTGGGCAGGTTACCACAAAACAGTCCACCTTAGCTATTACTCTCCTGCTCCTCTGTAAGGCTTATCAAGTCCTGTCAGACTCTGTCAGCTTAATCTATATCTTCACAGCTTCACATACTGAGCGAGGACACTGCAAAATTCTTAGTCTTTGTAATGCTAAGCAGAGGAAAACCTAAGCACTCTAAGACACAGGTTTAAGGTGAGTTGCCCAACATGAAACAAAAAGTTTGTGGCTCCATGTTCTCAAACTAGCACTCTAGACATTGTTATTTGTAGAATTCATTTGACCTTCATAATAGGCCAGTCTTCTGCATAGTGAAAATAGGTGGAAGGAAAGAAGGCAAAGCTACTTTTACCCTTCACATACCTAAACAGTGCCAGAGGGGCCAGATACATTTAGATTCTTCTTAAGTTACTCAGAGACCGTGCTGAAATATCTAGAATAAAAGCAAAATGCTCCTTTCATTAACTTATGCACGTGTCAAGGTTTTATTGCAAGTCATATATATATGCAAGGTTGGGCTAACAGGCATATTTTAAGTAAAGGGTAAGCTGATATGAGAAGGTGACCCAGACAGTGTGGCAACGTCACAGTGGTTCTTGATTCGTGATTTTTTTAGTGGGGCAAAATAACACAATCCTATGAGCAAAAACAGTGAAAGAAAAATGGCTAAATACTTAGCCTTTCTCTCTCCATACCCCTAGTATGTCCTGGAGAGCAGCCCAAGAAACAGGAGCAAGCAAAAGCTACAAACGTATAACCCTCCTCCTCACAGACACCAATGATTGCTGTCTTAAGTGCAGATTCAAAAACTTGCCAACATTTGTCTTTCTCCCTTTTCCCCTGCACATTCCTTCTGCAGACATCTAACTACAACTTTGTATCAGAGAAATAGTTGCATGCCACAAGATGATTTGGAGAGGAACTGCTGTCTCAACATAGTATGCAGATGACTAAATAGTGACAAAGTAAATCATCCCTCAAAGATAAATCAATAGAGAATAAGTAATTTTATCTGTCGAGAGTTAATATGCAATGAATACTTGCAAAGGTTGCACAACATAAAATCTACTAGCAGTTAGACGTGAGTTCCCTCACATATGCTAACCAAGGAAGCCTACAGAGGAATAGATCCCATTTGACTTCTTGATGAAAAGCCTTAACAACAGCAAGTTCTATGTATAAACTCTTAGAAAAGGATTATATCCTAAGATATTGTTAGCTTACAGCCAGATATTTACAGTAAAGATGCACTTTGTAAGTATTTCTTAGGAAATGTGTTAAATTTCCATTTAAAAATATTTCAAAAAAAAACAGTGAATGAGTGAGGGGACTAGTTTATAGTGAATAAAAAAAATCCTAAAGGTGGTTAAAAAAACCAAAACACTTGTTGAACACCCCCATACACACTCTGAATTTAACTTGTAGTTAAAGTTGGAATTTAACTTGTACTTAAAGTTGACAGCCCATTGAAAAGCTTAACTCACTTTTCACTTCTGTCATGATTTGCATTTTTCTTTTTTCCAGTTACATAAAAGCATTAATCTGTTTGGATTTTCTTCTTGAATATACTTTTCAAGTTCTCATATATATTTCTAGCACGACATGATATCTGTCCTATAAACTCTGTGAAAACATAGCTTATGGTGTTTGAAACATTCTATTTAATTAAAAGAAATTAAGAGTCCTCCTAAAACGTGCAAGCAGCAGTTGTATATGCTGAAATCCAGACTGTAAGTATACATCCCTTAAACTTTCCTAACTTCTTGAATAAATAGATCCTCTGAGGTTTCCCAGATAAGAGATATTTTAGATTACTTAGGCTATCCGAAGAATGTTTTTGCCGCTCTGTACAATTAGAGCTGAAAGTGCATTTATCTTGCTATAAATAAGGTGACTCTTAAAGAATGAAGTTCAGAAGTGTTAATGTCAACTCTTTAGTAGACATATCTTTGAGAGGGTAACTCCATATCTCAAAGCACCTAGGCTAGCTTAAGTCAAATTTGAAATTAATTTTGACCTTTATAATATATGCAAGTCAGAAAAACTGATGGAATAATTCCAGAGTTAAATTATATGAGTTTTATCATAAAACCTAAGTATTTACATAGCTGTTTTAAAAGTTACCATTTAAATACGATGTTAACTCAGAACTACCCCCAAAATCATATAGAGTAAAAATATAACTGAAATGTTCCAAAACAATCTATGTAAGGAATAATTCAGTTCATCAGAAGCAAATCCTCTCTTCCCCACTTTACAATACTTGGGTTTAAATACGCTGCTTCAAAAGAGAAAAGTGCAAGGACAATTAGCTGTTGTTGTCTCTTTCTTTTACTACAGTAAAAATATATTTTACAGCTATGGAAGACCTTGTGTAAACCATAAACAAAACCTTTGGATGTCCCAGGTTAGAAATGTTAAATACTGAAGATAGCAGAGCAATACACAATGGGCAGAAATTCCCACTATATAGAAGGCATGGTTAACAGTGCCATTTTTTTAAAGTATAAAAGTATTTTTGCATTGTCTTGAAGTAATATGCTGTTCTACTCCTCTGTGCAGGAATTAATTTAATCCAGTGTGTGCAAATCTGCATTAGAATTCACCTCCTTATAGGCTTTGCAGTAAAGCAAAACATCAATTGTTTTTGCATCTCCACATAAGGTCATGGCTACCTCTTTTACATACTATTAGTATTTGCTTACATACACATATATTACACTGTAATAAGCAGTTTATAATAGAAGCATTTTAGCCTTTAATACATTTTTTTAAAAAAGCATTCAATCACAGTAACAGTTTTTACAGCCTGTAAAGCAACCCATGATGTTCTGTTCAAACAATGACAGCATTATACAATCATAGAATCACAGAATGGTTTGGGTTGGAAGGGACCTTTAAGGATCATCCAGTCCAAACCCCCTGCCATGGGCAGGGACATCTTCCAATAGATCAGGTTACTCAAAGCCCTGTCCCACCTGACGTTGAACACTTCCAGTGATGGGACATACACAGCTTCTCTGGGCAACCTGTTCCAGTGTCTCACCACCCTTAGTAGCCCATGTCATTGTTCAGAAAATTTGGGAATGCTGGTCTTTGGGCTGTCTCTTAAATAGCAACCGTATTCAAAGATGTTCCACACTTAGCAACTGAGCCTGCCTATCTAGACTACTAAGGCCACCCAGTACTAACAGGGTTTTCAAGACACCATGCAAGGAGTCTGCACCTATGAACATTGTCAGCTAGAGGACACACAGTGTTTTGAACACTTACGACAACATTTACAGCACAATTGCTGAGCCAGTTTCCCATAATGTTGAGTGTACCATTTTAGACATGCCAGATGGCACAAAGAAAGCCTGTAACAGAATTAAGACACAACCTAGCGGCCAGGAGCAGAGCCAAGGGCAGGATGACCCTTTCAGCACAAGTTTAGACCTATGCCTAGCTAGAGTGACACCATAGGCATAGCCATAGGCAGCGTAACAAAGCAGGGATACCCACTGGACCATTAACACTTTTAAGAGACTATTAGATTCTGCCACCTCAAAGAAACTGGTCATGCGATGAAAGCAAAAGGCCATCACAGAAGCTTTAGGAAAGGTTTACCATTAGCCAGAAGACAGTACTTATTTAAAAGCAAAACTGAAGCATGACTCTCACCCAAAAAATTCCACCAGCATTGCTATCTGACTAACTGCTATATATGTTAGCAGTTCGTATCATGCATCTAGAAGTTCAAAAGTTATAGTGCATTTGATGCCCAAAGTAAGGTATCAGCCTTAATCATGGTAAAATAAGCCAGTTTTCAAATGTTTTTAAAGGAAAAATAAATATCTTGGGGAAAAAAATCTAATTTGGAGCACTTCTAAACCAAAGTATCTTAAATTACAGGTCACTTTTATTGGGAAACTAAGTCTCTCTTTAATAAATATAAATCTAACCATGCATATTCTAATAGGACAATAAAAAACCAACTAATTTTGCATTGTCCTGTAAACAGTAAAGATAAATCTAAACCCATGATAAATACAATGACAAATACATTTCAATATTCTCAACAAATACACCTAAATTTCACTGTGCGGAAAAAAAAACAACAAGC
The DNA here is from genome assembly GCF_964195595.1 of Calonectris borealis. Classification (NCBI taxonomy): domain Eukaryota; kingdom Metazoa; phylum Chordata; class Aves; order Procellariiformes; family Procellariidae; genus Calonectris; species Calonectris borealis. Next base: position 87,194,050 of record NC_134314.1, read on the forward strand.
ATGGCATTAGCATCTCAAGCTCCCTACATTTTACACATTCAGAAAAAGTAACAGCTTAAGTCAATCACGTTTGACTGCTATCCAGTTATTTATATGAGTAAATGAAGCTGGCGTCTGAGTGGGGAGATGAACTGGCAACTTGCCGCAGCCTTGAGTTACAATTTGTATATAATGGAGCAAACTGCAAGCACTCTGATTGTAACCTATCTATGTGGATGAAGCTAAGCAGAAGAGTTCACATAGGCAATATTCTGTTTTAATTAATAATAAAGCAAGATAGAGATTTCTTCAATCTGCAGGTGAAGTTGCCCAGGACAGACCTGCAGAAGAACTCGTGCCCCCCGCGACCTGAAGCCTGGACTGCCAGTGGAGTTAGATACACAACAGTCTCCCTTGAGACTGGAAACCCTTGGTACGGACTTCCCACCCACACATTTGCAGTTCCACTGTCTGAACGGACCACCTAAAACCAAAGTGAAAATCCCCATGGTTGCTGGCAGTCTCAGAGACTCCACAACACACTGGACTGTACTATGGCCATGGTTACAATAGAGGGGCATGGACCATAATGAAATGATAACTCAGCTGGCTGGGAAACGTCATTTCCAGTGATTCCATAGACCTTTGAAGATCATATCGGGTGGGAGAGGAATGCAGGAGAAATAAGATTATTCCTCCTCAGCACAAGTATGTTGAACAGGATGAGAAAGATTTCTTCAGACGAGTATCTCGAAGCAGTTTAGCGGCTCACATTCACATCTTATATGAACAGGAGAAGAAATGAGTATTTTGGGGTGACTTCATGGATAGCATACAGATCCATAAATTTCATACAAAGAGTGATCCTTGCTTTTTAGCAATTTTCTAAGAAATTTCAAAGCTGAGAGCAGCTTAGAAATTAACTAATTTCCCTAGCCACCTATTTATCAAATAATTGTATTACCATACACAGCATGAACAGCTCGCAGCAGTAGCTTCCATAACCAACAGTGACTCCATCCTGCAGTTCCTACTAATTACCAACACATGGTGGGAATAGTCCACTGGCCCTTTCTTGGCTTCCATACGCAGCGAGTGGCTGCCCACTTTTGCAAGACATCTGCCATTTTGGAGGTGATGAAAACATTTACAATAGTAGCTTATGTATCGCATTGTGATTATGCATTCCCCTCTACTCTTGATATTTCAAAAAAAAATTCCTATATGCATTTCATAGCAAAATTACTTCATTCTATTTTACTGATTTGTAAGCAGCATTTGTGTCCATGTAAAAATGACCTCTTAACACGTGTTTAGGAATGGAAAGTCATCCCTGTGGCCTTTTCTTTCTCCAGAATTCACTCTCTAGTTGAAACATTGGCCAAGGCACAAATAAACAAACATTAGTAAATATGAGACTGGACTGCCATTGCTTCCCAACAGGAGAGCCTGCCAATACCAGATATGGATCCAGAGACATTGCTGGGTTTGCCTCTTCCAGAATAACTCTTCCAAGGAGCTACACCCTCATCTAGCTTGCTCAGATTCTGAAAATCACTGTTTATGACTGTGGCTATAATAGTTGACCTAACCAGAAGTGCCAGGAATCAAACCACAGACTTTGGAAAGCAACGGGATCCATAAGCTACAGACTCCTTATTTTGAGAGTCTATGGTATAAGAGTCCCAATCCTAAGCCACATGAGATGGCTATGCCAGGATAATAGTTCAGATTCTGCAAATCACATCCATATTGTTAAGCCTTTCAATGTCTGGCATAGTTTTAAATGGACAACAAATCTGTTTGTCGGATAAAGTCTGAACTGCTAAATAAATAGTGATAAATTTCCTAATACTACTGGGCAGAGTGTTCCTGCAAGTACAACGTGTGTTTATCAGTTTCCCACTGAGCTAGCGTTGACTTTCAAACTTCCTTTAATCTTATTATAGTAAACATAGTACAGCTCTCTGGCAAACAAGAGTAACATTCTTCCTGTAATATCATATCCTTCTTTTAAAGAAACCTTAGAGATGTCCAGAAATGAACTAGGCTCAACTTGGAATGACACAATAAACTTGTTTCCAAAGATACTTAAGTTTTATAAAATATTAGATTTTATACTGAAAAAAACAAGACTGTTTTTATAAAGAGAAGATTGGCAATTTCTGATAGGTACTCAAAATAGTGTTTGCATGTATCATACTTAAAGTCAGCTATTGAAACACCAACATAAAAATATTTTTCTAGTTGGAAGCAGTCTACCTGAGTTGAAGGATAAAGCAACTGGCATTTTGGATGTAGAATTCAGAAAACAGTAGACTGTAGCTTGTGAAGGAGCTTTTTCAGTGCTCCTTCAAGAAGAAAGAACATCAAGTGCAAACGACTTTAAAAAAAGAGCGGATAAAGAAAACCAAATGGGATTTATTATGGTACAATTTGTATTTAAAGCTTCTCTTCATTTGGGAGGAATTTATGGTAGACAAAGGTGGGATTTGTCTTCCAGTTAAAAAAAAAAAAACCAACCTAGATTGAGCTGTTGAATAACTTTGTGTAAGTGACTGAAGGGACTTTGGGAACCTGAAAGCAAGACAGTTTCAGATGACAGAAACTCAGTTTCCAACTGCATGCATTTGTCTTGCTTGCTTCAAGGTTCCTATAGAAAAACGGTCATTGCATATAACAAAAATAGCATGCAATGGTGCTATTTTCACATATCTTCTGTGATTTTTGAATAAAAAGATAAATTTTCCTAATAATCAGTTTTATGTGACATTTCAATCTTCAGCTTCAGATACCCTTAAGAAGTCACAAGTTCTGGGCTATGACTTTGCTTAAGGCTCAGCTTCAGCAAGGAATGGAAATATTAAAGAGGCAGATCAACAATCTTTCTCTGCCTACACAGAATCCAAGGTGCTTATAATGTGTTTCACTTTGTAAGTATTCACTCTTAAGAATATCGCGGCAAAAGCTGTTCTCACTGAAGGACCAGGCAAAGTTTCCATGGGCTTCATTAATGAAGAATATACACCAAAGTCAACAAACATGCTTAGTATAAAGCCATTGTGTGTAGTAATCTGAAAGGTGTCAGCCAGAGAACAAATTAAATCGAAATACGAGCAATAGCCATCTCTCTCTTTATTAGGAGACTTTACTGGATGCATCCATTAAGCCATGCAACATGTTCACATATTCCCTGTCTCCTCTGCCTGTCAACCTCCTCTTGCTCCTTGCAAAGGACACTGAGCTCCAAATTATTTTGATGGAACAGGAACTGACAAACGATAGACGGATCATAACAAAAAACATGCCTAGAGCAAGGATGTCTGACATCTGAGAGCTGGGATGTTTTCATTTTGGATAGAAGCTCTGACCCACTGTTTACACCCCTATCCCAAGCTCTCCCACATACTTTTAAATGACAACTTTCCAGATGTTATCTGTATGGAGACTGGCCAGATTTATGGGCAGGATCCTGCTTAACTCTAAGCCAAACTAGTGTTTTGGCCTTGCTGGAAATGAGATTAGGTCTGAGATTTGCACCAGGGAAAAAACCTGCAGTTTCATGCCAGAAATGGTCATGCAGAATTTTTACAATGTTGTTTATTTTTTTGTTAGCACTACTGTAGAATATCAGGCTATTTAGCATTGTCATAATAGCACTTAAGTGGAGTAATAGGATAGACTGGACATGGCTGGAATCCACAACAAAACTGCACGCAAATGAAGAAGGGCAGCTAGTTCACTTGTAGCACCAGCTCAATATAGTTTTCCAACTCTAGCAAGTGTTTGTACAAGACAAGGTCAACAACGCGTTCTGCATGAGCTGTACAAATGCTGTTTCCAAGTTTTAAGAGAAGTTAAAAATTCAGGAAATTTTTAAGATTTATTGCTGTTAAATCCACAGTCCAATGTTGTATTTGTGCATTGCCCATCACACTCAATAAAAACTGGTTCCAAAATGAAATTTGGAGGGTAAATAATATATTTTCCTTTCCCAGTGTACTTTACTTCTCCCACTTCCTTAACACAAAATAGGCAGAAATGAAATCTTTATGAGACTTTTTGCATTTGAATGTATCACAGTTTTAATTTCCTCTTAGTTTCATTACAAATTACGGTTTCTTAAAATACTCACTTCCTAAATAATAATGACTTTAAAACTGCCTGGAACGAGCGATAAATTTACCTTTTTCTTTCTATAAAGGAGCTTGTAGTAAAGACAGTAGCATGCATATTTCTATATACAACATACGTTTACAGTATAACTAATTCTATATGGCAGTGTAGCCTCTACAAAAAACTGACCTTAGTAACTTAGCTTTATGACTAATCTAAAATATGCTGCTATAACTCTTACAGATATTATGTAGACAGCAACAACAGAAAAAAACAATATACAGAATCTCACAGATAGCATGGTTATGCCCAGAAGAAAAAAATGAATGTGAAAAGTAGATGCTGTAAGACGACTTTTTGACAAAGACAGGTTACAACTGAAGTTGCCATGATTGTATCACACCAGATATTGAAAGACAGATTGCCCTCTGTTTTAACGTCCTGGAGCAAGACCGATTCTTATGATCTCTTTCCCTTTCTGAAACAGGCTTCAAAAATCTTCTTAAAAAAAAGATAACAGCTTGATGCACTGAGAACAAGAAATACCATGGTTTCAAGTGACATATCCATAATCTACACAACTCTGTTAAAATCTACACTTCATCCCACAAAGCAGCTATGCATTGGAATAAGGTTTGGAGTAGACAACCTCTAGCAATAGAAATACAATCATCTGAGAAGGAAAAGCTCTCTTGTTTTTCAGTTCCTATTGTTCCGAATAGCACAACATTTTCTGCGATCTAAAAGCAGTCTTAGAGCACTCACAGTGATCCAGAACAAGGAGGATCTTTGTATCATTCATGCTATACACATGCAACCCTATGATTTCCATCATGATCCCATGAAAATGTGTGTAAAAGTGAAGAGTCAGTAAGAAGTCCAATTTTTGCAGCAATGACAACCATCTTCTGTTACTGAGTAAGGATCTGATCCCTAATTGCTCCAATAATATATTTTCTAGTTAGAAATACTTTCATACAAAACATATCAATTTAGAATTACAGAATCATTTTTTTATTTAAAATAATTTTCCCCAAAGAAGCAAACTAAAGAAAAACATGAAACCGCAAAAAGCCAGCCAAACCACCAAACAACAAGAGACCTGAAAAGTTTTCTGCTTTAGAGTGAAAACTGCAGAAAAAAAAAGTGGTTTGACATTTTTTAATCAGATGTTTCTAAACATCTTCCTGGGCATCGCACATTCCCACCTGCCTGCGGCAACTGGACTTCAGGGTCAGAGCACGTTTCCCACCACGTGCTGGGACCCAGAACTGCCACCACAGGCGGCACCTCCTTCCTCCGAAGCAATACTTCTGGTGCCTTTTGGGAAATGTAGTCAACCGAGATGCTGCACCCATGAAATGCAGCACAGCATTTCTAAATCACAGTTTTTAAGTTTCAAGCCAACATTTCTCACCACTCCCAAGTGCAACGAGGAACATAAACACAGCCTTGTGAACCTCCATACGCAGAAGGGCTACAGCCAGTGACAGGCAAACAAACATGAAGAAGCACCAGCTGTCCTTTTCTAAACGCAACTGCTGTGTTCACATTCACCAGACAAGCACAAGGCTGCGTTATCCAAAGTTCCCACTCAAAAAGTAGTCCGCTATCACATGCCAGAGTAAAAAAAAAAAAATTAGCCGCCTTCTTTTAGCACTGAAGGGAGCTCAGTGTGTGTATATACAAGCAGGGCAGCCACAGTTTGTTGCAGGGTTGTTCTCTCCCGCTGAGCAAGAAGGAGCTTCTTGGTAACACATGCGTAGGCGATGGTGCAAGAAGCAAGGGCTAGCCCACACCCCGGGTTAGTACCAGCTTCAACCCGCACGCTGCATCAGCGCTAGTCTGCTGCGAATGGACCAGGTCTGCGTCAGCAGGTAGCACAGCCCCACGGGAACAGACATACAGAGCAAAACAGTTAAGCGTGGAAGACTTTCTATCAACACTTATATGCGCGTTATAGGGTTTTACTTCAGGCTAGCTCTGGTCTGGTCCCACGGACTGAATTTCCAGCAATGACTCAAGCACATCTTCTCATTTAGATTCATCCTAAAGGAATCCAGCTGGCCCACCATGAGGTATATGGAGATGGACACTAAGTGGGAACAACTGGAAGACTGGCGTCAAAAGTACACTCCTGACACGAACCACAACACTAATATAAATGCACAACCACACCCACGAGCATCTGTGAGAGTGAAGTGAAAGACCTTTTTGTGCTGTTCTTCAAGATACTCTTCTGATGTCAGTAAATCTGCACAGTGACTTGAACTGCTCATTGAAATAATTCTAACTCAAGCATCAGAAACTGGTAAATCCCAATTTACCAATTCCAAATTGGAATTTACCAGTTTCTGATGCTTGAGCTAGAATTATTTCAATGTGAATTTACTAGTAGTGTGTGTGGAACTATGAAACTGAGCAGCTGGAATTTACCAGGTACCAAATCTATCAAGCAAAACCACAGCAGGACTAAACTATTACAGGAGAGGATGATTCCTTGATTTACACTTTTGTAAGCATTGACAAAGGGTGACTGAAACCAAGCATTTTCCAAAGGACAGGATTTATCGATATAGTTCAGTTGGCAATTCAGATACTAATTTTTACCCTCACCTGATACTACGGAAAGAAACAAAAATCTCCTGAGTTTTATTTTTCGACTTCTCATACCTTTGTTCTATTCCACATTGAAAGTCATGTTTCATGACAGCACAGTCTATGTGAAAGATAAATAAAAAGTAAATAGGTCAGCTAAACCAATCAGCTCAAAATCTAGGTTAATGGCATTTATTTTTGTGGCACCCTTTTAGAGGTCTTACTGATGCTTTTCACTGACACATCTTTCACTTATTTATCATGCTGCAACGGAAGGCTGGGCAAACCTCGCTGTTACCAGACGTACCTTCTCCCCGCACACAAGAGCTCTGCACAAACAGCGGGCTCCAAGAGATGCAAGAAGGCAAAATTCTACCTGCTAGGTTTCTCACTCATCCGACAACAGAGATTTAGCAAATCGGTCCGCTCTCTTCAGCTTCACAGTAATCATCCACAAATGTGTAGAATTTAGTACTTCCCTGCACATCTTGGATGATGGCAGTTCATGAGGACGTGCAACAGAAGTGAGAGAGAGGTCCCTTCCTCGGAGCCTGAATACTGAGACAGAACCCTCATGTCCTGGCTCTCAGTTATAAGCAGATTGCTGTCCTTACTTCTATTCAATTATTTTCTCGGAGCGTTTCTTTAAAATCCTAGGCTACTATTATTCTCCCTTAACTTTTGGAAAGAGATGAGGAAAGGCCAGCCTGAGAACTAAGCACCAAGTTTAGCAAGCAAAGCATCCGCGTTAAAATACACCAAGCATTCTAAGCAAGTATTTCAGGCGGCATGTCCTTCTTGGAGTTCAAGCAACAACTAATCCCCTAAGGGAACACAGTATCTGTATTGTATTGGCTCTGGTGGGAAGACACGACTCTGAAGTGATGTTGATTTCTCCCTGGTTTAGCAAGAACTAGCCTTGAAATGGCCTGATAAACAGCTTGCTAATTGGGGCTCTGCATAGACATTGCTTGGTCTTGCACCTGCTGCTTCGCGATTCTCGGGAGGACTGTGGGATTCTTAACCTGGGGCTCTTCCTTAGGGAATCTCTGCCGCAGTCATTTGTCAGGCTGAAGTTCACCTGACTCTACTCATCGGGCTTTCATTCAGTTTATTTCTCCTCTTTCGGAGAAAAAAGAGGTTTAACTTGTTATGAGCTGTTAATTTTGTCCTCAAAAATCCACCGAAAGTTATATAACCACTTTCACAATAGCGTGCTAAAAATAAGAGTTGTTCAGCCAAATGCCACTGCAATTTTTTATAAGACCTGTGACTTCAATTCTGCAAGACCTGTGAAAGTGCACATATTTCCTTAGCTTTAGCAGAAAGTCAAGCAGGAGCTCCTTGTGAGAGAGACATGGGTTTGTATTATCATAATCCTCATTTGCAAGGGGGAAAAAAACAGTGTACGTATGCACATATATATATTTTTCCAACTCATGACTTAAAGTAATGCTATTCGCTCTTGGAGCTGATCCCTCGCGGGGTTTCATAATCACAAACCATCATTAACCCAAAGCAAAGAAAGAAAGGTACAAAGGGGCACAGGTTTCAAGCAGGGGGTTTGGTTTTTTTTTCCTGTTTTTTCACTTGGGAGGGAGCGTGGAGACGTGATGCGCGACGCCTCAAACCCGGAGGGATCTGGCCACGCAGGTAACTTCCGAGGGCGCTCAGAGCAAAGCACCGAGACCCAGGCGCCGCCGGCCGCCGGCTCTCGCCGACTTAGTTACGTGCCCCTGGAAACGCCCCACGGGCGGCAGCGCGGGCGCGGGACGCGCTGCTCCCCGCGGGGCCCCACCGCTGCCGCCGCCAGCGCGGGGCCGGCGAGGGTCCCCGCGCGGGGCCGGGCGCCCACGAGGGTGCGGCGCGGGCGGGCTGCGGCGGGGCCCGTGGGCGCGGCGGGCGGAGGCGCTGCGGGGCGGCCCCGCGCTGTCACCGCCGCCCGCCCGGCGCCCCGCACCGCTGCCTCGCGAGGGGGCGAGCAGGGTGAGAGGGCAGGCGAGGAGGAGGAAGGCAGCGAGCCGGCCGCGAGGGAAGCGGAGCCGCATCAGGGCGCCGGGCGCCCCCCGGGCCGCCCCATACCTGCACGGAGGCGGGGAAGGGTCTGCAGCGCGCTCCGTCCTGCCAGCTATAGATCCCCGGGGGCGATGAAGCGGGGCGGCGGTCGTCGCCCGTTCCTGCCGCTGCCGCTGCCGCTGCCGCTGCTGCTGGTGGCGGTGGTGCGAAGCCCTCGCTGGCTGCAGATGCCCATAGGCGCTCAGAGGGGGAGCGCGGTGCGTGGAGAGAGCGCGGCGGCTTCGCCGGGTCCCGGCGGCGGAGGGGAGCTCGGCACTGACTCCGCGCAGCCACTGCCCGGGGAGAGGATCAAGCCCCAGCTTTCGATTGGCTCCGGTGGCCAAACAGCTCACACCAGCTGCCCGCCCGCTGCCTCCCCGCCCGCCTCCCCTCGCCGCCCCACACGCTCCGCTCGCCTGCGGCTCCGCTCCTCCCTGCCAGCCTCCAGCCTCGCAACCTGGTGGGCAGACCTCACCCCCTGTCTTTTTCTCCCCCCCGCCTTTTCCCTAACACGACGTCCAATCCCGAGCTTTTTGTTTATGCAGGGACATTCGCACCCTGGATCTGACAAAACGCGCTCCTTCCCTTCGCATCTTCCTCCTTTGGCTGAAGGACCTGCAGCTTTAAGCACTCATGACATTTTGTGTCACGCTCAATATTCAGACACGTTTGTTCTCTGAACATTTTAAAAAATATCCCTAGCTGGTAAAATTAAAAGCATGCAGCGCCCGATCACCTGAGGGCTAAATCTGAGGTAGGACAAAGCATTCTTTGCCTGAGTTTCGTTTGCTTTTCTTACATTGTTTGGGTTCCTAGCCCTGTCTTGCTTAACTACACGTCAAATCATGGCATGCACAGAAAATAAAATCAGGATGCTAAGCCTCCTCTTCCTGAATCTAGGGTTATTCAATCACGGGCGGCTGTAATTGCCATTGGTGCATCTTTGATGTTGGCATCCTTTTAACTCGGGATGCCTTACGTGGCCTGTGGAAAAGGATTCTCCCTCCTGCTACATGCTGCTGTCTTAAGTCAAATCTTAGACCTGTCTTCTGGGCAAAATGGCAATCCTTTGGTTTCAGTATGACCCTCTGTTTAAACAAGAATACAGTTGAACCAGATAAATAGGCCCTTTGGGTTTTCTCAGCGCAGGAAGATGTTGTAATATTTCCAGTAAACATGTTGGCAAAATTGCCTATTAAAATTAGGGAGAACAAAATGATCAGTTATAACAGATGCACTCTTAATTAATGCAATGACCTGCATTTAACTGATGCTGTTGAATTAAGTAGCGTCTATGCCTGTTGGTACATCAGGTGCCATTAAAAGTCAACATTTATTTAAATTTGGCAGACTGTAGCATTTGAAACAGAGAACGGAGTTCCAAAGATACCTTTGCACGACAGCAGCATGTACATTTTTAAATGGTAACCTCCATAACATTTTTAATTGTTTTTTAATTGTTTAATCTGTATTTAATTTTTTTTTTCCCACGAAATCGTGTGCTTTTTTTCATTCTCTAGAAAGCAAGCATACTTTTGTCTCTTTGGGGCATACAGAACTAGTTAAAAAAATGTTTTTGTTTATTTTTTTTTATCCAGGCAGAAGTCAGAAAAATAAAAATAGAAATATTGAGAAATATAAAAAACCAGACATATTTAGAAATATCCATACTTGGAGTATAATCCACCCCTCATTTTAAAAGCTTTATTAGCAAAAACATCCCTCAGTGAATTCAGTGGAGCTACACCTCTGGAACACAAGAGTAACTAAAAAAATCCCGTTTCTTTTTCATTATATGTTTTTCCTTCACATATTGCCTATTTATTTTTCCCTGAGAGAAATGAAATTACTAGTCTGGAGATGAAGCTACTTTTCTAGCCATGGCACGGCAGGCACTGCATCTCCATCACCCCCCCGACACCTCTACAGCAGGCATATTTCTTCCTGCAAGCTCCTGATCCAAACGACTGGCTGATCGTCTTCCAGTATTTCCTAAGTCGGAAGGTGGTGCCTTCCTTCACCCTGACTTTTTCCTAGGAGGAATGCTTGCTCCTGAATCATACTCCGTTTTCAAGCCCTTTTTTCAGCCTCCCATTTCTCTCCCTTGACAGAGGGATAGCCGTGGCAGAGGAAGGGGCACAGCCCTCCAGCTGAGCGGCTGTTGAAGGCTGCTGCCTTAGGCCTCCTTCTAGCTACTAGTTGTCAACCGTATTATCTTATTGACTCTACACAAATTTTATCTCCTGCTTTGTGTTCTTTTGGGGAAAAGCTCTCAACTCGCTACAGTTTTCCTGTAATAAATTCTTTGTGCTCCTCCTTATAACCCAAGAAATTTCTGGGGTACAGATGACTTGAGACTTCATAAGATTTTGTACTTCCAGAGTTGCTACTTCCCATTAGCCATTCTCAATATTGTGTTTGTTTCCCTCTGTGTTAGTTTGGATTCCTTTACGGCACTGATTAGTTTTCCCTCTAGTCTTGTTCAATTTAATAGCTTTTAACCTGTCTGTTTTATTTATGTCTGCTTAAGTGCTTATTTACTCTTTTCCCTCATAACTATAATGACCTTCCACAGGTTACTATAATCCTAGAAGGTATGTGGGGAATTTAAAGATTTAAAAGTCGTTTGACTTCATAAATAATTTTTATTTTCTCATTACATGCCTTATTTTTAAAACAGGAATGTTACATTTTCTATTTGATCAATGTTTGTTTTTCACACATATTCCTTCCACATATCTAGTAGTCAGACTAACTGAGACATTTTGAATTAAAAACAACTTTTTTTTTTTTACAGTTTGGTTAACAAGAACTGCAAAGGGTGTTGATCTGACATAGGGAATACATAGCATGTTTATTCTTTGCTCTGGTCTACAACCAGAATTTTATGCCATTAAAAATACTTGAGTTAGGTGTGCAGGTTTAGTTTTGATTTTTAAACCTAAAATAGTGATATGCTGCAGAGAGCAGTTACCTAGCAATATCAGTATAAAGCACATTCATACTGATGTTACTGCATCCTTCCTCCAGTGTGAGTGCCTGACTTCTACTGTATGCTGTACTTAAACTAACAGACTAACCTTTTAACGTCTCCTGCCAATTACAGAGCCCATAATTCAGCAAGCTGTTGAAGCATATACCTACTTTTAATCTACAGATTTCATTACTACATTCTACTTCTGATGTGGCCACGCTTCAGGAATGACTGTAATCCATGTCTTTTGTCTCACACTGAGACGAAACACAAACAACTGCTGCCCATCTCCTTCACGGCAAGGACCGTACCTTTGTCACCGCTGTTACGGAAACTCTGTTCTGCTTTGCAGCCCTGAACGCGGAGCTTGTCTTGATCTGTGAACACATCTGGCAGGAGTGCCTGGGGAGCACAGCCCCAGAGCCAAAGGAGGCCTGAGAGATGTCCATCACACACCCCAACCTCATTCCTGACCCAAGACGTGATCCACAGGGTTTCATAAGATGGAAATGAAGAAACCTGAGAGATCTGGTGATTCCGTTATACAATTTTTCCCTGCTTGTAAATTGACATACCTACACTGAATGAGCAAACTGATCATTTGCGTCAGGCTAGGCACATGTCCTCCTCTCTCAGGCTCTGACTAAGAGCCAAGCTCTGTTGCCAGGAGCTGGGCTCAATACCCTCCTAGGAGATCCATGTCCTGAGAAACCTGACTGTCTGAGGGCTGGCGTATGTTTCTGATTCAGGCACAGGGGGCAATCCCACAAACTGCTTTCACTGCCTTGCATCCCCTTTGGTTCTGCGCGGTTCCTGCCTCTTGACTAACCTGCCTTATCTCGTTCGAATCCTAACTCATCTTTATCCAAGACTTTTAGTACAAGCTCTTTGATTTCCTGACCTTGCTCTTGATTTGCGCTTTGGTTTGGGGTAGCCTTGATTTCTCTGTTTTCCTGAGCGTATTTTCCATCCAGAGCTTTGGGCTGGTCTGTCCTTGGTGACTGACTCCTGGTCTTGAGTTCCTCAATCTCAGCGGCTGGACCCACCCCAGCTATAGTCACTTTGCGCAAGTATTCCACTTGTGAGTCCTTAATAACTCCCGTTTCAAGCCACCTTGCTGAATGGGAATTATACAACGTGATATCCCACTGCTGACGCAGAGCGTTTGGCACATAGCTTATCTGCATGATAATTCAGCCGCCTGTGGAATAGATCGTAGCGGCAGTATTGGGTCGTGGCTTAGGAGAAGCTGCAAGAATGCAGGAGAATGTCGCGTCCCCTTAAGATAAATCACATTTGTCAAGATCTTCAACAGCTCGTACTGTTTTCATAGACAATTAGGCACCTAAATGCCTTTGGACATAGTGCACCTGTTTTTTAATTTGGAGTTCTTTCTAACATTGTGGATTCAAGCCAGAAAAGCACTCTAAGCAGCGGTAATTTGGGTCCTGTTTTTTCAGTACTTTATCTCTGCTATGAAAAACAACTCTACAATATGTCTCTACCTGAGGCAGAGCAACATCCCATCCTGGGACATGAGTAAATACTTCACCCAACCCCCAATAATGAACTTCATTAACATGGATAAAACTATTCCTGTCAAAAATGCCATCTTTGTATTTCACAGCAGACATGAATGAAACTCTCTCAGTCTTGCCTGATTCTGACTTCAAACATAAATAACTCTGTGTGCTCCTTAGAGGGAAAAGAAAGTGCTAGCACCTTTCTCTACCTTTATCTTCTTTCACTTAATTCCCAGTAACATTAATTTGAGCCAAGCTCTATCCAGATGCCCTGAGCCCATCTGTATGCTCCAGGAACTTGGGCTTTAGGTATTTGGAAGTTGCCTCTCCTTTGCGTGTTTTCTTGGAGGAAATGATTGCTCCTCACACATCTACCTTTGAAATCTCTCCAGAAGGCTCAGAAATTCAGTTTACCAGATTAAAAAAGATGAGTCCACACAGAGTCTGAAATAAACTTCTCCTTGACTGGAATTTTTTTCCAGCCTGGGGATGATTCCTACTTGGCCTGGTGAAGGCTTAATGATACATGCTGCCATACTGGTCTTGAGGAGATTGTGGGTAAAGAAAAGGGGTAACTAGTGAAAAACAGAAAAAAGCAGAGGGAAAGAGGGTGTGAAATATTAATGCTGTCATTCCCTTTTAAGACAGAATGGGTCTGTAGATATTCACTGGTCCTTTCTCAGAACATGCTTCTCAAGACTATTTTTAAAGCTGTGGTTTATTAAGTCATGAACCCTTTACAAAATCCTTGAATTCTCAAAAATAGTTTGAGGAACCTAAGCCACCCAGAACCCTTCGAAAATTGCTCATCTAGAGTGAAAGCAGTGATCTCATATGCCAAAGCATTACATATGTCCAGGCCTATATTTTCTGTTTCATACACTCTATGACATAGATCTGGATTTTTGCTTGGAACTACTTTTAATGACAATTAAAAGAATAAACTAATGTTAAGCTATCTGACGTCTGTCATTCCCCTTCCCTGAATTAAACTTAGAAACTCCTTTTTTACCCTGTTTTGATGATGCTCTAGAGGTTTTAGAGCAGATGATCGCACCTATATCCAAGATGAATTGAATGAATGAGGAGACCAGTTAACCTCCACTCCATCTCTGTTTTCTCTGGTTGGATTGAGAGACTACCTAGCCGAAGAAGAGAGATGAGCAGCAGGGAGCAGAAGTCCATTCGGGATGAGTTGTCTTCCTTCTTCACTGTCATGGGGGGCTGTGGGGACATCTGGATCTCTAGGGAACATCACTAAATAGGACCAGATAACCTCAAAATATTAGAGCCAGACCAACTCTGTCATGTATGATTCACTTGCCGTATAACGACTAATAAAGGCAATATGTGTGGAACCAGGAAGGCAGCCAATATAGCTTCTTCCAAGAACTGTGAGTAATTAACTGGGTCCCTGCTTAATTTCTTTCATGAAAATGTGTTGAGTGAGATTCTTACAAGTGGAGCTCTTTGTGTGACGTCTTCCTCCACTCCCAAACAGCACAAGTTCATGTAATTGGAAAGAAAGAAAAAGTAAAATACAAAGTTTCAAAATCTTGGGGGTATTTTTTCTCCAGCTGCATCAGCTGACATTTCCTTCCTCCTCCTTAGTTCCTAATCTCCTGGTGGTTTTCCTCTCAAAACCTGGTCTATAACCCAGCCATAGATATTGTAGCCTTGTATAATGTGCTCCAGTTTCTTTCTTTCGAGGTGTTTCAAATCTCTGGTGTTTCAGAGGAAAAATCATTCAAAACTTCCCTAAAATGAAAGAAGACTAATGGCCCAAAGGAGAAAAAGCTCACCCAAAGGACCATGTTGTCCTTGCTTCTGGACCTCATGTCACAGCAGCTACAAAGACGGAGAAAAGACGATTCTCAGCCTGCTAAGTCACTGTTACACCTCGTTAGGAAAGCTCCGGCTCTTTTGCTCTGTGTGCTTCAGGCTTTCCCCTGTAACTGCTCTTGAGGCAGACCATTGCTGTCCGTGACTGAGACCATGTCTCCTTCGAATTTATCAAGCATTTTCTTCCTCACTACGACAGAGCGAGCAGGCTGTGGGAGACGTTTGAGTTGCCCAAAGCAAAGAGAGCCCATCCCCACCCCAAGCAGCGGAGGATGCTCCAAGCAAACAAACAAAATGATGGATGGTTCCTTCTGACAGCAGGGCAGATTTTAAGTGACAAGATTCCTGCCAGGGATACATTGAGGACGGAATACATATGATAACAATTTAATATGTACAGCACACAAGGGAAAAGTATATTAATATCACATGGTGCAATTGAATTAGATATTTTAATTAAACCTAAATTTATGTCACTGATAGTGACTGGCAGGGGACGTTTGGGAACTACACAAGCATTTCACTGAAATCATCGGTTTAAACAAAAGCATAGTATCCTCTTTCAATATTTCAAACATATTATGAACATGTCAGCTAAATGTAATGGAGAAACAATACTAAGCCTCTACTGAATGCGATAATGAGGTGACAGAGCACAGAATATCCTATAACATAACATTTGCCACATATGACTGTCCCTGCAAGTCCTGTTGTTTAGGAAGCCTCATAAACATAATGTCCAGTCTACATCCCCTTATGATATTTTCTTAAGATGTTTTTTTCATAACCCTAGGAAATAAATAGATGTGATCAGGGACCAGGAATACTGAACGACAACAAAATTTGTATCACTACGAAAACATTCATATGTATTGCATGAACTAGAAAGGGACCGAGATTTGGCCAAAAGAAGTGGAATCTACGATTTGTTGGGAATCTAGGAATACTTCCACCCTTTTTTAAGTGAAACATACCAGTTTGAATAGCACCAGCTTGTTTTATTGCGTAATTTGACTCTGTGGATTGAATTATTTTTGCCAAGTTTTGTCAATCTGCCTGGCCTGTTTTATACAATTTATGCACAGTTAATACATCATTCATCAACTCCATGTAAATGATGGGATTTTTTTTTCCTTCTCTCTGCTCCTAATGTCACACAATAATGCCTGCCCGGTTCTGACTAAATTGTCCAGCTAAACTTTCAGATATATATGTGTATTAAGTAATATAGCATTTTGTTTCTTCATTCCTTCAGTTCCTTCTTTTTTTGTTATTAGTTAACAACAGGTCTTTGTCAACTGTGGGTGGATTCACTATGAAGAGTCTTCTTTTAAATTACAAAATGATCTCAAATACTGTGTTATGCAATGAAAATGATGTATATACATTGAGAATATTTACACACAGTGAATTTAAGAAAAAAAGGAATAAAGATTTGTCTTTTCCTCTTCTTGGAGAGGCTAAGAATTTCTTGAATTTGAGCTGGGTGTGTCCTTTTCCCCAAAGGTACAAATATAAGGTTCAAACTGGTAAGCGAGCAGAACTACCAAATAATACACGTCTCGAGCAAATCCGGCATCTGAGCAGCTCCGTCACCCATGCTAGGAGCAAGGCGTGCCGTCTTCCCACTCCGGGCCAGGGGCCTGAGGGAGCCTGGTCAGTGGCCACGGCTCTGCTGCCCTGACTTCCAGGAGGAGGACCGCTCGCTGCTCACCTAGCTCGCCTGCCGCCGCATGGGAGGCTGCGCTGGAACCTGAGTTAATGCATAGGTCTCTCCATTCTCAAAAAGCATTTGAGCTTTATGAATATTCAAGCAAACTATTTAGGGAGTTTCTTGGTGATGGGCTGGGATTATTGCCAGAGTATTAAACATCACAGGGTTGGGTGCTTCAGGTAGCTATTCCTAACAATTAGTAAATATTCACTTTATAGATAATGAGATGTCTTACTATTCACATAAATGCATAGTGAATGCAGAAGCCTAAGTGCACCAGTAAATCCATTTTGATATCAATAATACATAAAATATGCTATATATTTTAATTCTTGTTAAATTATGCAGGGACAAGAAAGGAGTCATCCCTACAGAACACAAAGCAGTCAAGGCAGTGCAGGAATGTTTATTATTTTACAGGGTCTGCAGGTGTCATGAGTGCTTGACGCAGCATTTGGAAAAGCATCACTCTTCCTCCAAGGGACGTATTTGATTACAACCAGGTATTTATAAAGCATCCAGCTGCAAAGTACCTGAGGATCTTCAGCAAGTTAAAAATGACAGTACTGCTGTGCTGTGCATACTTATCTCTCTTTTCATGCCATGCTATATAGGATCTGAATAATCCACTTTTCTATATATGACAGTAAGCCTGGGTAGGAATAAGGAGAAATTTGCATGCTAAAGAAACAAGATTAGACTACTAAAATCATACTAGAAACAAGAAGGCAAGACCCACCATAATTATCTTTCTTCTAGTCCTAGATCTGTATTTTCATTGATCAACCTTATGAGTCTTCTTGTTGAGAAGGGGGGTGTGTGTGATAGACGGGTACAGTTCATACTATTGACTCCTATTAAGCCAATTTACATAATCAGAAAAAAACAGACACACTTCTGAATATATAAGCACATCTTCAGGTCTGCTTTCAATACCATCACTGTCTGCTTAAATGTTATATAAGAAGACGGGCTTAGTGCCGTTGCCCCTAACCATTAGGAAATTCAGAAATAAGCCTTCTGGGACTTGATGTTCAGAGATAAGGGTTAGGACCTCTGCATAGGTAAAAGGGGCAGCATACCACCTAGAAAAATGATGTGTAAAATAGAAGGGGATGTTGGAAGTCTCATGATACTCATGATACTCATGGCTGAGTATCATGCCACTTTCCTCTGGTGCAAAGGACTCAGAGAATATTTTTAGGACTTTAAATAATTTCAGTTTTCCTTATGTACTTTTTCATATTCTGGTTAAGTAATGAAGTTTTATTCAAGCAAACATCTGTGGATGCCCCACTTCAATCTGAATGTGCAAGTATTTGCATTGGATGTGTTAGATCTCTCATCCACTCAGGTAGCATAAACAATACCAGGTAACCATTGCAATAAGAATATCAAATATAAAAATATGAACGGTCTCAAGTATATTTACAGTAAATTCTTTTAATGAAAATATAGCTGAATGGCTCTAAACACTGACCAAATCTGATGAGCTTATGATTTGCAAGTGGATAATGAACAAGTATGGAAAGAAAGAGTTCTAGAGTAAATTGTTTTTTTTGAACATATATATAAGTTTGGATCATAACTCACATCTCTACTACAAAAAATAAAAGGGGGACACAATACATTTTTTTATCTATAAGAATCTAAGAACATAGTTTTAAATAACCAATTATCAAAATTTATCTAAAGCTTGGCTCAAGTTTTCCTTTGGGTATGAGACTATTGTAACAACTTTCACATGCATACTCAAAAAGAAAAGACATGAGGCATAAGGCTTGAAATTAAGTACCTTACTTTTCATTGACTTATTGCTTACCAAGCCCCAAAGGGAATCTGATGAATCTTGCTAATTCTGGCCTCAAACCCATAGTTCTAGTTAAGCAGAGGATGATCTTTTTTACAAGATAAACCAGTCTAGGTTGAAAAGTTTGCAGGGATGGAGAATCCAATAAGTCCCTCCCTGCCTATGCAATTCTCATACACCTTATTTCTAATCTGAATATTTCAAAACACAGCTTTCTGATACTGGATCTTGTTATGCCTTTGTCTGCTGGATTAAAGAGTTCTCAAAGCATTCCTGAAGCAGTTTCCTGAACGCTTTCCAATTTTTCAAAATCCTTTTGAAGGTGTGGATACTGGGGCTGGACACAGTATTCCAGCTGACAGTTGAGTTTCATTACCTTGAAATAAGGATTAACTGGGAAGTCAAAACTACATAACTTGGTGTAGTGACATTTCACCTTTGTGACCTGGGTTTAAATTTGTGTTTGGTCAGCAATGGAAATTGTTTTGCTAATCTTATCCTAGCCCCTTCTGACGTTTTTCCATATCAAAAAGAATCGCTTTCATTGGCATAATTTTCTTTCCCAACTAAGCACAGGCCTAGCGCTGGGGTGGCTGAATAACAGGTTTGAACGGCAAGGACACACTGACAGAGCTGTATCTGTCCCGGGCGCGCGCTGTTGGCTCCCGTGCTCCAGGCACAAACATGTTCTGCACAAATGCTGTGTGTACGTGAACTGCAGCCGCTCACTTTCCCCTGCTCTGACCCCAGGCAGAGCCAGCACAGCTCCTAGCAGGATCCTGTCTCCCCTTTGCTTGGTGGTCCTGCCTGAACAACAGAGAAGGAAGCAATTTTCTTTACAGCCTTAGAATGAAATGATATTTCACAGCTGCAAAATTATATAAAGACTTGAGGCTTACAAGCTGAGCAACAGGAAGCAACCCAATTTTAAAACCACTTTTGCACTATAGAATATTGCCAAGCAATATGCAGTGAAGAGAGTGAGATGTTTCCAAATGCTTTTTCTTCAATAAGTTAAAAAAACTATGACCACATACCAAGTATTTAGGCAGTGATGTCTTCCAGACTATGAAGAGATAGAAAGGTAGGTCAGGAAGGAAAGAGACACAAAGAAATCCTATCTTGAAATAAATGTAGGTGGTGCAAATTAGTATAATGTAGTTGTACCTACATGGGGGTTTAGATAGACTCATTAATATTTAAATACATATGCATTAGCATATGCATAGCTATATTCCTGATACAGAGGTTTTTAATTGACATAAAAACATTTTTTCACTAGATGCTAAAGTTAAGGCATAGCTGTTGGGACTCATCT
This sequence comes from Calonectris borealis, assembly GCF_964195595.1. Taxonomy (NCBI): domain Eukaryota; kingdom Metazoa; phylum Chordata; class Aves; order Procellariiformes; family Procellariidae; genus Calonectris; species Calonectris borealis. The sequence continues at coordinate 87,213,979 of NC_134314.1, forward strand.
GACCTAACTTTAGCTTCTAAAAAATTAGTTATCGACTTTAAGTTAGTCACCTAGGTCCCCTTTTATGACTGGCAGAGAGAGAAAAATATCTCTAGAGAGTTATTGATGCCATAGCCTTACACGTCTTCAGAAGAAATGATTTGCCCTATGAAAGTGCTTCTTTCTCTCCACTGAGTACCAAAAAAGCTAGAGAAGTCCTTTCTATTTGATGCCTAATTTTTAGGAAACTGAAGTTAGGTAGTTGTGGTGGATCCCCCCACGCATGCAGATTAGAAATGTATGTGGCTATTAATGGCTACACTCAACATGTGTAATCAAAGCAACAAATAATCATCAGCTCCTTCGTAGCACATTTTTAATACAGTGGTGCCCAGTTTTGTGAAGAAAATAGGATGAGGGATTGTTAGGAGACATGTATGAGAGCCCTGAAAGAAAATCTATGTTAATTTCAAGAGCTATTGATGTACCTGATGTTCATAAGATGTGATACTAAACTAATACTCCAGCAGGGATGTCAAGGAAGAGGGAGTTAATACAATCATAAATTTATTAGTGAAGAAGAGTAAATGAACTCTTCATTTTTTGTGTCAAAAAGTCCTGTAGCACGTGGGATAGCCTAGCCAAACTCCTGTTCAGAAAGTTATGATATGCCAGCTCCATCCAGTTTACAGTTTCAGTAAGAAAAATAATTTGGTTGCTGAGGGGTTCATGCCCTTTGGTAGCAGAAGACATGCCTCTCACCTAAATACCCTGTAAATTCTGGCATGGTACTCTTAAACTGAGCAAAGTAAATGAATTATTAGTCAAAATCAGAGCTAATGGTAGGCCTGGGCAAGTTGCTTTGGCAGGATACAACCATGGAAGAGAGAGGGGAGGGGAAAAAACAGAGTCTGCTTATGTCAGGGGTCTAACCTGGATGTTTCCACTGCTTTGCTGAAGAAAGAGCTGGGATGTGGGAAATTGTCACGGTCCTGGGCTGGAAGCAGCCCAGCTGGGCTCAGTTTCCCTGTCCCCCTGGAAGCATCAGGAGCAGCAAGCCTGAACCGCTAACGCTTTCCCTTGGCTCTTTCTTCATCCCTCTTATGCTCCTGCCCGCTCTTCCTCTCCTGTACATGACAGTAATGTCTGGCTCCCGCCCCGCTCCACTAGCCTCAGAGTGGCAACAATCAGCTTTGCTTGCACCACTGAGACCCCACAAGCCATCTCGAGTCATTAAACCCGGACGGTCTTGAAGTGCACAGGCACAACATGGAGAAGGAAGTGTTTGGCATGGGGAGCTCCCTAGGAGAGGTCAAAATATTCTTGCGTGCAGAAACATTGTTTTTATTTCAAATTGATGTACTCTATGCTGAAATGGCAACTTTTTTTGCTGTCCAGATGACCTGCAATTTCCTCTAATCAGTTGTAAAATCTCAAACAAAATGGTGTTTTGAGTCAAAAGATCAATTAATATAAAATACATTTATAATTTCTTGTTTTGTTATAAATGGTAATTTCATTGCTTTCTAAAAAAACCTGCAAAAATACCATAACAGAACATTTTAAGTAGATACATCATTCTGTTTAAAGTTTCTATTTTTTCCCGAATCTGTTCAAAACTTCCTGGAGAAAATACAAGATTATTCTTCAAGCAGAAACATTCCTCAACAACATTTTCTTTTAAAAAGCTCTTGGTGAGATGTATTTGGATTTCTGACCAGCTATTGCCTTAAATCATTTCATCACTGAGTACAGTAAAAAGGAGCCTCACTTGGTGGAAAAGAAATAATGTCCAAGCAGCCTCATCTGGAAGAGTATTAGTGGTAGCCGAGATCTGCAAGGCTTTCATTTGGTTAGCAGAAGATCTTCAAAGTTTGTGAAGTAGAAATGTTTCTTGCTTCAGAAGGAATAAAGGTAAAACATAGCTTATAATTCAGATTCAAGGAAGAGTATGAATGAATTGCTCAATTCCTTTCCAAATAATATGTGATAGGAGATAAGGGTTCTCAGGACTGGAATAGGTACCAAGAGGGTGGTCAAACACTGGAACAGGCTTCCTAGAGAGGTGGTTGATGTCCCACCTGTCAGTGTTTCAGAGGCATTTGGACAATGCCCTTAATAACATGCTTTAACTTTTGGTCAGCCCTGAATTGCTCAGGCAGTTGGGCTAAATGATTGTTGTAGGTCCCTTCCAACTGAAATAGTCTATTCTATTCTATTCTATTCTAGGGCTGGAGCACCTCTCCTATGAAGACAGGCTGAGAGAGTTGGGATTGTTCAGCCTGGAGAAGAGAAGGCTCCAGGGAGACTTTCAATACCTGAAGGGGGCCTACAAGAAAGTTGGAGAGGGACTTTTTACAAAGGTGATAGGACAAGGGGTAATGGCTTTAAACTGAAAGGGGGTAGATTTAGATCAGAAATAAGGAAGAAATTCTTCACTATGAGGGTGGTGAGCCACTGGAAGAGATTGCCCGGAGAAGTTGTGGATGCCCCATGCCTGGAAGTGTTCAAGGCCAGGTTGGATGGGGCTTTGAGCAACCTGGTCGAGTGGAAGGTGTCCCTGCCCATGGCAGGGGAGTTGGAACTAGGTGATCTTTAAGGTCCCTTCCAACCCAAACCATTCTATGATTCTATGATTCTGTGATTCTATTCTATTCTATTCTATTCTATTCTATTCTATTCTATTCTATTCTATTCAGTGAACTAAGCAGTACATACAGCACTTTTGGACTTTTTTTCAGGGAGTTCAACAGTTTCATGTATATGCAGAATTGTCACAATTACAAAAAGAACAGTGTAATGAACTTTATACGTGTATGCTCACGGTTCAAACTGCACTGTACTTTTCAAAATACACATCTGTATGCAGTAGATTTTCAGAAGCCATAACTGTTATCTTATTGTCAGCTGCCATTTAAGGCAATAGTAAAACTCCCCTAGTTGGAAACAGAACTGGGGCAATGCTGAGCACATCTGGGAATACCACCTGTGCTGTGAAAACAGTGTAAGTGATAGTTCGCCGCACGCCAAGAGGAAATATTTTGTGATTTCCCCACGTATTATTAGTATGTAATTAGTGGAGCAGAGGATGGGAGTTTGGATGCCCGCACGGACAAGTGCAAAAGACATGCTAACAGAGTGAAAAAGAAAGGGAAGATGGACTATCGATAAACTTTCAAGGATGTCGGCATCACCAGATATCAATGATCTGCCTCAGATGCCTAAAGATAGAAGCTATGTACCTGCACGATCATAGCACAGGGACTCTCTCCATAGTTTAGACTCCTTATTTACTCATCTGAATTGGGTGCTGGAAGATAAAGAAGGTAACCAGTCTTTTAAGAATTTGACTTCAGCTCTCCAATGTACAAACTGGGAAGTCCACGTGCCATGAATCCTTTGAGTGAACCCTAGTTACAAACCAATGCAACATACTAAAATAAACAGGACTCTTTCACTCCACCGAGAGCCAGACAGGCTTGGTTCAGCTTAATGGTCTCATCTAAGAAAAAAACTATACAGGAGATGGGTGCGTTTCCATCGCAAGACTAATTAAATCTACAATTTTGGCTTTACTCCATCTAGTGGCAACCGGGCAGAAATTCTCCTCCCTCCTTCCACGCAGAAGCAACAGCGCGTGAGCTATGGCTAAAAGTTCATGTTGGATGTGCTTGGCGTTGTTTGGGCATGTTTGTACTCAGTGAAGCACAGAAGAAGTCGATGAATGGGCTTTGATGCGTTCACCACAGACACAACATGGTTCCCATTACACCACACCACCCTTGGTACGGGAGCCTGGTACGGGAACTGTTAAAAAGAAGGCAGGAGGAGAAACTGCCCGATATGGGTGGAAACAAAGGTCTGCTGAATGCGTGTAAACAAGGGGTGTTATGTTAGAAAGGTTTGAGAGAAATGCAGTCGTAGCTTCTGCTAAAGATTTCTTAGGCAATAGAAATCTAAGAGGGAAGAGACAGATTCATTCATAGTCAAATGTGTCCTAGAGTCCTCAGTCAAAAATCTTGGATCAAATCTTGTTTTCCTGGTGTGCTGGAAGCAGACTAGTTCTGTACAAAGTCTTTTAGGTATTCAGTCCTTGCTTTAAATTACTTTTTCTTTGATGCCTTACTGGAGCTTGCAACCCTTGAGTTTCCACATGAGTTTCCAAACAGGACAGAAATCACAGGAAGGTAAGGCAGATCTCTGGTTGCGTCCAGGTCCGTGCTCAGAAGCAAAGGGTCCTCTCTGGGCATATCAACTTCCTCTAAAACAAGGTTGAATTTTGTGTTGGATTTAGATACACTAAATGGTCTGTGCAAAATATATCCAAATCCAACACCTGAGTTTTAGGAATGTTCAAATACCATTGTGATCTGTAAGCTTTAATTAAAGCTTAAAAATTGATTATATGCATGCACACACACGGTCACACACATATATACACACTATGTATATTACTATCCATACATATATATACATAATGTAGCTGTTTCTTAGAGATCTTAGCAAAGGATCTGGGTCCCATTCTGCTGTATTTTGTATAATGGACAATTAAAGAGCAATCCTTCTGAGATATTGGATGAAGGAAGATATAGGAATCTTATATGACCCCTCTATCAATCAGGGTAAGAAAAAAACTCTAAATATAGTGAGATAATTTCTATAAAGCATCACTGAATCATGCCTCTGTTTTCATTCAAATCATATAGTAATTAGTAAGTGATGATCTGGTTTAGAAGAAAGAACATATTGTTTTTGTACACTCTGCTTTGTGTACTGTTTGGGCTAAATTAAGACAAATAACCACGACAATATTTTGCTTTGATATCAGTAAATATTGGCATCAAGAAACCATTGCCCCATTATTTTTAATGGGAAGAATTCAGTCTAAACCTTTTTTTCATCAAGTTAAGGAGGTGATGTCATATGGTAAAGACTGGATATTCAAAATAAATCACTAACAAGTCATTTTGGCTGAGCAGTATGTGTATCAGATATGCAATTGAACATGTCTGGAAGAAAATGCATTATTGTCATAAGACTTAGGAGTCAGAGCCTGATGAGTTTGTATATCTTGCAAACAGTTACACAAGTAACCAGACATTTCCTGCACAACTCAACATTTTTCAAGGAATGTCCTAGACTTTATAGCAAATAACCTTGGATTACACACTTAGCCCCTGATTCAGCACCCACTGCTGAGCGTTTCTCTCTCTTCCTGCAGAGCCCCGCACGACACGCTTGTCAAACGCGCGTTGTAAAACCCATTGCAACATCCAAAGTGAGCCAGTGACTGAGTATTTGCATTAGCGTGTTCCGGAGCTGCGTTCCCGGAGACGCGGCAGCAGCTAATAATTACAGGCCTTCTTCTGTACTTCCCTCAGTCTCTGATCCCGAATGATTTAGAACCCAGGGAGCTGGACCCCCCCCGGCACCCAGAGGTAGCTCCAGTCCCCCGTGCTCGTTCCCTGCATTGCAGACACCTGCCCGGCGTGGGGATCACTCCGGCTCCATGCCCATGGCCGCTGGCAGCACGGGGGACATACTGTTCTGTCCGGTGCTGGGCTTCAGTCTACACCTAGCAGGTCATAGACGTATAGGTGTCTGGCTATAGGTGTCTGGCTCCAAGGCAGGTATCCTGGAGGATGAGTTAAGCTCCCCGTGGGGTGCATGTGGAAGATTTAAGTGCTTCATAGGCAGTGTGTGATATCCAAAGGTTCTGAGGGTAATTACGAAAGCTCCTGCTAATTTGATCTGCCGTAAATCCTAAAAGGTTTTCTCAGCAGGAGGTATCTAAAAATAAGCTCATTACCCTTTCTCACAAATCACCTATGATTTTTTTCCCTAATTTCACTACCTAACCATCTGAATTGACAGAAAAGAGAGTATCAGTGGACAAATTAGACCTTTTCCTGATGACAACATAGCAGAGCTCCCTCCAGAAGAGGAGCTATGCCAGTATAAGCTTGGTTTATGTAAGACTCAATTTTTGCAGTAGGGTTACTGTGGATCTACCCTGCAGAAAATCAGAGCAGATGTGTAATGTCTGTGTGGAAATAGGAACCTTCCTTTCTAACCAACCCTGCAGTGATACCTCAGGCACGGATTAGACCCCAGGCAGGGCATTTCTCATGCTATAAAGTCTGGAGGTGGGTGAATATTTTCACAATCAAAGTGAGGCTGCGGGGGGAAAAAAAAAAAAAGCTGGCGCGTCTCCAGGAAGCTCTGTTTTTCATTTCACCTGAACTGTTTAGAATTTTTACAACTGAAAATTGCTTCTTTCCATCTGTGAAGCATTTGCTTCTTGGAAAAGATGCACAAAGCCAAGACATGAAAGACATTTGAAATAAATAAATAAACTAATGCATTCTTTGGAGAATCCATGCTGTTTCCCTACTGCTCCCCATTTTCTTATGAAGACCTCTCCACAGATGGAGGGCAGCCGTGGTCTCCTCAGCAGTAACGAGGGATGGAAAATAATTCCAGTAAGTAAATTACAGTAGCTCATATGTCTGCAGTCTTAATAAGTTCTGTTTCTAAAGCATAGGCCACAAACTACTTTAGTGAGGGGAGGGCATCTTTCATATATATGCATTCATAAATATTATAATTTCCAAAGAATAGTTTACCTAATATGATTAGCTGTGGATAGGACTACCCAATATAAACATTTTGGACAGGAATGGCATGGGGGATGTCAAGTGAGGCTGCAGCACCCACTTCAGGGACAATTCAGGTCTGTGCTCCTGCTGAGACTAAGGTAGCTGAAGACTGACTATTTCATATGGCTCGGTGGAGACAGAGATACACCACCACATTTCTCTGGTCTCTCTATAACATCCCAGAGTTTACAAGTTGCCAGTAACAAGAATAAAATTGCAATGGTGGCTTTAGACCTCCTCCCCTGCTCTATGACTACTACCAGCATCCCTCTTTGAAAGGCATCACACAAAAACTTACCCAGAGACATTTCTGAACTGAAACTGTGTCAGGTAATCGAGGAATTTTCTGCTGCCCTTTGATCTGAAATGATTGCAGTAAAGCAGAGAGAAGGATCTGCAAGCAAGGACAGCAGCAAGAGCAGATACTCGCTTGAAAAGAATCGAAGCCTTTCCATTGACCTCGGGTGAACGCTGCTGGCTCATGCCGGCTGCAAGCCTTACCCTAAATTTTTCTCCCTGAAAAGGAGTTACCAAGTGCCCTTCCACATGCTCCTGGTAGTGACAAAGATCGGTTGGTGACAGCTATCAAATTCTGTCTGCCCAGATGCAGGGATCTGTATGGGCTAAGGGTTTTGCTGGATTTGGATTCAGAAAGCAAATGTTGCATTAGCAGGCAATAGAAAAAGTTCTCGCGCTGTGCTCTCTTGAAGTGATTAATTATCCAATGGAACTAAAGTGATTAATTATTTTATGGGACTTTTCTTAATTGTTTGTTAGCAGCTCTGAAATAGTGGAAAGAGTTATTTCGGAAAATTGTACACCGTTCTACTAGCTGTCAGGTATGTTGATTTGCAGCTAGATGGTGGCACCAGCTTCCATGGTCCACCTAATTGGAGACCACATTTCCTTCATGATTTGTGTTGCTGGAGCTACAGTTGGGTTGTGTTTGAAGAATGCAGGAGAGGAGCCAGGTCCGGTAAGGACCTGAGGAATCCGCTTGTTATTCAGGTTGAAAGCTTGACTGGTTATGAAGACTGCACAGAAGATTTGCTCCCTCCTCTGTAACTCCTCTGGAAAACAGAAAACATGGGATCCGACCTCTTGTTGAAGCTCATACACTGCTGTCAAAATAGACTCAAGAATAATCTGTTGTTCTAAAACCTTTTCCCCAGCTCACAGGACTTGATACAAACTATCAAGCTTTGAGCAAAAAAAGAAGAGAAAAACCATAAAGGCCATGCATTTGATCCCAGGCCTAGCGAGGCAGTGTGCTGTAGATGAATTTGCAAACCTCAGTTCTATCCCTCCGCAATAGTCAGAGCTATCAGGCTCTCCTTAATGTGTTACACAAAAGGGCTGCAGCACACAAAGCCTGGAACACATCAGTTTACAGATCCCAAGAGGGTCCTGTGGAGTCTATTACTTTGATGAAGTGGTATTTAAAATTGCATTACCCAGCAGTTGTTTAACCCTCCAGATGTTGCCCCTGTGGAGTGTTTAATACGACGTGAAGCGCTGGTAGGCTAGGCCATAACCTCATGTCATCTTTTCAGCAGGTCACATCAGGTCTTACTATCTTCTACTAAATCAATACAGGATGACCTGACATAGCAATTTCCCTCCTCTGCTGTTCTTTTTTCCAATAGCGAGTACAAAAATCAGAAGGAAAAAAAATCCAAAAGAATAGGAGAAAGGAAGGAGATCTGAAAGCAAACAAACTCTAAGAAACTTTTGTTCAGCTAGGTTCGAGTTTTTTCCCAGTTGCTCCAACAGCCGGGATAAAGCAGCCTGGTGCTGCCATCTGCTGTTTCTCCTGCTTTTGACGTTGCCCACCTTTTTGAACGCATCGGCAAGGAGCAACTAAAAAGAAATCGGCATCATCAATAAATAAACACTAATGCTAAAGGGAAATAGGCAAGGAGCCTATAACAAAAAAATCCCACTTAACGTACAATTTCTGGCAGCATTTTTGAATCTTTGTACAACACACTAATAGTAATTCCGATGGTCACCAAAAAGATGAAGCATGCCTGCGAGTTCAGTTAATTTTCTTTCCTTATGATCAAGTCAACTTCTAGAAACATTTAGTCAGAAATCTCATGTGGCTTACAGGTCAAGGATCTGGTGCTCCACAGTGTTTTTCATGGTTTAGCCATTTGGTGCCACAGGTATTTGTTTTACAGAGCTGGCTTCCAAAGTCAATTAAAACCGATGGGCAGACTTGCTTTGTTAGATCAGCTCTGCAAAGAGGAAACTTGCTGTCTGAAGGCTGGACGCTCTCTAAAGGCTAACCGGGGCTGCAGACCGGGGTGTCAGCAGCTTTTAGGAACGTGAACCAAATCCCTGCATTCACCAGAAGGAATTCGGTTGGCATATGACTCACCTCACCACCCACCATCATGCTGCCCGGTACCTAGCTGGGCTGTGGCTCTGCCAGCACCTGCATTAAAACAGAGTCCTGCCAGGTTTTCTGTTTTGGAGGGAGAGGTGGAAATGAGGAGTGAACTTTTTTTGTTTCATTTTAGCACAAACAAACTTGAACTTTTTTAAACCAAGGGCATTGACATCCAGGATGTTGAAAACCAAAACCATTTTACCATTATTACACAAAACTCTATTTTCCCCCCTCCGTCTTTTTATTTTTGTGTGAAAACCTATTTGCACTTCTCAGCCAAATCTTTACCAAAGACTTCAACAGGGCCAAGATTTCAGCCCTTGTTGGCCAGCGTCAGCACAAATGTGTGGCTGTTACTATGATCACATCTATGGAGAACTGGTGCTTAGAGAAAATAACAGTTTACTGGCATCTCTTTTAGTGAAGTTTTTGAGATTCAAGTATCAAGGATGTAGACATGTATTGAACTCACTGTGCCAGCACAAATGATCTCTTGACACATGGCTGCAGCCACAGAAATCAATGCCAGCATCGCTCTATCAAATTTGAAAGGCTTGACCACTTCCTCTCGCGGTTTGAAAACCCTGTGTAGGAATGTAAAGCAGATCCTACAGCACATGATAGCTGAGGAATGGATGTCTTTCACACCAAAATCTTGACAAATGTGTTTTCCATCATCTGGCTTCACCTTCTGCTATTCTAATAAAGTCCTATTGAGTGAAATCTTCATCTTGCAACTACTTGTAGTATCCCCTTGCCTGATATTAATAGCAGCAGTAAAGCAGCATTTAGTGTCACTAGAGGTTCTTTACTGTAATCAGTAAAGCTGGAGCTTGGGATCTTAACCAGAATTGTGCTGCAATTTCTAGCTCTGAGGGACACTCCTCCTCACCTCTGCAGGTCCACCTCCTCCACCACTTACCTCTTCCAAAAATAGAAGGCTTCGGGAGTCCTTTGGCAGCAAGAAGCACAGGCATCTTTGCATCCTTTCAGGATGAAGGAGCTAGACTCAAAAGAAGCATTTTGTGTGTGCATGTGTGTGCTTAAGTGAAAAGACTTGAGCAAGCTAAATGAGCAGACCCGTGCTTACAGAGTGGCAGACCTCGTGTTGCAGGTAGGGTTAGTGCCAATGGGACAGAACGGGCTCCCATCCTGGGAACTGCCCAGTGTTAACGGGCAAACACCACTCCAGTTTTGAGACCGAAAATGTTCTGCCAAAGACTCAGTAGACCCAGACCCAAGCTTAGAAATGCTACTCATACACTCACACTTCATTTTAGTCTCTCCCCTCTCCTCAATTCCCTCCTGTTCTTCTTGTTGAACCCAAATGTCAACAGTTAATGTAGGCACTTGGTGTGATGCAAAATGTAAAGTGAATTGGCAATAATATAAATCTGAAATGCAGATATGTGGGGATATATTTAAAGAGAGAAAACTTCTTCAATGTATTTGAGTTGCAACTGGTACATGAGTGCATGGGGAAGAAATAATATTTTCAGCTCATCTTACCCGACTCCCAGTCCTGGAGCCAGCTGTGATGGCAACAGGACAGTAAATGTCGGCTTGGGGCTGGAGGTTGTGTTCACGTCTCTTGGGATCACCCGGAAAATAAAAATCACCATTATTGTGATGGTGTAGATGTAGTTCATGTTGTTTGCTTGGTAACATTCATGTGTCCTTGATCAGTACTTAGCAGGGGAGAGAGAGAGCACGCGTAGGGAGCAGGCAGTTGTAGGTTTTATGGCAACTGTAGGCCAAATAGGCGTGCGCCTTTTCAGGCCAGGCATACTCCAATAGCCAAAGCAACCAGAAACAGGTGATTTGACCTTTTAAAATCAATAGCATCATGTCCCCATGTCTTCCTGGGGACAAAGAGTATTTACAAAAACAGATTTTGCTGGATCATATTGCACAGTTCAGTTTACCTTTTGGTATCAAGATCTTATTTAAATGGTGTGTATATATCTACACATCAATTAAAGAGAATTCAATCATTACTTTACCAAATTTTGGTCTCATCTGACCTGACAATTCCCATTCTAAGGCCTGTATTTTTGGTATAATTCTTGTCAGAGTATCATTTTCTGAACATAAAAGCTTCAAAAGGTTCAAACCGCTATTGTCACTGTCCTGTATCCAATAGAAGAAATATACCTTTACTGCAGAGGAAAATGACTTGTTTTGTGCTTCTCATATATTATCTTTATTAAACATTTGGACAGATACGCATCCATTTATTGTATGAATAATCTATGGCTTCTTAGTTTGCAAATGCTAGTTGAAAGTTCACGAGAGCAGGCTTTTCTGTGAACTTTCTGTATTTATAAGTTCAGTCACTGCAATAAATCCTGAGACTATTGCCTGCTTAGCAGCATTTTGCACTGTACCCCAATGGCTAAAACAGAGAAGCTGGGAGATCTACATCTGAATATTTCAAAACCTCTGAACAGCTTGATTGGAGTTTGATTTTCTTCTTAAATAATGCAAGTTGTTCTGAAGAGAACATATAATCACAATTATCTGATAGTCAAATCCTTGGTGGCTAACATACAAAGCTCCACTACCGCTAATAGAGGTTTCATCTGAGCAAAGCTTATTGCAGCATTTTGTAGTCGCTAGAAAAAAAGTGTTCTTTGTGCGTGCTGTAGTTCAGAGCTGTAAGGTCTTTGTGAATGGTTACTCTCAAAGCGCTACAGAAGTTCCCCGGTTCAAGGTGGCTCCTGGCTCCGCGGAAAAATGAGTGTGGGCTTCCAGCCTGGGAGGAGAGAAATAAGTGAAAAAGGAGCATCCGTGGGCTAGGCAGGACAGGTCTGCCTAGTGCAGCTCTGCAGCTGGGACCAGTCAGTGCTAAGCTGGTTCAGGAGAAGGAAGAAAGGTGAGTGCTGACCCCAGTAAACACAGCGAGCATCCGTGAATCCAAATTCTTAATCACAGTAAAAGCTCCTCCAGCCCTATTTGTCACAGCTAAAAAGGATTTTCAGATTATAAAACCAGAAGTTGCCATTTGGTCACCTAACCACATAATTTAGGACACAGAACACCCTTGAATTTGATCCAGTTTAAACTTGAGTACATCTTTTAGATTAAAAAACCCAACAACATCTATTCTCGATTTAAAAATTACTAATGGTAGAAAAGCCACAATAACTATTGCGATCCATGCCAGTAGCTAAGTATTTCCCTGGTGAAATGCGTAGCCTTTTCCTCCCGCGCATTTGTCCAGCTCCAGCTACCAGATCTTTTTATATCTTTATTTGCTAGATTGGAAGAGCGTTAGTCCTGAAGTAAATACTTACCGTCTGTAACTGGCAATCCTTTAACATTTTCTTGATACGCTTAGAAGACTGCATACCTACAACTTCTGCCAGAAGGTGCTTTCCAGTCTTTCGGTTGCTCTCAGAGCTGTTACCCGCACCCTCTCTGGTTTTCAGGCAGCCTTTAGGAGGGCCCGAAGCAAACACCGTGCTTCAGAGCTCAACACACGTACGGAGGAAACAAGGCCTCCCTGCCAAATATGCATATTCCCAGGGGTCACATTAGTTTTTGACCAGTTTTACTCCTGGAGTTCGTGTCCAGCTGATGCCCTGGACGCGACCTGGCGTGCCCTGTTTAAGCTCCCCGCCCCCCGGCGGAGGGTGCTCCCGACAGCACCCCCAGCCCCTACTCCTTGTTTCTCTGCCTCTGACTGCACTTTTGCCCACCATATAAATGACTATTGCTCAGTCATCTGCCATCAAATGAGCGAGCGCTTCAGACTTTTTCTTCTCGAGTGCCTTTAATCTTCATTATATATGATAACCCTTTGTAATCTTTGAAACGTCTGCCAGTGTTTTAAGTGGTGATTTTATTTTCTTGCCAGCCCTCAATACTACCTCTGTTGCTAATAGTAAAATTAGTACCGTATTTTTGCAGGACACTATCAGAAACAAAGCTGCTCACTGCTGAACTGTTCAACTCCAGAAATGTTAGCTAGTATCGTCATTATTCTGTGTAGCTTCGTTTGCCTGAAGTCACACGTTATTATTCACTTCATGTCTAAGATATTATATAGAGGTACTGTGCTGCGTTTTCAGCTCAGAGAGGTCTCTCTCAAGTGATGTAAGGAAGGTTGGCAAGTAGAAGTCATTTTCTCTGTTTCTATCATGCTTTTCAGGTGAGAATGCAAAAGTTATTTATTAATTAATCAGCTCCATGAACTTACTGAAATAATATATTCTGCATGTACTAATTGAAACAACATATTATATGTAGGTGAAATGAAAGCCACAGCAAAGATAAATAAAAATTTCCAAGAATTTAGTGACAGACCATGAAGAGGACCCAGGAGAAATAGGGAAACAACTCTCTAGTGCCTTGCTTTACTCATAAAGGCAAATTCACCCTCTTTCTTTCCGAAACTGGTTCATACTCAATCTCGGCTCTACGTGTCAACTCCACCTCTTTTTCCTCTTTCAAATGCTGAGCATCTTTTGATATGTTTAATAAGTCTCTATTAAACAATTCCTATCAGAGTGTCAAAAAGACACATATATCACGTAGAAAAAAATGTCATGGCTCTTCTTCCACATGGACTTCTGCAAAAATATCCAGCTACAAACAAGCAGGGATGCATACTTTCCATGATTCATGCTGCAGAACCCACCATAGACTGTGGGACTGTCGTACGGAATCGGAGCTTTCACAGAAAAAAACGTTACCAGGCGGTCTGATGGCGAGGGAAGCCTTCCCAAACAGGAACTGAACATGAATCAAGTCGGGATGACTCAGATTGTTTTTGTGATTCTGCAGAGAGACAATCTGAGATAATAGCTGGGTTGTGTGAACTATTGCTATAATTTATTGCAATAAAAATTCAGAATACAATGACTTATATTCATATTACTGTTGTGAGTTGGGTTTTTATTTTTACTATGTATATCAAGAACACTGTAATATTTATATTTCTAGCCTCTCCATGTGAATAAACACATAGAAAAATGTTTATAAAAGTCCTCTGTATGCTTCGTAGGCAATATGCAAAGTTTCATCCTAAGAAACGTAGCAACATCCCTTTTGTAGGCTCAGTGAAGTATATTTTGATAAGAAGACAGTACTGTCACAGCAGGACTGAGTTACGGAGGTAGGTGGCCAGCCTTAGGACACCAAGGAATTTATAATACAATTGTTACTTGTTGAAGCTTGAAGCTTATGACAGAACAACATTTCCTTTCCAGATGGTGAAAAAAAAGAACAACTGGGAAAAATAAGCCCAAGCCTTTGCTTAAATATATAAATTAGATTTGTGCTGCTTTTGGTACAAAGAAAGAAAGAAACCTAGGCTATTTCTGTTTCACAAAATAGAATTACTGCCCAGGTGTTGTAGCTAGCGTAGTGTAGGCGTCTCAAAGTATCAGTACAGCTAAAGGACATCTCTGATGTTTGTGTGTTGTACAGGCAGGTTAAGTAAATGGTTTTAATTTAACCAACCAGATCCCATGACTCAAGGTGAGAAAAATTCTTCTTTAGTGCTGTACTCCATCCTTTGCCAGAAAGCTGTTCCCAATCAAAACTATATTTATCCATTATTTACCAGTTTAGTCAACTGAGGACAAGTTGTTCTGAAAATATTTGTTTAAATCAGCCAGCCAGGCAGCAAGAAGAATAAGGAGAGGAAAGAAAAAACACAACAGAAATGCGTCTAAAATTCCAGGGGAAACCTTTCTGTTGACTTTATCAGGATTTGGCCAACAGATGAGAATGACGGCTATTAAAATAAGGGAAAGAAACTAGAGACTCTAAAGAAAGAAGAGGCAGAGACAGGAAAGTAGTGGGCCCTTCCCAAGTTCCCATTAAAAAGGTCAAAATGGAGGTCCAGCTGCAAACAAGCAATGGAAGGGAACGAAAACTGGGAAAGTAAAGTAAAAGATGTGTGACCATTGATTTTAACGGATAGAGATGTCAGGCATTGGCCTTGTCTGCAGATTTTCCTGAATGGATGCTAGAGCCACTGGCTGGGTTCAGTATGGCCGGGATATTGAAATAGCTGGAACATTTGGAGAGATTATTCATGTCTGAAGCTTTGGGAAGATCACATCTGGGTAGTAGTAAAGGGAAAGATTTATCTTTCATTTTAAATTAAGCTCAGTTTGGAAATGATTGGGAAATTTTTGTTACAAAATTAGATTTGGGGTCCTCCCTCTGAGAGAATATTTTAATTTGAAATTTTTGCCCTGACAAAATTATTTTAGTAGAGCAAAAAGAATGCAGCGGGTATGTATCAGTAATGACCATGAAAGGACAAACACCGCACAGCAAGCCTTATAAGATTCAGGAAGGACAGAGTCTAAGTTTAACCACAAAGAAATCCAAACATGTTAAGAAATGTGTCTGAAATGAAGTGACTAGCAAATCCTCCAAAAATCAGTCCTTGTGGGGAGAGTAAATGTGGAAGGCATATTGTCTTCTTAATCCGTAACAGACTGACACATCTTTTGAAGAACAAACTGCAATTCTTTCTAAACTACGAAGCCTTGAAGGGAGACCAGGCACGGGTTTACCAGCCAGGGAAAAGGTCCTTTAGCCACTTTCCTCTTGCCCCAGCCAGCCTCCCCGCGCCACTCCCTTGCCTGCTTTTTAAATAAAAACATCCAAATATGTAACTAGTACAGAGATGGGTGGATGAGACCGATAGATGGGTAGATAGTAGATAGAGGCCACTTGTTTTTTTCTCCCACAGTTTTCTGGTTTGTGACGCAGTAGCTTTATTTTCCTTGTCACATCTCCCCACTGATGATCTGTGCTTCTGTCAGCTTCCAGTCAGTGAATGGTTTCCATTTTTAATTTACCATACATAGGTAATTATAACATTCTCTGTGGACATGGGCAAAGAGCTTGCAGTCGTGACAACCACATTGTACATGATGGAAGCACATGCTGTCGATGCTCCAGCTAGCAGAAGAACACAGGCCTCCAAACCTTTTCAGGGTTTACAACATAAGACGACCTTGTTATCCCAGTCTTACAGACATGAATCAGGACAGAGATGACTTATTGCAATAAATATCTGTTCTATGGCCCAGATCTCATTTTTCAGGGCCACCACTTTCCTGCAGCACATTCAGGTATCAGTGTCCTCGTGAGTTGCAGCATCCTCCTCACTTCTGGGTGTTTGCCCATGTCGTGGCGTGCCTCCTCCCAGGCCCCCACACTGCTATCAATGCCCTTCTCAGGTTCAGGCCCTGCCATGCACACGGGCACCATGGTCTGATTTTCCAGGTGAGCAGTGTATTGGTCTTTCCCTTTCTACGCACATACAAAGGGATTCTTTGAACAAAACCAAGGAATAATCTTGCCAGAAGTTCTCCAAATTCTTGGGCAGTGTGATACGGCGAGCCTGACTGACAAAAGCTGCCTTTGATGAGGCACAAACTGTCACAAAGTTGTTCCTTTTCCTAGTGTGGAACTGAATTTGCTAGCACGCCACACCATTACCTCCCAAGTGGTAAAAGACCCATATAGGATTGCACAAAAAGTCACATAAAGCCTTACTACCAAGGGGAAAGAGTAGTCGGTAGCAATCCCCCAAAGAGTTATGCTTCAAAAGCATCAGCCTGTAGAAATCACAGTAACGCTCAAAACTCTGGCAGCTTCCTCGATGTCATTAGGACTTCCTTTCTCCATCAGCAGCTGAGCCAGGTTTTGAGCCAGCAATGTTTCCACACAAATTAGTAATAGTAATAGCAGTAGTAGTAGAAATAATACTAATACTAATACTAACACTACTACTACTAATAGTAGTAATAATAATTATAGTAATAATAGTAATTATTAATAGTAATAATAGTAATAATAGTAATAATGCCTGCCCCTCCCATCACCGCTGCACATGGAAGGCTTTGTAAAACAGTTTTCCAGCAGAGCTGTGCCAGTTGCACACACAGCAGGCAGATGTAGAGCACATCTGTTTCAAAGGACCTGCCGTCAGCAGCAGAGGCACTGCCACATGAAATGTATGAAAAGGCACCAGCAGACTTGCTGTAGGATCCTGTGGGGTGGGAACGTTGTCTCTCCTGTGACCAGAGACAGGACTGCCCAGCCTGCGCGATAGCAGTAAGCGACGTGCAGCCTCCATCCTACTGTTCCCGCTTGCCGCTCCATACATGCTGCACCACACAACCGTGCTCATTCACCTCTACAGATAGCAGGTTGCCAGTGACTAGGACGAGCTGGGTTTTTTCGTGATGACGAATGTTTTTACATTCCCAAAGAGGAACACAGTGACCCGCCGTACGTTTTCAATTGTCTTGTCTGTTTCTGTAAAGCTGGGAGGATGAACCAACACAGATCACCTGGGATGATGAAGGGTTTTGATGAAGGGCTCCCAAAACCCAGCTTTGAACTAGTTACTAACGCCTGAACAGGTGCCTACACAAGCCCGCTAGGAGCAAGCCAGAAGCAGGCGTGTTCCCCTGCTCTGAGAGGTGTCCTCCCTTCTCTCAGCTGAACGCAGCACTGCCTTGGGCACCAGCAGCTCAGCGAGGTCGCAGCCCCAGATGCAGTGGTGGCGTGGACGGCAGCGGGGCACAGTGACATTTCTTAGCCCCAGCCGCATCACACGAGCTGGAGCCCAGCAGCCAGCTCAGCCCAGAGCTACGCCGCACCGTGACAGCCGTCCTCGCTCCCCTGGGAAGCCAGCGCTGCTCCGAGCTGCGGGAAAACCACAACCAGACCCTGTGTTTTCGGTTTCTACTGCCTGCCCAGCCACATCATCAGACTGTCTCATTTTTAGCAAATGATGTAGACATCAGTGAATTCTCCAGATATTAAAAGACTATCCTTCAGCCTGCTACGCCACCTCTGAACGTGACCCCCCACCTAGACTGCAGCCCTTCAAGTTATCCTTCATTTGTTTGTTGGTGTGCTCCCTTAGATCTGCAGATCGCTTTGATTATTTGAACATCTGGAAGTTGTCACATGCTTTTTTTGACCGTGACCATCTGAAATATTACCCAGCAGGACTTGGGGGGAGACACAGTAAGGAAACAAAAACATCCTACTCATAAGAACATGTGGCAGGAATTATCAAATGACACCATCCCAAAGGGGAGTGCTATATATCCAAGCAAAGACAACCTTTCTCTCCATCCCCTAAAGCCAGGACAATTGCTTTCCATAACATCCATTCCAGACATAAAAAAAATTACATACAAATACCTAATATATTTTTCATTAAACATTATGTTATGAAAGTTGGCTGTCTATTACTAATGGAGAAAAAGCATTTCTTTCATCCTCTGAGTTTCAAAGCTGAAGAGTAGCTCCTCACGTACATGATTCTCCATAGAAAAGCCTCCCCAAAATGGTTCAGCGTCTGAGGTCGTTAGGGTGCATAGCCCTAGTTTGCCTGTTGTCCTCACAGACAGAGTGCAGGTTCTTTGATAAAGCTGGAATGGGATGTGGAAAAAAATGAGATGGAAAGGCTGAAATACAGAGTCAGAGTTTCTCAGCAATCCCATCACAGGCACTAGGGGCTTGGAAAATAGGGGAAAGGCAGCCCAAAATCAATGCAAATGAAACCCAGGTATTTGCAGCACCCACAAAATGTAATTTAACTATGCAGGTGGAAGCCCATGAAATTCAAGCACAGTTTTTAGATTTGGTTTTGTCGTTCTCACCAAGATACAGATAGCAAGTGAAGTGTGGAGAGCTGTAAAGACTGTACCACTGCAGTTTGGCAGTGCTTAACCAGTGATATTTTAGCCTTTGCCAAGAGCTTCCCCCTAAAAACAGAACTAGATGGGAGTGGGTTTCCTCCTGGCCAGCCTTTTTGCTTACAGACCACAGGACCCAAATCCCATTGCCCTGGATGCAATGAGGGGAACCACTGGGAGCAGTGCTCCCATGCACGACTTCAAAGCCCTCCTTCCCCGTGGGCAGCCTGCTGGAAGGGGGCTCTCCGCTGGGGTTTCCTCCCAGGGACATGCCCAGGCTTCCCTGGGCATTCGCAGTCAAATCTGTATAACTACTTCTTCCATCAGTCCTCAGCCTCGGCACATCTCCAGAGTCAAATCAGACCTTGACGTACCAGCTTTGCCCCGTGGCTGCCACTGTTTCTTCTTTGTTTGGGGCTACTTTTATATTCAGTGACACAGCACTCTGATTTTTCACTATTAAATCAGTGCCCATAGCTACTGAAGTCAATTTGAGACAAGCCAAACGTATCTTGATACAATCCCAACGACCTAGAAGGAATTCCTTGTAGTGCAGCGATATCAGTTCCCAGGAACCATCTTAACAGAGACGCTCTCCTCTGGCATAACCTTACAAAAATACTCCATGTTGTTTTTATTGGGATATGAAGGAAGGTGGTTTTGTTGTGTTTTTTTTTTAGTAACGACTACTGTCAGTTGTGCCCTGCCTCTGTTTTAGCTGCTGACCACGTGATCAGTAAAATACGCGTTGGTCTCATCAACTTATAATGAGGCAGCGCAGCTCGATACCACCCTCAGCACACAGATCATCCCCTGCACTTCGTTTCCAGTTCCCGCGCCCCTGCGGACCCCTGCCTGCGTTTCCTCTTTGGGAACCCGCTCTCCCACCAGGGAAAGCGCTGCCGGGGGAGAGGGGAAGGACAGGGAGCGTCGGTGCGAGCAGGGGCAGGATCCGGCCTGCGGCTCGGGCAGCGCAAGGCGAGCGGCCGCGGCCCCCGCAGCCCAGCGGCTGCAGCCCGGGCGCCCGGTCCCGTCGCCCCGCCACGGGGCGCGCACCTGGGCGCTGCCCACTCGGGACACGTGGGCTCCTGCCCTCCCCTGGCGGAAACAACACCTTTGCGCCGTGCGGGCAGCGTGGGCGCCCGGCCGGGCGCGGTTCCTGCGCGCACCCACGAGGTGTCACTCCTGCCACGCCGCCCGCGCCGCGGGACCGCCACGCCGCGCTCTGCGGGGACCGCCCCGGCCCCGGCCCCGGCCCCGGCCCCCTCCTTCCTCCCCGCCGGCGCTGGGGCGAGGG
The DNA here is from genome assembly GCF_964195595.1 of Calonectris borealis. NCBI lineage: Eukaryota > Metazoa > Chordata > Aves > Procellariiformes > Procellariidae > Calonectris > Calonectris borealis. The sequence continues at coordinate 87,233,998 of NC_134314.1, forward strand.
CAGCGCTCCCCGCTGCCGCCGGCTGCGGGGCGGCTCTGCGGGGCGGCTCTGCGGGGCGGCGGGGCTGCACGCGCCTGGCAAACTTCCTGGTTGCCAATGTTGGAAGCAAAACTTGCAGGTGCTGCCCAGCCACCGTTAACATCACCGTAGCTGAGGGTTTAGAGGAGGAAAATAAAATCGGGTTTACCTCTTTCCTATGAATATCGGTTCTCAGCGCATAAATCAGCAAGACCCAGCCAGGAAAAAAAAAAATCAAATAGAAAGAAAAGGCATATGATCACTGCAGAACTATTGCAGGAGAGGGGTGGGGGGAGGAAAAAAGCACGAACATTTAATAACACCAAACTGGTTTGCTTTACTATGGTAAAGAAAATTGGTTTGACTTCCTTCCTTTGTTTCTGATTTTATGCTCTATTTAGATTTCTCAAATAATGGGCTATAATGAATACCAAAAATGTCCCATCGAATACATTTCTAAAATTAATATTTTTCATATTCAGCATTACACAAGTCAAAGTAAGTAGTACCATTCAGATTACACATTTTTCCTTAGCAGAATTAAAATTTTGGCAGTATTGTACGAGATCGGTGCTGATACACTGGCCATGCTGGTGCTACCGTGCTACCAATAAAACAGAAAGCAAGAGTATCCAGGAGAGAGCTGTTAAAAGAAGCCATTTGTGCGTTACACGAAGGACTGACGCTGACTGCTGCAGGCAGCTTTTCTCTGGCAGAGCAAGAAGAAGTAGGCTGCTGCTGCATGCGCAGTACCACAAGGCCTCAGTAATGAGGAGTTATGAGGTCCGTCCTGGTGCAGGAGCTTTTAGGAACTGGAGAAGGATGCGGCTTCTACGGGCAACGTTAGACTTCTTCACCGTGTTGGGCACGGAAAGGCTTTTTCTTCTTTCTCGTCTTCTTTTTTTTACACAATGCAATTGGGGCAGCACATTCAAAATCTTAATTTAGATGAAAAATAAAAGCAGCAGGCTCTATGTGGTTTGAAGGGTACGTAGATGAAAGTCCTCCTGTCTTCCCAATGTTTCGCCTTTTTTTTGCCAGTGCTGACGCCCAGGTCAGGCAGTGCCACCAAACACACGTGTGTCCTGTCGTCTCTCGCTCCTCTTCTGCTTACTCCTGATGCTTCGCTGGTCACAGCATTAAACACACAGAGTAGGAGGTCGGCAGCCATCCGTGCTCTCAGGATACAGAAACTAAGTGACAGCCATAATGAGAGGCGGGTGGTGGGCCTTGATGTCACTATCCCAGCTGTTATTTTTATGCTCTTTTTTATTTTTATCACTCCTTCCTCTCTCTCTCTCTCTCTTATTCCTCAATGTCTTCTGGCCTCCAAACCCTTTCTTTCTCATTAAAAGACACAAAGTAATCAAAGTCACTTTCCCTAGTCCATGCTATTGGTGGAAAGAGGTTGCCTTTGAAAGCTTTCTAGAGACAAAGGTGCATTCCCAGCACATGGTGTGGCCCGGGGTGGGAGGAGTGGCAGGAGAAGTCCAAACCATCTTTCAAAAACAACCCCAACCCCACCCTACTGCGCCAAAAAGGTACCACAACTGTCATCCAGCTAGCAAGAACAATCATACCTGCTGAGCAAAGGGTAACTACGCGTTAAAGTCAATCTTACAGGTTTCACATCTCTGATTTCAGTGGAAGTACGCTGGGAGTTTGGGGAAGGAAGAAACAGTGGGAGATGTCAACAGAAGCACTGAAAGGTCAGCAGATGCTCAGCGCTCCTTTGCAGATGGGAATCCCGAAGTGCGGTTTTAACACGGCAATGGGGTTCGAGCAGAGAGCAGAGGTCAATTTGTTTGGCTGTTGTTCTACTCAGCTCTGACCAACAGCAGAAGAAATACCTAAAATTCAGATCTTCCATGGGTTTTTTTTTGGTTTAGTGTTGTTATTTTTTCCCAATAAAATGTCTGAATGTCGGTAATACACAAGTATACAGAAAAAAGTAGACAATATGGGTCTGTGTGACAGGAATTGCACTGGGAAGAAGCCCTTTGAAACAAAATGAAAGTCTGACATTTCAAGTGTTCTCATTACAGGAGGAAAATAAAGATAGAAAGCTTGGGCATTGGGGCTAAGTTTATTTTGGGAGTGAAGAAAGGAAAGGTCAGATGCTCCAGGTCTCCATTTCTGTCTTGGCAGGTTCATGCTCCTGCATAGACATCCAGACAGGTCAGGGGGTCCCGGTGAGGTGCGGGAGCCTGGCTTTACAGAGAGACTTGAAGTACGGTTTAAACAAAGTTGGTAACATTCCTAACAGCCACTCTGTGCCCTGTGGCCATACCATGGGATGCCAGACTAGCTTTTGAATGGACACCTTAGCCCTGCTGCCAGTCAAAGTAAAGATTGTATGAAGAGAGGGGTTGGTGCACAGAGGAGCTTAGGGAAGTACCTTAGGTGTTTAAAAATGCCTCTGTGTGGTTATGTCTGAATCCCCACCAACATCTTAAAGAGAGGGGAGTTTGGGGCGGCAGTGGCTGGAGGAGGAGTGGGAGGAGCGGGGTGGGGAAGGGGAAAGGCAGGCACCCAGGGGCAGGACGGTCCCCTGAGATCAGGCCACAGCCAGAGGCACGTTCTGCATCTGCATCAGCCCCGGCCCTAGTGCTGGCCTGCCTTTGCTAAAGGCTTTCTCTGTTTTTTCTTGTAATTCCTTTCAATTCCAAGAAAGATAAAACAGAGGAGGTAAGTGTAAAGAGCATTAGTGAGCACTGTAGGAACATGTGGGAGGGATCAATGGAGCCAGGATCAGAGGAACAAAGGAAAAGAACCATAAAAGATAGAGAATCCTAAAAAAGATGTTACTGAGGGGGAGGGGGAGAGAAGAAAGAGAGTCTAAAAGAAAAGACGAGTCGTATAAAGAACAGTGCATCAGAAGAGATGAACTCAAAGAAGGTCATAGATTTCAGGTTATACATTCCACTCAGCAAAAAGGTGGAAAAGTAAGTTACATTAAATATGCTGTTGCCACACATCTTTTAAAAAGGAAAGGGGGAAAGGAATAAAGAGGTGGATAGAAAAGTTATATGAATAATGAAATGCCTCATTTATGTGATACACATGCAGAAGAAGCAGCCACAAGGTTAAGAGGAAGGGTAGTAAATAGTATCTCTTCTGAAAGCTGACATCTGTGAAGAATCTCATGAGAGATTTCAAAATCTAGTCAAATCAAAAAAAGAGCCAATGAAGGTGAATGCAGCAGAATATATTTTGGGAGTGAAGAAAAAGTACAATAAAAATTGTGCAAATGCTACTAACAAGATAACATTTACAATTGTGTCTTAATATTGTTTGATATTTACTGCCCATGTCCACACTTGTAAATAAGGAGTATCATCTGGCATTTGAGCAGGTTCTAGAGTTTATTGTCATGGCAATTTCTCTTAACAATTTTCAAATACACATCCCTTATGGCAAATAGTGATGATGGTACTCACTCCCATTCATGCGCTTGTGTTAAAGAATCAGGCCAGCAGATTCCTCACCCTCACCCACACATAAAGATACTCACAGGTAAAAGGACTACAAGTATTTCACAGGTTAGAATCAAAAAAGAAAAGTGACCTGGGGAAGAGAGAAATACGGTCTGAAAACTGAGGATGCTACTCAATGGACAACTGAAGACGCCTCACTGACCCAAGAAGAGCCAGCTACACACAAAGGGGAACAACCATCTACGTTTTACTGCAAAGGATCTGGGCATCACCGTGCCACATAAGCTGGCACAGTTCAGTAGTGGCCATCTACTGCAAAAAGGGGAAGCCCCATAGCTGTGTGTACAGACAGAGGTACAAGAGTAATCCTCTGCCCTCCGCCTGTAAAACCTGGGTGGGAGCCCTGCAGCCTGCTCTGGGCACTGTCCTCCAAGACAGCTGTAACACTCGCCACCCAGAGGAGAGCAATGAATTCACTCAACACTTCAGAAAACACCAGTAAGAAAACCAAAGGAGGCTGTAACGTTTATGTATTTGAGCAAAAAGGCAGGGAACATTTTATTATAGTGATCGTAGCAGCCTGGTCAAAAATAAAGGGATAAATTGAAGCAAAGAAGATTTAGTTTCGATATTAGGAAAAACACTTCGTAGTGGCGGAGATAATGACTGTCTGGAGAGACCCTGCAGCCCTCAAGCCGATGTCTGTACAAACAAAACCCATTTATTTGTACACATGTCACTTGAGGAATCCGCAGTCTGGAACAGCACGAGGAGGGGGAGCCCGACCTCAGAGAGATCGTCCTCTCGTCCCCTCCGCCTCTTTGATATTGGGACTTCAGCCTATCTTCAACTCACAGGAGACAAAAGCATTAATCTGTTCAGCACAGTCACATCAAAAGGCAGATTGGTATGATTCACAATCACTTAGTAACTTACTTAAATGAATTGTGGACACAGAATATGTTCAAAGAAATTGTTGATCATTTCCCTTGAACGTCTTGGGATTAAAACCTTATTTTATATAGGTCCCTGTAGCTATTAACTTTCTTTTAGCACAATTCCTGTGTTTTATCCACCTAAGTTAATAAGTCCAGTGTTAGTTCTATGCACAACATCTCTAGTTAGAGGGACATTAAAAATATGGTAATTTTAAAATCTAAATTCAAACAGCTGTTAATCACTTGGCATAAAGATAAATAATTGGAAGAGCCACAAATAAATCATTGGTCATTCCCAACTGCTCATTCCAGTTACTTAAAGAAAATAGCCTTCCCTCACTTTAGTTGTCTGCTTTGGCTTTTTTTTTTTTTAATAAATAAACATCCTAAATGCATTCCTATAGGTCTTGTTTTCTGGAACTGCTGTTTGCCCTCCTATTTGTTATTTCTTGGGGGACTATTTGGTGTTTACGTCTCATGATTTCAATATTAGGGGTGCAATTTGAAAAAAACAATTTTGTATTAATTGCTTTCTAGCTGAAAAAATGTCATTGTTGGGTTTTAAAGGGCGAGCCACACTTGATCTTGTCTGATTTTTTGGGTTTTGTTCCAACCCTGCATGGCCGTGGCCAACAGGCTGGCAATCTACCAGTTGCATTCAGCCTCTCTTGCTCTTAATTACTCAGTTCCCCGGTTCTCCTCCCTTGTTGTTTCTGTTCTGGTCACCACAATTAATTCCCATTTCTTACTCCTGTATTCACCTTCAGCTCATTAATTTTTGGCCGGTCTCCACTACTGTTTCAGCTCAGCATTTTGCAATTTCTCTCGTCACTGTTTAAGGCCTTTTTCCTCCCTCTTCAGTTTTGTAGGGTTGAAGGACATTTTTTAATTGCACCTTACAGAAAAATGGGTGAATATTTTGCTGTTGTCAGGTAGGTGCCAGGGAAGCTCCCATCTCTCCCACCGGCCATTTTCCTTCCCAGGCTGGTCTGGGAGCACAAAACTGTCTCGAGGCACCAGCAGCACCAGCAAACACTTCTCTCCCCTGTAGGCTTAAGAGCTGTTTTATGCACAAGGATGCATGAGGAAAGAGACTGTCTGATGAACCCCAACTCTCAGATGGAAGTTCCCAGCCCCAAGTGGCTATTTTAATGAATATTACAATTAATATCCCCCGACGGAGGGTGTTTTCATCTTCCTGGGCAGGGCCAGGAGGCACTGATTGATGACTCTTCCCCAGGAGACAAGAAATGTGGCCCCTTCAGATCGGGTTTCTCTCTCGGTCCTTTTTTCCTCAGCAGACTCGTGGCCTCACTGAAATTCCTAACAACGGGTATATCATTGTGTAACCCAAGTCATACTTCAGTTGTTTGGTGGTTGTACAAACATGACTTAATCTGAGTTAATCTTAATTCTTGGAAGTGGATCCTCATATAAATTTTGAAACAAACATTTAGCTTTTCTCTGTGGGGAAGTAAAAGGAAGTCTGTGCCTACTTGGATTTTCCAGTCCCACTACTATATCACTGGCAGATGACAGCAATCAGGTGAAGTATCAAAAGATTGCAGACAAACCCTTAAAAACCGACTGGTTGTAGGACAGATTTTGTTTTGGTCAAATTCACTCATGTGTAACAGTGGAGTTGCATCACTTGAAACTAAGCTCAAATGAAACCTTAATACAGCTCCCTGACTACTTTGAAAACCTTATTAGTAATGCATATTTTTACTTTACAGACATTGCATTAAACTGTGCAAATACAGCTCAAGACAGCCATTCAACAGAGACTTCATATTTACTGAAAGGAAAGAACTAGAATAAGTACAAAATGGGTTCAGGAATACAAATGCTCCACATATCTTTATCGGCCAGTTGGTGTTGCAAAGTGATTTGGGAAAAAAAATATTTCTTAGGGTAAAGTTGCATGAAATACCTAATGCATGAATTTGAAACATTAGTTATTTGAAGGGAGTGATTCTTCAAAGCAGACACTGGTATCTAATTAGTTAACTTCTAAGGCAAAGCAGGCAATATACCAGCTGATGCAATTGGTGGCAGCAGGAGTTTGGAAATAAATATCTCTATTTGGCACCGAGAAGTGAAACAGAGCTCAAATTTCTGCGGATTGCCTGGCCCCAAGTTCATGCCTCAGAGCTCGCATTTCTGTGGTAAAGGAAAATCAAATCTCAGAGTTTAAGATCTGGGGTTCAATGTGGCTATTTATTAAAATTCCTCCCTAGACTGTGAATATTTTGAGTTGACCTAGATGGAGCTCTTGATAAAATCAAGCTCTCATGGGGCATTTCTAGTGTTTTCTGATAGAATTGTGCTAACAAAAACTGAGACACTTTAAAGCAGTGATTATCACCCTAGCTAGAAACCAGAAACACAGTGGCATGTGAAAACAAAGAACAAACAAAAATCCCAAACCTCCAGAAACCCGAGCTGAGCAAAACCTGAGGAAGAGCCATTCATGGTGATTTACAATGCGCTTTGTCCTGGGTTCATTCAGACTACCTCTTTAGAGATGCTGCGGTCAGGGCTACGGCTGCACCAGGCTACTGAGAGAGCCAGCGGAGAAGCGAGCGCTCCCTGCAGAAGGCAGCTCAGCTCCTTCTGCCCACAGCTGCTCTGCGCAGGAGCCCTGTCCCTAGCGGCAACAACTCAGGTAGGTAGCCGATGTTAAATGAGATGACTCTAGCATTAATGTGTTCAGATTTATTGTCTGATCGTGTCTATGACTGTCCCACTTTGTGCGCGTGTGTGTGAGGGTGTGCATTTTTAGGTTTGATAGTCCCTTTGAAACAAGATTCCTGTTTCTCAATATCAATCCAAAGTCAGTACGACAGATGGTACTAGAGTTGGCTGTCCTGAGTCTGTCCTGTGCATTGCTAAAAAGGCTTCTTTGTCCTATGCACCCTATGATGCCCTGGAGGTATCAGCATTTTGTCGTTTGACTTAGTTCCCATCATCGCTTTTCTACTCAGAGATTCTGCCTACTATCCTTAGGTCATCTCTAGCAGCCAAAAGTGCTGTTTCTCAGGCCAAGCAGAGATTTCTGGTTCCAGCTCAGTTTAACTTCAGAAGCTCCGTATCTGCTGTCTCATGGGCCACATCTACATGCTCTCATAAACCTGCCAATAGGCCCCTGTATGAGTAACCTCAGCAGCAGACATACCACAGCGCACCTGAAGAGAGCCCTTGAATTAAAGTGACAGCCTCCTGCGTTACTACCCAAGGTTTGCTGTGCAGACAGTATATTTAGCTCTCCCAAACCACTACCTTTTCAGCTTAAAAGGATGCATTGTATCACAAGTGACAGCAAGGAGAAAGAAACACTGCCGTTCCTGTTTAGCAAGTATACACTTGTGTTCTCAGCCAGCTTTGTTCATGTCCGTTCCTAAGGAAATGCAGTTCAGTCGATCCGGTCCTCGGTAGCGACTGAATCGCTGTGCAGGCTGCACTATTACAGAATGGGTCTAGCTTAAAGAAAGGTTTGCTTATGTGATGATGAGCAAGCTGGAAAGGTCTCTCTGCTGCTAGCTTGATAAAAACAAAAATAAAAAGTAAATGGTCATCAATAAAGTGTGTTTGATTAGGTGTCACTGAGAGAAAGAAAATGCCATTTCATGTCACTTTTTAGAAAGCACAAGGTGTGTAACTTTTGGGGATGATTTTGCTCTTGACTAATCTTCAGATTCAATATTAAAATCTCAAACTTCCCAAAGGAAAGAGATTCTGCATCTTTTAATGAAAGATAAAACAACAATATAAACATACACAAATTTACAGAGAAAGGATCAACTTTAATACATCTGGAGTAAAAGGTGTTCTTTTTTAAATATGGTATAAAAATAAATGCAAGAAACATTAACAGAGAATATACAGACAACAGACAAAGACACAGGCTTTCTTTCTCAATGTGAATACATCAGTGAAATGAAACCTTCTGTGCTAATTTATTGTGCAATAAATGTGATGCCATATGTATATTTATTAATATATGCATTTTTTACATTTCTTCCAGTTTTTGATTGACGTATTTTTTTAATAAACTGTGCCTAGCAGAAGCTTTTTTTTCACTGTACTTGAGCTTGCAGAAAATAAAAAGACACAGATCCAGCTTGATATGAAGGAGGAAGTGAGCAGACAGTTTTCGAAATGGAGGCATCGAAAGGCTAGAGAGTCCCTCGGAGTCTGTAATGCCTTAGTATACACAAAAGAAAACAAGTCAGGTCCTTGCTCATGCAACATCTTGTTCTACTGTCCTCTGAGTCAGGCAATCAGTGAGCTACAAAGTATGTATAATGATTTGAGTCTGCTTCCATGCTACAAGGTGATCCTTTTAGTAGGACTGCACTAGACTGGTTAACCTCTTTGATGTGAGCGATTTCCCCTGAGGAAAAGATAAAAACAAAAAACAAAAACAGAAAACAGAGGCATGATCACTGCAAACCTGTTCATCAGCAACCACTTAGTGTTGCCACATCACTGTCAAAGAACTAGGGGCACCAACTGGAGTCTGTCAAATCTTAAACCACAGGAAGCCCTTACGCTTGAACACCTGCACTGCCAGCCAGCCAGGCTGCTTCACAGAATAAGCCGGCAAATGTAAAGGCCGTTTTTGAATGAGATGATTGGTTTTGGCTGATGAGATACTAATGCGGAGGTTTTTGCCGTCGGTCATACCCAGAACTTGAAGAAGGCTACTGCAAGCGAGAGTGCCTTGTGCTAGAAAGATGAATGTGCAAACCGCGGTAGCTCTGTCACAGAAGACAAAAAGCTTCTTTAAAGTTAAGGTAAGAAAGTAAGAGGCAGATTGCATATAGGCAGGAAAGCAGCTTTTTCATGAACACAGCTATCGGTTTGCTGAGACCATATTTACTATTTATGAGGAACATTGGTCAGGTATATTACATGTGACTGCATAACACTGCTTTGAAGGTGTTTGCATTTCCACATTGTTATTTTCCGCATCGTTCCTGCTGTTGCAAGGATGCGGTTTCAGTTTTTTAGCAAGTTCTTTTAATAAGGTATAATGACTGTCCCACAAGAGTTAGGTCTACAGTGTGAAAAGGATGGTGTAGGGTATGTCACCACGGTGTATTTCAGGCAGATTTGAGGTTTATCTGAGCCAGAAAAAAGCCATGAAACCACATAACAGGAATTAGCTCTCCTAAGGCCACATGAAAGGAGTTAGCTCTCCTAGGGCCATCCTGCAGTGGCTTTGATCCAACAGAGGCAGAGCTGGCACAGCAAGCTTACATCACTCCTCAAAATACCACAGGGATACCCTGATAATGTAACACAAGTAGATCATGAAACATTAAATAGAAAGTGGCTCTGTCTAACTCTCCAGTTAGATATTTAATACTTACATTTACTGTATTGTTCATTTTAAGTGCACAACTCAGAAAAATCAAACTGATTTGAGGAGGCTACAGTATGAAATACGGTAACTATGGAGAGACACTACATTTTCTGTAGTAAATGGTAAAGGAACTTATTCTGCCATATCAATGAGCTGTTAAGTCACCTGCTGTATTATAGCTTGAATTACATAATTTACATCTATTGTCATTATCAATTAAATTTATGCTCGCAGGGATCTGCAATTTGGTTTTGAGCATTTGCTCAAATGCAATACATCAGAGTCGGTCTTCACAAAGGGAAGAATAACTATTTTATTCTTTGTGCTCTGAAATACAAGTTGAACAAATTAGGGTGAATATTTCCCCTACAACATAATTTTGAAGGGAACTCATGATCTGCAATGTTGGGTTAGACTGCTCATCCATCAGGTTCACCGTATCACCTGACAGTATTAATACTCGCTTCTTCGAAAGACGGAAAGTGTCCTTCCTGGCACTGTCTTCCCTGTGTCTAGCTTTAACTCTGTCACTTTCTACCTACATTAAATTCACAGCTTCTTGACACTTGTTAAGCCTTAAATTATGTTTTCCTCTAATGTAACAGGTAAGCTGTTATAGTAAGACATCTTTCCTTTTTAAATAGTCAAAAAAGTCTCAACAGCTGTGTGGCACTGGAACACAGTTTAAAACAGCATGTCCAAAATTAAGTGTTTTGTTAGGCAGTTCATGATTGTCAGCCTTGGACATCATCTCAGAAAATATTGAGCATACGTTTATCTTTGCCTTTCATTAAGTTATTTGTGCTTAATTTTACAGGTCTACAGGCCTGGGTACTTTCTGTAAATATGCATGAGTTTCCTTTAGTACTGAACTGCATAAACCAGTTAATTAAAACAATTAAACCAGGAATTCTCTATTAGTTATTAAAACAATTTGCTCAATACTGCACTGGAAAGCTGCGCAAGCTCTTGTTGTGGGATGAAATCTGTGAAATAATTTTTTATTCTTATCTGCAACAATTGATTATTTAGGAGTTGTAAATTCCGTGGAATTTTTATATGAACCATAACCAAATTCTAGCATCTCAGGAATGAATTGTGATATCACATAAACTAGGAAGTTTTGACCTAAAAGCAGGCCAAAACCTAATTGTTAGTTAGTTGATTTGACTTGTATAATCTTATTCTACATATTATCTGAATTTTCCCCTATAGAGACAGTGAGCTGTCACAACAAATTTTTTCTGTATTCTACATCACTTGCTCCCTGGGTATTGCTGGTCTTTGGATACTTTTTCTCCTGAGCCCTGCAGTGATCAGGATTTCACTGGATGGTCCTCTCCTCCACCTCCCCTCCCTGTCTCAGAGGATATTACACTTCTTATAGATATGAAGTCTCCATCTGAACAACAACAACGTATGCTCTTTTTCCAGGTATTATATATACACACTCCTTAAGAGATCAGCTTCCATGTTTATTCTGAATCATACTTAGTTCTCTGATTGGGAAAATAAGCTTTTAATACACAGAACCCATAGCAGCCCCAAATACAGAATTATCCCACCTTCTTATTCAGATCTGCAGGAATTTGTTATTTTCCAGTTTACAGAATGTTTCTTTAAAACTCTGTTCCAGAGTATACTTTTACTTTAGCCTCTGTACGGTAGGGTTTTGTAATTATCACTCTAGGAGATTTCCAGATTTACTCAATTCACAGACTGATGTAAGGATCATTCCCTGTGAGTCATAATTTAAGAACTGAGCTAGCTATTTTTTTTCAAATACAATGTTAATAGCATTTCCATAAGCCAAATTTTGATTTGGTAAACTACATCTAACAGGCCAGTTTTCAGAGGTGTAGCATATGAGTCATCACACATAGGAAAATGTTTCCTGTGCTAATGAGATTAAAGAACAATTGGAAAAAAAGTCAGAAGAAGTAGCAGATGTTTGTCTGAAAAATGAAAAGGAGATCCTTAATATTTTCAATATATTCTTGCCATCAACATTTAGCAATATATGGCCAAATTCTAAACAGGATTAGGATTTTTGGCTGTGTTGGTGCACTTTGGACATGTGAATTGAAACTATTTAACAATTTTACTAATAATACACAAACCAAAATAAAACCCCGTGCGCATACCCAGACAAGGGAGTCAGAGGAGGCAGCACAGCAGTTGGAGCAAACAAGTACCCCTAAGAATACGAAATCAATTGGCCTCAGTGTCCAGTCCCTACCTTAGCGTATTAACTGTTTAACATTGTCCTTCCAACTGTACTTTTAGAGAATTTAGGGGGAAAATTACAAAACCACGTGCAGATGTATGAGCTGCTAAATACAAACGTGCTGACCTATTTATGCAGCATGACACTAACACCTCAAATAATCCGGCAAACAAGTCAGCAATAACCTTATAAGAAATCAGTATATTTATATAAGGGCTGGAGCTGAAATATATGGTAGAGGAAGATCAAGTCTTTTTCTTTTAGAAGATTAATTCTCTTCCTTTCTGCTAAGCAACCCCAATGGCTCCTTTTTCATGTGTCTTTATTGCCAGCGCAGATGCTACTCCTCAGGACCGATACTGGCAGAACTAGAAATAAGAACTCCATGCATCTGATCGGGTAAGAGAGAAAGAGTGTGAAGCCCGCTGCGAGCAAAATGAGATGCAGAGCGAGAACTGACCCTCCTTGCTCCCACTGTTCCCTATCTGCTCATGTGCAACACACCTGCAGCACGCTGGCAGCTCGGCCGGCATCGGCAGGGAAAGCTCCTAAGTGACACCGCAGTGCACCACACGCAGAGCCGGTATATAAACAGCCCCTGACAGAAGCACATCTGGAGAGGCACAGAGCAGAAACAGTAAGTGCCTTTCCAAGATTAGGCAGCCCTTGCTCCTCCAGCACAGGGGAATTGCTTTAGCACCGCTCAGGGGGTCAGGATTCTGCTTCCATTTCCACAGCAGCACGGGACGCTGCTCTCAGCCCCCCGTGCAGGTGTATTTCTCTTTCAGACACGTGAGGAAGGGGAGGAGGTTAGCAGCTACTGAATTTGGGGCACGAGTTGTCAGCACAGCTGCAGAGCTAAGTGGTTGCATGTGCAGGAAAATCCTTCTGCCTATCGCGGGGATTTGCAGTCCTCTGTTCATTTCTCCTTAGGGCCGTACCGTTTCCTGGAGCGGTCCATAGGCGGGAGGCAGCGGCTGAGCGACTGCGTTCTTATTTTGGCTCTTTCCAAATCGGATGGCACTCCCGATTTCTTTCTCCTTTCGCACTAATCTTTACATTTACTGATGAGCTGCTCTCATGTGTCATTAACCTACAAACTCTTGCCAGATGGGGTGGTTTGAACTTGAATAACCATCTGAAGGGAGGGGTAACACGTGAGATTTTCCGAGGCACCAATCCAATAGACAAATATTTTTAGTATGTTTGCCCTAGGCCTGACCCCTCAGCTTTCTACACCTCTCTGCAGTTCTCATTCCTGCAAATAGCATAAGACTCAGGTAAATGTTTGTCAGCTGGGAAACGGCAGACTGGCCTAACACCTGAACGGTAGGCGCTGGCTCCTCACTTAGATGAACCTGGCTGTGCAAGTGCTACTCCTCAGCTCTTCTCTTCCAGCACAGAGCACAGCAGCTCAGCTCCAGTCGCTGCAGAACAGGACAAGGAGGCCAGTCCTCACTGGCGTATCCTACAGATGGTCTTTTTGATTTGCCTCATTAGCCTGTGCATCATTCCTAAAAAATCCCTAAAACTAGATTTTTGGACTAATTACTAGTCCAAACAAAAAATTTCAAGTGTTTAATCAGTTCTTTTTAGTCAAACGTCAATAAGCCATCTCTTTCCTGAAATGGAAAAAGCCTTCATTTCTACAAATACTTATTATTTTTATTATTGTTTTGTATTTGTCAAATAAGAAGCTGTGTGATTTTTTTCTGACTAGTTATTTTTTGGTTTAAATTTTAGGAATAACCTGTAAGTAAATTCAAAAATCTAATTAGGATTTCTCCCACGACTGTACATAGAACATGAATCCCACAGCTGATACTGCATTGAAGCTCATTCACAATGCTATGCTCGAGAAAAATATAACCCCTGGCAGGATTTCAGGGCTAGATGGAATTTTGGTCTGGCACAGTAGGGCCTTGTGTACATAAGTTTTACCTGTTCATACAGAAATATGTCTTGATTAACAGATGAAATTAATATATTATCTGCCTTGTTTCTCAATAAAGGGACAGATTTTAACATGACAAGAGATTACACCAGTTTAAGCATCTAGAAAATCTATCCTCTGCTGATAAGAACTGAGCAAGCTATTTTTATGAGTTTTAATTTCCATCTCTAGACTATAATTCCCTATGTCATGTTAAGTGACATTGAACTGAGCCTCTGTGAAAATGTGCTGTGTTCAATGGCCTTCACATTTCACATCTCATGCATGAAATGGTCTAATGTTACTGGTTTTGAGGGGAGGAATATCAAAGGACACTGGTCAGCAAGTTCTTCCAGCTAAGTGGGAGAAGACAGCTTGAAAGGGTATGGGTAGTGTAAGATATAATGGTTTTAAACTCAGAGTTATTAAATGGGGTCTTGTTTATGAGGTTATGAGTGAAAATAATTATCATCTGATGGCTCTCTAGTTTAATATATGAACTGAGTTTGTTTTGTACTGGCTGTATTTCCATAAAACATCACAAACTTGCAAAAAGCACGTTTTTTTGCCTTCTCCAAAATTAGGCAGCAACGGATGAAACTTGAACGCTGACGGTGGAGTCTGAAGCCATGACACCAACACATGATGATGGAGTATCTCCCCCCAGGCAGCTCTGAGGAGGGAGACTGCACTTCTTGCCCCACTAACTTGGTTCCTGCTGGGACAAGAAAATTTGCATGGGGTGGAAATGAAATTAGCCCACTCCCCTGTAAATGAGGTCCCTTTGTTTCAGGCTTCCAAACTGGTGATCGCAGCTAAGCACCAGCACAAAGGTGCCCTGCTCAGACTACCAGTCTGCCACAGTCATAAATCCCGCATGCACATGAGGAATGAAAGACGAAAGTTTTCCTTAAAGGACCTCTTTGTTCCCATCAACATTATCAGTGCATATTCACCTGTTTTTTTCACTGTACTGTAGATGTCAGTACTGAGGTAGAGGAAGTTTCCTGATTTTTTTCATTTTTTAATTTTTTTTTAAAATACGGATTTTTTCCTCATGTAAATTCCTCAGAAGAATTTCAGTTTTTAAATGCCACAGAAACAGCTGATTTCTCTCTCTCTACTACTGTAACAATCAATGAGATTCTCTTGCTCCCTGACTTAAGCCTTTAGCTTCCCTACTCACTTCCTTGAGGAGTTGCAGGTGACTGGACCTTAATTATTCCCAAAGAGAAATCTGAGGGGCTGAGCTGGTCGGGGGGGGAGCACAGAGCACACTGTCACCGCTCCCTGTGCCCCTGAGTCAGAGGTGTGACACTTGTGGTTGCCGGTGTTACTCCAAGGCAATGCACTTATCCAATGGCATCATTCCAGTGTGCTCTATATTTTCACATAATACCTGGGAGTGTGAATAAGTGAGGCAAACCAAGAATAGCTGTGCTTACTACTCAGAGGCAAACTATAAGGTGTTCGGTAATAAATATTACATATAGCAAATGCCAGTTTGCTATTACTTTATCCATATTGCATGTGAATGCAGACCTGTTTCTAACACTATTCATATTGTCTGTTGGGGACTGCCAAAGGCATTAGCAATTTTGCACTATAAAATCTACAGAGCAAGCTAAATTGCCAATGTTTTTAAGCTAAGCATTTAGGGCTTTCATAAAGTGCACCAACTTATTGAAAGTTTTCTGGAAAGCAAACTCTCCAGTGTCAAAGAAATGCACAGCTGAACCTAGGGTTTTTTTGTGTATATAGCTCCACTTTTATTTTTTCCTCATCAGACTAGAATAATGACTCATTATATTAGGTTATTTCCACTTAATTCAAGGAATAGTGCAGAGGGATTGCCCTTACAAAGTTTCTGAACTTTCTACTTTAACAAATTCTTTCTCTAGGAAGTATAACCCACTTTCAGCCGTCACTGATCAGGAGCTTCTTATAGTCTCCATCTTAACAAATCAGGTCATGAATAACAAGGTCGTCTTCTCAGGTTCAGTCCCTAGGCACAACCAAGGTTACTGGGTTTTTTTAAACACTTCAAATGGAAAAAACTGAGGTGTAATTTAGTTCAATACAAACCCACTTTGATATAAGTGAGAAAAAAAACAGTGAAAATTAGTCTAAATTCTCAGAGGAGAAGAGAAATTGTAATTTTCATCCTACTATATCATTCAGAGATGACAGCATTTATCCAGGTTGTAGAAGACCCTATTTCATGCCTATTTTCTGTATTAATCAGAAGAACAGATCTGTACCACAGTCCCTCACTTCACAGTTGAACAAGTTAATCAGTACACTGTAGGATATTCTAAGAAATCTTTCCCTCATCCCTGCTGGTTGGAACCACTGTACCAAGGTAGATAATTACATATTATAAACTCATCATAACCGAGAACAAGAATGGAAGAACAAGGATGCTTGGTGGCAAGGGGTCCTGGGGCAGTGGGTGGTGTGAATTCAGTCGTCTTGGAGAAAAGGTTTGCACTTGAGCATCCTGACATTCTAAATTAATTTGCAAGCCTCAGAGCTGCCAATCTAATAGAGAATATAGATCTAGCAGTGACATGTTTTACTTTCATACCTGACCCGACTTGACAGACTCCACCCGGATTCACAGGTAGTAGTTTGAGAAAAAGCAAAACCACAGTTTTTATTTTATAGCTTTCTCCATGAAAAAAGAATCACCCTTTTCTACTGGACAGGTACTAATGCTTCACATCCAGAAATCCTCGTTCCCATTTCTAGCTCACAGCTGGTTTATTGGGCCTGCCTTGCCCCTCTGGCATCCTGCTATTCTGGAACTTCTGCCCCGAGATTAGCACGGTGAAAATTGGGCACGCCTGCAGGATATAATGCTCCAGTGTTTGTGCACAGAACTGCTGGTTTATCAGTAACGCTGCTCTGGGAGGGTTTATTGGAGAGTCATCTTAGTGCCTCCCAGTCTGTCTTCACTTTTTCTTTTTTGTGCTGTATTCTCCTCACATCTGTCTGCAGCTTGCTATTTCTCTCCTTAGAGCTACCCGTGTACATACTCTTTACCATAACCAATTCCTGATCTGTGGGCTGTTTAAACTCCCATGAATAAACATAGTTATTGCAACTTGCCAGGCACTGTGACTGGGAAAAAACCTGGCTCTCAGAGGTCCCAGATGTACCACCTACTCTCTTACACTCTCTTTTATTAACATAGGCTCGTTTATTAATATGGAACTTCCTATGGAATTATCATGTAATTATCAGGTATAATGTTATCATGTACAATGTTGTTTTATAGATCAACCTGCTTAGACAACACACAAATCACACTGCAACATGCTATGGCAACACCACCATGCAAAATATAGGGGTTTTTGTTTCAAACATTGGGATTGTTTCCTTTGTGGCTGTTCATTTACTTTTTAGTGTCCTTTACTGACTTTGTCCCATTGAATCCAAATTTCTTCCTGATTACAGTGGATTCAAAGCACATTACAGGAAGCCTTTACCTATAAGAAAGTAGTTAAAGAATTACAGTTTTGTTTTAACATGTGAGATATTCCCACAGCCTCACAAAACTTTCTTCTTTCACTGCATTTGTTTCTTTTTTTTGATTATTAGAAAGTATATCTATATATTTTAAATACTAGAGGAAATACTCTTGAGCCTCATTATACGGGAGGCAGTTTCTGAGAACTGCTTCTCCTTCGCTAGAAACTAAAAAACAAAAACCATGATCTTTGCTGAAAGCTCTCATGTTTTTCATTTCAACGCACACAGCTCCATTAACCAGGTCACAGAAAAAGCCACGAACGCGCACACACACACAGCAGCGTCACCTGCACAATTCAACAGACAATGCAGACAAACTTGAGTATAATCCAAGATCTTTCTACCTCTTTTCATAACAGGTTAGTGCTCGCCCTCAGTGTTGGTGTACAGTTTTTATGGCATGGGAAAATAGGGATGTTTCTGCCCTACAAAAATAAATGCGTTGAATGCTTTAGTTTGAACTTTCACAATGTTAAAAAAAATCCAAAGAAACTGGATAAGTAAAAAGAATCCTGCATATCAGGAAATCAGTGGATCTTTTGGCAGGTGGCAAGAGAATGCCCACAGCAAATTTACCAGCTTTCATTTTTTTACCTTTGTGAAATATCTTTTGAAAATTATATATTAAAAAAAAAAAATCAGTTCTTGTAGTCCATTATCAAAATGAAATCCCAATCAAACCCTTGTGCATCATCAGCATGAATTCTTTGGTCCTGAAGAAGCTGTGCTAGACATTAAGGAAGATGGGAAATTATTAACGTTTATTTTTTCCTGTGCCCAATTAAAAAAAACAGGACAAACTCTTTTTTAATAAAATAAAAAGGAGACAGGAAGAAAATCCAATGCATTCAAACTGTGTCAGAGTTAGTATTTTGGGAGGCACCAATAAAAGGAACAACATCAAGCAGGTTTTCACAGATTCTTTACTACAATTAGAAAGAAAAAAAAAAAAAGAGTGAATAATTTCATGCTTCCTAATGCAAAAAGCATGGCTCCCAAAGGTCCATTCCTCCATGTGTGACTATTGAGGTCAGTGGGAAAGGGACTAGGGAGAAGGGGTTGTAATGAAAGCACATTATAAAGCTGTCATTCCTGGGAAAATTCACAAACTGTGATAAATACACTTTTAACTGTCAGGTTAGAGAAGCAAAAAGGGAAAAGTAGGGATCAGTGAGGGGGAGGGGAGAAGGATGTCCCATCAGGTTTACTAGTCTTCCGAGGCAACAAACTTACCACGTTGCGTGTGAATTTCTCAAAAGATGTTCGACGATCCAGAGTGTTTTCCAACTTAAATTTAAAATAAAAAAAAGGAAACAAAAAGAAAAAAGAAGGCAAAAAGAAAAGCAAGAAAAAATGGAGTAGAAAAGAAGGATCGATGAAACAATGGACTGCAAAACAAAGTTTGTATAAATCAGGAAGCAAACACAGGTATGAAGCTGTAATGGGACTCTGCAAAACAGGGGATGGGCAAAGCAGATATAGTACTTGACAAAAATCATTTTTCATGGGGATCAAAACGGTTTGATTTAAAAGAAAAACTGAAAATAAAAGGAAATAATGAAGTGCACATCTTGTGTTAATGAACTGACATTCACAAACTTAAGGACTTCACACGGACAGTTGTAGCTTTCTGGTATTTTCAACATCTCTCTCTATATTGGATCTTCAGAAATCAATGTTTGAACAAAAAACAAAATCACACAGTACTTTCATATAATTTTAGGTTGTCATTATAAACAATAGAATGCTACGGTAACGATCGGGGCCCTGATTTTGCAGGCAAAGGGCTCCCAGCTGATTCGAGGAGATCACTATTTAGAGCCCACTAATGAAATTATTTATCATTATAGAGATCTGCATTGCACAAGCTGCTCCACATACTCTGGGCTGTGTCTATTCAGAACTCATTCCATAATCTGGACTTTTCTAAGCAAATATTACATACCAAGACATGAGCCTCTTTTTGCAGAAGTATGACATGATCAGTCTTTCAAGGCAGATTCCTAACCTACTCAAAACTATTCATGTAATAATAGGGAAAGAAACAGAATTAGGAAGCCCCTATATTTATAGTTGAAATTAGAAGTTATTCAGACAAATAAGATTGTTTCTAAACACATTCTGTAGCTTTTATAGGTGGAATAAAGAGAACAACAATTATTACATACGCAAACTTGCAAACATGAAAGACTATTCTTCTGGGATTTCATTTTATTTTTTTAATGTATTTGTAAAGCACTTTTTGCAATTTAAGGTGCTTCATAACAGAGAAAACAGTACAATATGGGATGTAAAAATAAAAATAAGTTTTGCTAGATTAACTTATTGAAACATGCCCGCATGCAGGATATATACACATATATGTATATTGAACTCCTGTGTGTATGTGACCCTCCAAACACGTCAAGCTGGTCACCTACCAGATATCCAGTTGCACTGGCACAGGGGAGAGAAGACTGAGTATTGTTGCAAACATAACCACCGCTTTGCACAGTGGCAAGACAAAGGCAAGATGGACCAATACCTTTTTCTTGGCCTGTAGCAGCTCCTGGTAGGCACTGGATCGTATAAAACGAGGATAAGAATCACTTTTCATCAGTTTGTAAATGTGCTCCTGAAAGAAAAAGAAGGAGCTGTTACTCCCATAAAAGAAGACGTAAGTAAAATGGGAGGCAGTCGTATATGTTTTAGTTGTGGAATGTTTACCAGCTAGCACTGTTTTGAATAGGAAGTCTTACGGAGTAGTAGGTCGCAGTTCTGAAGCTAAGGGTGAGTTGCTGCCGACTCTTAAAGCAGAAATCCCACCTATTTCTTATGTATAAAGAACACAACGCACCTTTCTTTAATTTATAGTCCCTATTTCCACTATGGAATTATTTTTCTAAGAATTTACAACTGAGTCCTAGCTTAAGGCCCAGTTTCAAACCTCCCTTGCATTATTCAGTTTAGCTAGGTGACTAAATCAGGAGTTGTGGATCCTTCCTCATCAGATTTTCTGAATTAGTTTCTGGAGATGCTTTTCTGACTTCATAGGCTGGAAAAAGGTACTAGGTTTCTAATTCAGCACTACAAATAAGTGCTTAAGTTAGGGAGGATATCCCCTGGCTACTCTTGAAAACATCCTGTGACAGATGTTTATTCTGCTATCTAGCTGACAATATAAAAAGAAAAATACATATGGAAATTGAAAAACTGTTCCAGGCTTATCTGATTTCCAAGATATTTATTCTTTGAGGCATATGAAAATTTGGAAACCCTTATCCAGAAAACAAATGACACAGGCAGTTTATAGAGCTTTTCTTTTTGGAGCATTCTCATTTCTGCAAAATATGAAAACCTAAAAATCTATGATGTAGGACACTTTATAACTCTGGTTCTAGTTATAATGTTAGGAAAGGGATTTGTAGAAAAAGAAATCACAACAGAAAATACTCTCCCAAAAATATTTTTAAAAAACCCACTGAATTGTGTTAGCTATTTTTGTTTTATTTTTTACTCGAACCCTTTTACTATAGGAACCTTGTAGCACAGCAATCAGGAAAGAGCAAACAAACTGTTTGTCATCCTGGTACTGCATAAAATTAGTGAACAGAAAAAAAACCCACCTTGCTTGAAAATTACGGCAAGGTAAAATTAAAGCTGATTTTTAATTTTTGTTGCATTAGAAACTCTAGAGAATGTTTCTAAGTGCCTTTCGTTGTATTTCTTGCACTAAGCAGAGAAATTCTGGTGTATATTCAGAACTTAGGCTGGTTTATTTGGGGAGTTTTTGTTCCACTCAGTTTCTACGAAAGCAGCCAATGCAGCCAACAGAGAGCAGAAAGGACTCTGCTCCTGTTGTACATATCAATGGTGATGGGCATTAAAATGTTATTTCTGTGTAAAAACCAAGCCTGTAAAAGCAAGAATAAATTAGGCTGTATTAGTACTGTTAATATACATAGTAGTCAGGAATTGAGGCTGGATGTTATTTAGCACAATCGGTCTATTTTTACTTATGTATCACTCTCATTTGATGTGGAGTTCTGTGGTGCCATCTTGCAAGTCCAGAAATGCTTTTCAAAACATTTTTAACCACAATTAAATGACCAGCCAACTGCCAGAATGACTTGGAAGTGGTCTCTTTCCCAACTGGCAGGCCATAAAGAGCCCGTTGCAGAGGCAGAGCCCTACTCCTGACAAAACCCTGCCACTTCAGGTGGGGCACTCTGTAAAGGTCCTAAAACTTCAGGTCAGAACACGGCAGGTACAATCTGCCCCCTTTTCCCAGAGAAATGGAGGCTTCCAGGTTCAGGCTGTATGCTGAACTGGATCAAATAACCAGAGGTCTGACAGGACGAAAAGTCCTGCTTGCATAAAGACTGAATACTCCACATCTTCCATAAATGAAGGGGAAAAAAAAAAAAAAGAGAGAGAGATCTGGAAGTAAAATGATGTTGAAATTTTACACCTATTTTTACAAAAAAAAAATTGGATACTGGCAAGGAATTTAATTGTCCTTTGTTGACTCAACTGCAAAGACATATTTTTAAAAAAACTTTAATCTTGCTAGATTGTTTATTTGTGTAACTTATGTCTTTGCTATCCACTGCATTCCTAAATCTCCAGGGGGTCAGCAGATGCAAGCAAAAACTGTGTGTTTGGCTTAATGCAGAGTACTTCAAAGCAGTGTGTATGATATAGTGTCTAATGAAAACTTTATTGTTGCATCATAGGTTGCTATTCTCATAACAGCACAATGAAAAGATGGTAGAATTATTCCCCCTCCTATTTAGGGCAGAGGCACTTTCCCAAAAAGTAGAAAGCCCCAATTCAATTCCCTTCTCTCCTTTGTGGGACTTGCAGCAGCATCTCCTGACTCCCAAGATGATGACCTAATAATCAAGCTGTAGGAAATTCTGCAGGGATGTGATCTCAATCTCTCTTTTTGACACTGTTTCACTTTGCATTAATAATTAAATTTTCATCGCTGGGCTGCTGATGAAAAAGGGAGGATGGTACTGGTTCTACTATTTTTACTGTGAATCCAATTCTTTCATATTGCTTTTCTCAGTTGCAAAGATGAAATATTAAGTTATAAGTCACATGAAGTGTCGCATTTAATACAGAAGTACTTGTTTTTCCTTCTGAGGAAAACCGAGATTTGTATTTTACTGTTTTGGTTTTTTCAGCTTTTACTTCCAATCTCAAAAATATAAGTATTTTCACAAATCTAGCTCTGGTCAGAAGTATCTTTTGATGACGGTATTCAAATTGTGACTAAATCAGACCCCCAAAAGCCAAATAAGACATTTACAGACTGTTCTTTACCACTGTAATATTGATTGTTGAAGAGCAGATCATTAGGATCTTTGCCTAATGTTCTGTAGATAGTAGTTTAATAAGGTATAGAATATACAACATCTGTGAAATATGATACTTCTGCACAAGCTGTTACAAAATGTTATTTCCCACATGGGTCATATTCTTTTCATGATGGGAACCTATGACTCCTATAAATGATAACACTACTTTTGGACATGCATTGGGAGAACAGACATTGAGCCTCTATCAAGGGAAGTCTTTCAGAAACAGATCTTGAGAACTAGAAATCAACATGTGTGTGTGTGTGAAGCTTTTCTCTTAATGTAACTGAACAGGAAACTTAAGAAAACAGGAAGATGAAAATACCACTTTCACTGCACTATATGCTTGCTCTATTTGAAGCCCACTTGAAGACTTTATACCAGGCACAGAAGTTTCATTAAGAGCTTTAGTAATTCATAGGCATCATGAAAGAGTGTTACCTATTTGCATTGCCAAAATGGCATTTTAGGAAACAGAGCATTACCATTTAAGTCTCAAATATATCTTATTTTATGTATGTAGATTTCACTTGCCAATATTCTACTTCAAATATCCCTAAACAGAATTGCAAACTGACCTGAGCATCTTCAAATGTGTATCTTCCAGGGTCCTTTACATTCTGCGTGGTTTTGTCATAACTTTTTGAATCTAGATTGATAGCGCTGGGTGCACCTGGAGCAAGAAATTCTTGCCAAATTTCTTGGACGCGAGCAGGAACTTCACGGATAGGCCTCTTCTTCAGGTCTTCTACTGCTAACCAGAACCTATGGCATAACATAGTATCTTGACCTCCAATTCAGTATAGTCATTAATGAAGTGCTCACACTCTTCTTTACTCTTCAAAAAATGAAGTAACTGAAGTTTTCATCTAAAACATGCTAAAATAAGAAAAATCTGTGATTTTGTGTTGGGATCAGCTTTCTGATATACTGTCTCAGGCAATAAATCCACCTTAAGAAGCAATTATTACAAGCCGTTTCATGAGACGGGTGGAAAATCCTTCGTTACTTATGTATGGGTAACTTGCTTACGGGAAGGTTTCCATTTAACTGGAATTAAACTGAGATTCCATTTCACCTGAACCACAAGGGCCTATATTGCTTATAAGCCTCTTGCTTTTTGACATTCCTTCAAAAGCCAATAAGAACTTATGTTCTCGCTATCTACATGAATCTCTCTGAGTCCTGCTAAAGTATAAACTGTGTAACTGTAATTTTGTTACTATTACTCCACAAATCATGCATAAACTGGAAAAGCATTTGTTTTGCTCGCTATAATCTAATTTCTTTCTTCAGTATTGCATTTCTATGCATATTTTTACTAAAATGCTGAATGGAAGTACCCATTCTCTCTTTTCTGCTGCTGAGCAACTCAACATCAGGCAGCCACATACAGTGCAGGCCAGTTCATTGTATGCTTCTCACTCAGTCTGGAGCAGGATCACTAAAAAGGTCTTGAGCACTTTGTGATCACAGCTAGCTAGCTATAAGCTTTGATAATCACTTTTCATTTGCTATTATGGTTTTTTTATCATTATTTCTTCTATGGGTGTTCAGACTCTCTCACTGCACAAAATAATTCTAAATTAACCTAGGATCCCATGCTTAGACATGGTGCAGACCATTTAGTTCTGTCCCCGTGAGAGCTCAACTAAAGTTTGACTTTGTTAAAAATGCAATATATACCATCACAACTTTTCATTATTGTTTTGACACAGCTGATCCTATGAAACAGATAAGCTGAACCTTGAAGTGAGTTAACTGTGAAATAAGTTGGATTTTACAAGGCTGACAAATAATTTGGGTGCACTTTTAAAATGTGGTTCCACCCTGCTTACACTGCGAGATCAAACTGAGTTCTCTTAGCTTAGTTAAACAGGGATGGGATAGGGGGGAGTAACAGTGGAACTGTGCTCGGACCCCCCAAGAAAACAAAAGGGTAACACCCTCAATCCAAATTCTAATATAGTTATTGCAATAACCCTTAAGAGAGGATAGTAAAGCATAGTAAAGCATACAGTATTCCTCCTATAAGACATTCTTCACTTGAGATGATTTACCTTCCAGGAAGCAATTAGTCCTTCATAGTCCTGTTTTGAAACTCCTTTGTAGCACACGTAGAAGGAGCTCATGCTCATTGCTCACAAGCCGTTACGGTCAGCTTCACTCTACTGAGATGACTATTTCGATTTCCATAGTATCTAAGCACAATTTTTCTGTCTATTGATCCCTTAAGATTCTCCAAGAGACAGAGAAGTAATATTGTCCCAGTTTGGCAAATATATTAATAATGTACAGTGGTTTCTCCAAGGTCACAAAGGAAGTCTGTGCCAACAGAAGAACTTCAGTTTCAAAAATTTTGGGTAGCATCACTTATCTCTATGAACTGCAATGTGAATTGAACATAGGTCTGCACAGAGCCTGGGGATGTATCCTGAGAATCTGATGGCAATGCGGTAAGAATAGAGGCCTCATAACTCAAGTTTAAAGACTGCACAGCTCACAAACTCTCATTCAGTTCACTCTGTCAAATTTGGGCAACCGACTTCGGTTTCCTTAAACTGCTTTTGATATTTGCATTTAAAAGTGTATATCCTGCAGTGCTAACCCCTTCAAATGCATCTTCTGGGATTGACTGATTACTCATGTGTATTGAAGTCAGGTAAAGAATAGAAAAATGCAAGGGAAGGATGTTCTTTGTAAACACACATTTTCTATCACCCTGCAGACATCCTGAGGATCTAGCTCAAAGCTGTCACATTCTTGTTTATTCCATTATATCACTGCCAATACTTTTGGAAGTCACCACAAACATGCCTTAGGATACTGTTTTCTTTTGCAAGTAAACTCTTTCCATATAGTATGTTATACTCAATTATGGGGAAATAAATGGGAGATAAATTTAACTTCTTTGAGGAAACATTCAGTTTCTAGCATAAAATAGGCAGGTTGTATAGACACATCCTTACAGGTTGAATACCAGCTCTTTGATAGATGAATTTTATTTTACCCTTCTAACATTAGCATTCAAAAATCCTATTGAAAATGTGAGGTTCTAAATATAGAAACCTCTGTAGAAGTGGGAAGAAAATGCTGATTTCTGCAGTATGTTATGTCTAGGGTGCTTACTTCACAGCCAACACACATTTTAACATTTTAATCTACTTACTGATCTTTCAAGAAAAAATGCCTGCCCTTCTCCCTCAGAGAGTTAAAGTCAAATATGCAAAGTTAGGAAATGCCAAAAATAAGGCTGCCACCTCTTGCATTTTCAAAAATAACTTCTCCAAATATCCCATGGCAACCAATAGCACAGAAGAAGTTGAAATGGAGTCTGCAAGACTTCAGCACAGGTCTGCAAGACCTCAAATCAAAAGAGCTCCCTTCCCCTTTTACAGCTCTCTGCCTCATGAGCTGTGACCAGAACAAGGGAAGACTCCTGTAGCAAACAGCACGCAGTGTGCAACAGTAAGTATGCACAAGGGCAGGAGAGGGGAGAAGGGGAACTCAACTGCATTTTCTGGACAATGATATACACAGATATACTTAGTGCTACTTCGTAGAAGGAACTAGAGCTCAGTCTCTCTGCCCTTGGATGAAACTCTGTATCTCCTGTTGGTGGACGTTTGCTTTTGCCACGGAGACCCTCTCTAGAAGATGCTCAGTACCATTTGAACAGAGACCTGAGTAGTTGGGTGTAAATCCCACTGCTGTCTTCTGTCCCAGCATTTGGACTGCCACACGCCAGACGTATAGCTGAGTGAGAGTGTATAGCCGTACATCCAGACACATGACATTGTAAGACACATGTTGCAAGACATCTGGGGATTATATCCTCCAGCTGGATTACTTTCAAAGTAAGCACGGCCTTGCTAGATAAATAGCACAGCTGCAACATGGCTTCTGTCCCATTAACTGACCTAAATGTCAGATGCAGCCATTAGCAGATCCCACATCAAGTTAATCAGTTAAATTTAGGACATAGGAACATGGAGTGAGAGAAAGGCTGCAGTGAGTCTCCACAAAATGTGTGAGGTTTAGGCAGAGTGTGGAGGTAGTGAAGTGGGAAGTACATGGGCTTTGCACCCAGTGCATGTGACACAACTGTCAGAGGACAGACCTTTCAGCATTTTCAGCAAAAGCAAACAAAAACCTTAACAAACTCCATGGAGAAAATCAGCTAAAGTTTTTCTAGGGGCAGGAAAGACTACTCTCTGATTCCTAGAGTTCACCTTCTCGCCAAGTACCACTTCAATCTTCAAGACATAGTAGTGCTGAAGGTCTTCAACAAAATGACAGTGAAAACCATTAAATCTTGCAACTAGTTCTTCTCACCTAATCTGCAGAAATAGCAACATCGCTGGGACTTGGAGTTTAAGCTTGAGTCTGAATGAGAAATAAAGCACAGGCAATTTCAGCCTTGAGGATTAAATTTGGTCAAGTTATTAGCACCAAAACAGGGTCTCATAATCAACAGTGTGAAGGATAAACATTACCAGTGCCCACACTGTGTGGGAAAGCGTCATTACCAACACTTCTGTTCAGACTTGCAGGACGGACATCAAGGACAGTTAATCAATCTTCATACTTTGTAACATGCAGAACTCTCTCCTCCACCATCAGTGAAGACAGAAATGTCTTACATTTAAAGTCAACAGGAGTGGTGATCAGTAATAAAGAGCAAAAAAGTGAAACAGGCTGGATTAAAAAGAAAACTTAACTTCTTGCACCTTTCTCCCTCTTCTCTAGTAAAAGCACTGTTATGGTGTTATTAAAAGAATAATCAGAACACTGAAGTAAGTTAAACATAAAATTAAGCGCTATGACTGAAACAGGTTGTAGGCAACACTGCAAATTTTTAGTAGTGTATATGTGGGTTTTTATGTTTTTTTTTCTACAGGACATAATTGAAGCCTCTATCTCCAATACAGAACATTTCTACAATGACTTAAATGGATGAGTCCGAAATAAACACCTCACAAAATCTCAGCTTGCAGGGGGGTGGTCAGAGAAAATTTACCGAGAGAAAACGTCTAAATCTAGCTAACTCCTCAATCCCTCTCTTCTTTTTCTGGACAACCAGAACTCAAAGCGCCTTTTCCCTATTTACTCACACATTATGGAAGCTAATAAACGAGGATCAAAGGAAAGGGCAAGGGGTCCAGCGGCTTTTCCTTCAGTGCATCATGGAAGATGTCCTGTCACCACTCTCCCTTCACTAACTGAGGAGGCTTTTGCAGTCTTAGCACTGCCTTGGAGCTCACACCTACTGCAATACTGCATAATGACTTGGACAGGCTTTCAGATTGGCAGGCCTGAAACCATTTAGATCTTTACAGGCTGCAATTCCTACAGAACAACCACCTGGGAGCAAACATACAGTCAGCATATGAATATTAACTTTCCAAAGAATTCTGCAGCACTACAGACAAAGGAAGAACACGGAGAGGAATGGGGTTTTTCCACAGGGGCGAAAGAAATTAGGTCTCCAGGTGCCACGTTGCAGTAAGATTCATTTCACTATCTCACTCTCTTTGAAAAGTCTTTTTTCAGTGCTTGGACAGCCTTGTGACCAAGCTCAGTAGTATTGGATCACGCTCAAACTTAAGTCTTGTGAATTTTAAACAATGGTCACCATTTTTGTAATAGGCAGTGGGAATTTTATAAATCTATGATCCAAATCATATGTTACTTTAGCTATTTGTTCTATATAGTAAGCAGCATGCAAAATGATCCCTCCAAAATATCTGCATGGTAACGAGAGATTACAAGTCATAGCCTGCATTAGGTGAATGCAGAATCCAACCTGTGTGTGTTAGCAAACTGCAATCACACTGTGATGAAGCTACCACA
The DNA here is from genome assembly GCF_964195595.1 of Calonectris borealis. Taxonomy (NCBI): domain Eukaryota; kingdom Metazoa; phylum Chordata; class Aves; order Procellariiformes; family Procellariidae; genus Calonectris; species Calonectris borealis. The sequence continues at coordinate 87,262,654 of NC_134314.1, forward strand.
CTGACAGAACTGCTTAGACAGTTTTATTCCTTTGCTATCCTTTACAACACCCCTTTGGAGAGTGAAATACTATTAATCCCAATTTACAGGCAAAGAAAAAAAGCATAGAGGTAGAGAGTAAGAAGGTGAAACCTGGTTGCATTCCTAATTATTGCACAGTTCTTAGTTTTAACTCACGGCTCAAGTTTCTTCATCCTTGTTCTGTTTCTTAAAACAGGATCTATATCCACTAAGAATGAGATTCTCAGCCAGCTTACACACTCTCAGTCCAAGTTAATGAAACAGTAACACTGGGACTTTTAGCTACATAAGATAATCACACTTGAATAGAAAAGGTGTATCTGGTAGACTTATCATTTCACATTTCTTTCACCAAAGCGAGGTATAAGACTTCTAATCAACTAATACTGAATCTCTCTGTAGTGTCTGCAGTCCCCTGCTGTATCCTGTGTACCGCACTTGCTAGCTTGAACCCAGGGTCCCAGCTGTCTATCCCACTGTAGGCTTGATGGTGCTTGTTGTAAATTTTATCATGATTGGATCTGTAAAAGTAGAAGAGCCAGCTACTGACTTGAGTTCACTTTATTGCAGTGGGAAGATGTGGATGGAAATAAATCTTTTTCTCAAGGCGGCTGTCAAATCCAAAAAACCCACCCCAAACAACCAAATTGCCACAGTGGGGTTAACAAGTGAGCAAAGAAATTGGTGGTCTTTTAAATTTAAGGTTTATTCAGCAGTAATGCTTTTCATTTCTGTTACTGAGGTCTATAACATTTTGACTCCCCTACACAACAAGCTTTACAAATTCATGCTTTCTCACCTGACTTTACTGTGTGAGCCTAACAGTGGATTAATTTCCCCATAGTTTGAGAATTCATAAACATAATTCTGAGCTTGTAAGACAGTTTTCCTTCAGTTAATCATCACAGAAAGCACCTTTTCAGTGCAAGTTTGATCCCCTGCCTGATCCTTCCCAGGGACAGCCTTTAAGCTCATATTCACCGTTGCTCAGATATTCCTTTTAATAATGCCAATATAAGAATCTAGAGAGACAGAAGAGTAGATGGCATGTCAAGGAATCAGCTCTGAACAAATTTCTCTAGGGAATTTTTCTGGATCAGTCACTTGCAGTTTTCCTGTGGTTAGTGTTGTAAACAGGATTAGAAGAAAGAGCTAGGGATTATGCAGGTAACAGTCTGGTTGGCGGAGAGATAAATTAATCACAGAAAAGCATAGAAACTGCAGCCACACACTGGGCTGGCTAGGTTCATGTTTGAACAGCTGCTCTGCATAAGGAATTACCAGGATGCTTTTTAAATGAAAAAAAATTACCTTTCCTTTTCTTGGTATTATTCTGATTTTTAAAATTTCATTTTACCGCTTGGATTTTTTAATTAAAAGAAAGAAAAATTGTATCTGTCACTAATGAAGTTATCAACATACACACACAGGTCAGGCCATATTTCCATGGGAGTAAAAGCAAATAAATCAGTTGGAAAATATCATAAGGTCTAGAGTATCTAATATACATTTGTGATGCAAAATTCAATGTTTGAATATGAACATGGTCAGCAACTTAAAGTCCATTTCCAATTATTCTGCTGACAAACTTAAATTAACAACAAGGAGGTCTGTGCAACTACTCAGCATTTATGAATCAACACCACAGAATGCTAAACGCCTCTTGTAAGATTCTACATAAATGTAACTCTAATATGAATGGCTATGCTGCACCACTTTGGAGTGAGAACTGGCATAGAAAAAAAGTAGTTTAGGATTTTTCTGAGTTTTAGAATGTGTGCAAATAGGATTTTATACTCCTTATGCTACTGGTGAATGGGAAGTTAATACAGATGACATCTGACAAGAAGGTGGAATAAAGAGAAAAATATGTTGTACATGCTTTTGTACTATGTACAGTTTGACTTATCTATAGACAGGCTGTTATCAATCCCTCTGAAATAATTCTTACCAAAATACGACTTCCTTAGAATAGCGACAACAGAACATGCTATTAGCCAATGGATGGACTATCATTTTTTAAAATCAAATAATTTTTCTCCCTCACTTCAAAGTAATTCTGTATATATACAGAATTTCTTTTTTAAAGTTTATTTAAGCTTCATATACTAGCAGCATCTTTCCATTTTGCAATTAGTGAGAAATTTCAGAGCTAGCTGTCACACTACTTCTGTTGTGTCAGATCCACGAGTACTAGAATCTTAGTGGAGATTTTCAAAAGACCAGTGATCCCCAGAAACCTGACCAACAGCGAATTTTACTTTTAAATCCCTTATTTATTTTTAAACAAATTCTTTTTTTTAATTTTACTGTTCTCATAATATTGAACTTAATAAAATATACTGAACAGGCTTTGAATGGCTCAATGTTTTAAACCTGTTTAATAAAATTATCTGAGAGAAAAGCTCTGACATGGGTAGTTTGACCAAAAGTTGGACATAAATGGGAAACTATGCTTCATGTGAGTCTCTGCTAACTATATCAATCTTTCCCTCAGCCTGAATATGGGAGCAGGCAGCAATCTGCATGAATGGATTCCGAAAGGTAAGACACAGGAAAATTTTTGAAGGGGTCAAAAAATGAAAAGAATCAGACAAAAAAAACCCCCTAATGTATCTTACAAGCTATTAAAAAATAAAGCCCCTCTCATTTACCTTAAATTTTCTGAACTGAATTCTGACTCCAGGAATTTGAGAAACTGCTCTCTTCCCACAGGGTCTTTCAAAGCTTCATCCATGCCAAATCCCCATCGTTTCACCCTCTGCTGTCCTGGCTCTTTGCTACAGAAGAAAAAATAATAGAACTTACAATCAGCAATAGTCAGTATTCTAATATTCTGTGTTCATAATTTAAACTATGTCCTAAAGTTCAACCACAGATTTCTCATCTTCCAGATTGCTCACATCTGTGCAATGTTCAGAGATGAGCAATCAGGCTGTTAGTATTTACACAGGATGAAGGTAATACGCATGCATTTACAAGAAGAATAAGGACTTCCAACCAGGAAAAGTTACCAGATTTTAAAAAGTGACTTTTTTCCCTACACCAGAACCCGGGAAACTGGTAACTGTAACTTTTTACACAGACTTATTAATCCATAGCTCTTCCCATCTTACGAAACTGTAAAGCTTGAAAGACCAAAAGGATACTGCATTGCCCTTCTGCTTCAGTATTTTCCTGCAATACCTCTGTCTGAAATCTTCACGGTTCAAGAAAAGCCTGTTATACCCCCTTACCCCAAAAGAAGAAATAAAACTATATACCTTGCCTCCAGTTCCCAGAAAGTGGTGTCATCTGATATCCACGGGTTTGAGGGATCAGGGGGCACAAGAAAAGGATCATATTCCAAATACTGCTCTGTATAAGCTAATAGACTAGGAAAACAAAAGCATCAAACATTGTCATGTCAGGAGGTGAGGAAACCTGATCAAGTTACCCCAGTTAACAAGTTACCTTGCGTCAACTGAACCATGGTAACCAGGTGTGCACACACTCAGAAGTCAGCTATAAGCTCAGGCTAAAATAGGTTTGCTCAAGCCTTTTAAAATTGGACCCCTAAAGAAGGAGGGGTGGCTCAGGTCTTACCAAGAGCTGAAATAAAATAAACTACAATCTTCCCTAATACTTCCGCATAGCTCCTTTTAGGGCTCCTTTAAGCGCTAATAAATTAAATCAAGCAACCTCTTCCATGCACATCTGCTTTCATAAAGGATCATGTTTTATACCCCTATGGTTTTAATTATCAGTTCCTTTAAAATCTGTTTTAAAACACTCATGCTATTCAGTTTATATTTATTGGCCTTGCAGCTGCTAGGATTCCTTTTTTCCTCTTTTAAATACAGTTAACATTTATATTATTTCCTAATCAAATGGCACTACTCCCAAGTTTATTGCTTTCCAAAAAACCCCAATTTTTTTTCCAAATTCTTCAGTATTCATGAATCGGTCTGACTCAGCTGAACACACTAAAAACTGCTTGTATTCTGGTAATTTACATCTCCCATGCTCTTATTCACTCTTTCCAATTTTCCTTTTGCCTCATAATTATTGAAAAACTATTGACAAGTGAGGACAAATATTCTTCCTTTTCATTCCTATTTATATTATATTTAGTCTGTATTCCATTTTTACTGTTCAGCAAACATAAATTCTTAACCTGTTCTCTTTATAAATATTATTTATATGTCTTTGTATGTGTATGGATACATACACATATATAAGTAGACACACATGCACAAACATATGAGAGGATGAAGAACCATTTGTATTTGGCTTAATTTCCTTTACTAAGTCTTATGTGACTCAATTTTCTGCAGTTTTCAGTATCTCTGTATTTGGTGTGTTAGATAGAACATTCCTTTTCTCTGCCTCTTCTCTACCTAAGCTGTAGTTTGTCTTTCTGAGGGACTTTTTGTTTTGTTTGCTTTCTAGCCCCTTCCTGACAAATTTTGGTCTTATTCAGAGACAGATTCCCACTAGTGTTACATCCTCTGACCCGAAGTAAGCTAAGACTCACTTTGTTCAAGCACCGAGCTCCTCATCCAGCCAGCTCTGCCGATCAGTTCCCTTGCTTTGTCAGTGATTGCCCTTTTGAAATATCAAAACAGTAACCCCAGACCTATTTCCAGTTAGCCTCCCTGCCAATGCAAGGTGAAACTTGAGACCACTTGGTCAGAGGCTCTTTCAGTGACTCTTGGGTTTATCAGAAACGTATCATGGAATATCTGAGCCATCTTTCATCAATAAAAGAACTTCATACCTCTCACTTAAAGTAAACTCTCATTAGTAATTTCTATGACACCTGAGCTCCCTTGTCTCTCTTTCTTTGACGCTATTTCTTACTGACCTTTTCCCAATAGTTATCAGTCTAACCGAAAAACCAGAAGATGTGACAATATACTTACCTGTCTGCAACTTTTGACATTTTTAATCTATGTCTGTCTAATTGCATTTGCCAGTGCTTAATCTGCAAGAAAAGAAGGCAAAGAGTGTTATAAGTAATTCATTGCGTGACCATTTCCGTAACTTTTTTATTAGGGCTGTAATTTAACCTTAATTTATCCTAGGGCACAGAAGAGAAATATATCTGAGTTAAAACAACATTTCACCAATGTAGTTCCAAAATAAATGGAATTTTCCGTAAAAGAGAAAAGATCGTATGGAGACAAAAAAAGGACCCAGTATAACATTTTCCCTAACAGTTCATCAACAGAAATCCAATTAGCCTTTTTTTGATTTTTGAAGAGAACTACTAATTCTTCAGACATTTACCTTCTCCCAATTCTAACACCTCAGGAAAGATTAATGAAGCGTGAACAGTAGATAAATGTGTGAACCCATACGTGCATACGCGGAAGGTGAGTATACGCCCAAACCTCGCATCAGTGTTGAAAGGAAGAGTGAGCTGTCTACCGCTAAAGGAGCTGATGGACTTAGCTATGCAAAGAACCCACTAACAGGCGTGCTGCTAACTGCCTTTAACTGTTTAATGCAAGATACAAAAATGTCAGGTTTTGTCTCATATATCCTGAAACACAGAAAAGGTTTACTAAACATTTGCTAAATCTGTTCTGAACATACTTCCCAGTTATAATAATTTTTAGTTTAATACCTACTTTCCTAAAAAGTTCATTTAAAAGTATGTTTTTGTAGTTATTTTTCAAACCTCTTGGTGTAGTTCATCTTCTGTGGGTGGCTTAGTCTCTGGTACTGGTGTGTGGGTAGGGCTGTGACTTCGAATGTCGTTTTGTAAGCCATAGACAGACTACGCAAAAAATATGGAACAATGATAGTTGCTTTCAGACAATGCTTTCTACACAAACCCATAGTAACTGTGATGTTTCAGTACTGTGTGCTCAAGAAGTTAGCCAAGATCATCTTTTTCAAAAGAAACTGCAAATAAACCGTGCACTCAGATAAAATTGTGCTTCTATACCATGGTGTAAAATAAAGACCCCCAAAACCCCACAATTTCATAACACCATAGAACACAGGATCTATTTTTATTATGTCTCTATATTAACAGCATAGTAAACACGGGGGATGACACTGAAAGGCAGCTATTACAGTAAGTGGAGATGAATGGTAGAAAAAGAAGAAACGGTATCCTGAAAGGTAGACTATCGCAATGGATTATTTGGATGACTCCCAAATTTGCAATTACTGCTTGGTAAATTACACTAATCTGGACCTTTCACCACCATAAATAAACTAAGCTAAAACTTTCTAAAAATCTACTTTCCTTTTTAAAACATATTTTTCCACGGGTTGACATGAAAATATACCTCAAAGGGACTACTTTAAAGTTGGAGTCAATCTACATTGTTATGATGCAAAGGATTTGAAAGAAAGTGTTTTTCCAATCCATCTATACATCCCTAGAGAATTTACACTGTTCATGTCTAGATCCTAATTTAGATGAAGCTAATTTCCTCCACAATTTCTGGTCATCCATTCGGGGCGTAATTGTAAACTAGAGACATCCTTTTCATTAAGACCAGCACAAGAAGAACTGCTGTTGTAGTTTACACTGCATTTTTAATTTATTTTTCCTTAATTACTGACAGAAACATTTTAACATGCTTTATTCAATCTATTAAACAACATGAATAAAGCACACAAAAATGAATTTTATTTTCATATTCTCTGTGTATTTCTCCAAAGCCTTTCTTATGTGATAGCGTTTACTTAGTATTAGCAAATTTGTTAATACTAATTCATTTAAGAGCTTATGAATTAATAACATATGTTCAAGTACTTGTTCTTTGCAGGTGTAAGAAAAAATTGTTTTAAGAAACTATAGAACTTCATGCTATAAATTACCTCCACCTCCTGCTTTTGATATAAGAATACTACTTACCTTTCTTGTTTTATGTGGATTTCTCATTCTTGAAGATTTTTTTATATCCACTTCAGTAGTGTTTACACATCCAGGCTATTAAAAGAAAAAGAAAGGAAAGCACAAGGATAAAATCTGCGAAGGAACTCCATACTATTTTCATTGAGATACCTCTCTTCAGTTTGTAAGGCTAAGAAAGTAAATAACTAGAGGCATATAATAACTTAATGTCCTTTTGCAATAGTCTCTAAAACCTAAATAATATAGAGTCTAAGGAAGCATCTCAAGTACCATTTTGTCTGGCTTATTGTAAGAGAGATTCTTTTGCTATTCAGTGTTGGTTGCTAGACCCTATGATGGGTTTTGGGACAAGTTTTACTGTATATCTTTATGCTGAAAGTACTGAAAACAACGTACAGAGGAGTAGAAAATATCCAAATGCATATTATAAGACACACTTGCAGCACAGACAGGTACTAATTCAAATTAAATTGCTATTGGCAGTATTTTGGAGTGAGACACTGAAGACCACATGCTTAGAGCTCATGACATCATGAATTTGAAATAAAATAAATTATCAAGATAACAGAAACAAATCACATGTTTCTGCTTTGGTTTTGCTAAGGAAGCCATACAATGTGTAGCTATCCCTCTAAGAAGCATGGTTGACCTAATGAGACAAAATAAACAGAATTGTGCAATAGCCACCTCAGCTGTGAACCCCAGGCTTCCTTTAAGAGCATCTGGCTTTGGGTTACTTTTTAAAAGATGATCTTTTTAAAAAAAAGATTTTAAAAATGTGCCAAAATGGGATTTATTTCTTCAGAAAAGAAAAGAAAAAAACAAACCAGGCTTCAGCAGCCTAACCAGAAGACTGGCAGTCTAAACAGAATGACTCTCAACACATCTGATTTGGCCTTCAAAGATTCATTCTCACAACTGTGTAGCTTCCCAAAGGACACAAGTCCTCTAGTTTCTCCTAATTCTCTTCCTTTGACACTTCCCTCTAAGTACGAACTCCCTGCAGAAATCTGTTCTTTACCCATTGCTGGAAACAACCAATAGTAAGTGTTATGCTCTCAGGTGAGTTTTACCTATTGACTTTAGAGGGATTACATTTGCCACTGAGAGCGGGAAGTACAAAATCTGCTCTCTAGCGGGAGCAGGTTTTTAGTGAAACTAGGTTGGGTTTTTTTAATGGGAGTAGCTAGATGTAGAATTTACTTGCCAGACAACCAAGCTGGACTATCACACTAATGATACAAGCTTTGTCTTCTTATCATAATGTAAAGTGCTTGATATGGCTGTAAATCTTCACAGACAAAAATTTTAAATGTGTCTTATATAAGCAGAGCCAAGAAACAAATACATTTCATTAAACAGGCCAATGGTACTTTGCCTCTGCCTTATTTTAAACAACAGACTGATTTTTTTTATCCAGTACGATATTTAGATTAATAAATAAGATTTTATTTTAAAGTAATACCTTAACGTGTGTTTGATCATAATACATTTGCAGTATAAATAGTTCCTTATCACTAAGAATAAAAATAGGCACTTAGAAATATTCTCAAGACTGCATCTGACATGCCTATTGAGCTAGATTTGGGAAGGTACACTTTGTGCTTGTGAACAAAAATGGTAGTTTTTTAACTCAGAATAACTTGTAACTCTCAAAGACAATGACAGGTTGAAAAATACAAAATTCTGCATGATGGTCAATTTAAAGGCAGAAAGCAATTTCACGGGGCAGTGTACTGAGATATAAAGTTAAAAAGAAAATGATGCATCTACTTTAGGATTATGGCAGCAGCTGGCAGTGAAGATGACATGGGCTTTTAACAGTATCTACAGCTCTTGAATGCAACCATTTGAATAGGAGGCACACTTACATAAGCCACAAACTGTTATTTGTTTAGTTTTCAGTTATGGTTTGTTAAAAGAATGTCCTAAAAATGGAGAGGAAAAAAAAAACAAAAGCAAAAAAACCCGGCATAAACCTCATGCGAAGCCTCTTATTTTTAAAGATTTCAAGTCCACCAGCAGTAAATTGGTGTGAACAGATCTAGCACCTTGCCCAGGTAACTTACATGCCAGAACTGTGCAGATTGATGCGTGGGGCACAAGAAGAAATTCTGGGAGATTTTTAGGAATGAAACAAGGGCGAAGCTTTTGCTGGTTGGAAAGAGACCCAACCCAGTACTGACCTTCTACAGCCTCTAGTGGATTCTTACTGACACCTGGCTGTTTAAAACCTCTCACGCTGAGGTAAAGCTGCTGTGGCATACTTCAGCACGGGCACTCACGAGAGGCTCTGAGGGCAGAAACTGGACCAAGGTGTGACTGAAGGGAAGCCGACAGGAGAACAGCAGCGGGAAGGTACGGGCAGGGAAGCCTCAGGAAGCTTCGGTGCAAAGGGAAAGGCAGCTAAAGGGTGTATCACTACTCTGACAACCTGGGGTGACAATAGGAGTTTAAGACATACGTCACTACCACCATACAATACCGTTCTCATAATTTGATTTAAATTATATCGCTGAAGGACCTATGTAATCGGGGACACAACTCATGTTTTCTTCTCAACTGAAGAATATTTATTAAAATGATACTTGATATGGGATGTGATTTAGTGTTTCTCTGGTGCTGCCACACTTCACCTGTCAATTTTTAGGAATAAATATCAAACATCTTTTCAATTAAAACAAACACAAAAGCTTGCATTATTTGAACATTTTGCTAAAATAACTCAGAGTCTTTGTGGGAAACCTTTGCTGGACAACATTTCATTCTCTTCGTATGCCCTCATTAACATAATAAGTATGTGTTTGGATACAATTACATCCAGCTGTGTTTTCTTTTTTTGTTGCTTTTTTAACTGGACTACCATAGTTCAAATAGTGAGATGCCTGTCAGAGTGCTCTGCTGCAAGATTCCCATTTAGTGTGTAGTATATAATTTGCATACTAATACTGTAAATAGTTTTCAAACCGATTTCCTGGAAGACTTGAAACCTCTTCTATATGTGTAAATAGAATGCTTATTTCTTTCAGGACTAATATTCTGTATGAAAACAGTTCTCCCTCCACACACACAGAGGAAAGTCTTGTGACCTTGTTGAAATTATCATACAGCAAGATCATAACCAGGGTAGAATTTGGCTCTCATCTGTTTTTAAATAGCTGACTGAAAAACTGTCATATATTCAAAGGAAACTCCGTTTCTTTTCATCCATCTGTTAGCATGCCCTTATCTCAAAGTACAAATGCCATTGTATTAATTTACAGCAAAGGACATGTCAGCCCAATCATGATAAATTCACTGCTGAGATAAATGGATGCAGATAAATAATATAAAAAAACACATATAGAAGATTTTTTAATCCCTACTTCAGTTATAGGATAATCACATTAGTATGAATTCCAAGCAGCACAACTTTCTATTGATGCTGGATTGTCTAGGAGGCTGCATAATAGGATTCTGCCAAGAAACACAGTGGAAGGAGGAAGCTGTCTCTGCCAGGAGAGGAGGTCCGAGAATTCCAGGTCTGAGAACTTACATGCTTGGATCTGGCTACAGCCAACCACCTGAGAGTATGATTATTAAAAAAAACCCACTTAGTATTCATAATCTTTCCCTGATAACTGTGGCAACAGTGAATGAATTAATTAAGCCCTTGTAATAGTGCTAACAGTGAATTATTTTTTTTTACACCTGTAGAATCATAGAATCATAGAATCATTAAGGTTGGAAAAGACCTCTAAGATCATCGTGTCCTACCGACAACCCAACACCACCATGTCCACTACGCCATGTCCCTAAGGGCCTCATCTACACGTCTTTTAAATACTTCCAGGGATGGTGACTCAACCACTTCCCTGGGCAGCCTGTTCCAAGGCCTGACCACTCTTACAGTAAAGAAATTTCTCCTAATGTCCAGTCTAAACCTCCCTTGGCGCAACTTGAGGCCATTTCCCCTCGTCCTATCGCTTGTTACTTGGGAGAAGAGACCAACACCCACCTCGCTACAACCTCCTTTCAGGTAGTTGTAGAGTGTGATGAGGTCTCCCCTCAGCCTCCTCTTCTCCAGGCTAAACAACCCCAGTTCCCTCAGCCGCTCCTCATAAGACTTGTGCTCCAGGCCCTTCACCAGCTTCGTTGCCCTCCTCTGGACGCGCTCCAGCACCTCCATGTCCTTCTTGTAGTGAGGGGCCCAGAACTGAACACAGGATTCGAGGTGCGGCCTCACCAGTGCCGAGTACAGGGGCACGATCACCTCCCTGCTCCTGCTGGCCACACTATTTCTGATACAGGCCAGGATGCTGTTGGCCTTCTTGGCCACCTGGGCACACTGCCGGCTCATGTTCAGTCGGCTGTCAACCAGCACCCCCAGGTCCTTTTCCTCTGGGCAGCTTTCCAGCCACTCTTCCCCAAGCCTGTAGCGTTGCCTGGGGTTGTTGTGGCCGAAGTGCAGGACCCGGCACTTGGCCTTGTTGAACCTCATACAGTTGGCCTCAGCCCATCGATCCAGCCTGTCCAGGTCCCTCTGCAGAGCCTTCCTACCCCCCAGCAGATCAACACTCCTGCCCAGCTTGGTGTCATCTGCAAACTTACTGAGGGAGCACTCGATGCCCTCGTCCAGATCATTGATAAAGATATTGAACAGCACCGGCCCCAGTACTGAGCCCTGGGGAACACCGCTCGTGACCGGCCGCCAACTGGATTTAACTCCGTTGACCACAACTCTCTGGGCTCAGCCGTCCAGCCAGTTTTTTACCCAGCGAAGAGTGTACCTGTCTAGGCCGTGAGCCACCAAACTGCAACTCTTTGTAAGAATTCGTTGTTTACATCAAATGGGATGCTTTAGCCATGGTACATTTCCATCCAAATAGTGCAGAATACGTAATATTTATAGTTTGCTGTACAAGGTTGCACACTCCAAGGGCCCTTTTTATTGCCTGGCCACATAGCCAAAATCAATTGCTATCAACACCTTTTTGTGTAAAAATCTCTTTGCTATGATGTACTTGTAATTCTAAGTGTGAAATCCTCAACAGGAAGTAAATTAATGTTTATAATGATGTCAGTTTAAGTTTTTATGTTTTTCTCTTTCTTAAAGAATATGGCCATTTAACTGTGAATCTACTTAAGCCAGAATAACCAGAAGTTTTCTTGTATCTGAGACAAATACACCCATGTATGTGGGAGGGAATAAGCTCATGCATTGCAATAGGCTGGGAACTGTCTGTCGGTATTGCTGCTCTGTAGAAAATGATCTGAGGGAGAACCTGAACGTGAGTCAGCAGTATGTACTTGCAGCAATGCAGGCAAACCACATACCCACCTGCATTAGCAATAGCATAGCCAGCAGGCAAAAAAAGTGGTTATTTCTTTCTACTCGGCACCATAAGGATACCCCTGGAATACCAAGACTAGTTTTGGCCCCCACAAACAACACAAGAAATATATTCAAAATGGAAAAGTCCAGTGGAGGAACAGATTTTTTTCTGCTTGCAAAAGTGGAGAGCTAACTGTCTTCTGCTGCCTGAAGGGAAGGCTTGCAGAGCTAGACCTGTTCCAGAGGCGCACCATGAAAGGACAGCAGGCAATAGTCAGAAATGGCAGTAAAGGAAATTCCAGTTAGCTATAAAGAAATATTCTTCATGATAAAAGGAAGAAGTTGCTTAAGAGAGGCTGTGGAATCTCCATCCTTGGTGATTTTCAAGGCTAGTTTAACCAAGGGCCTGGACAATCTTATGCAACGTAGAAGTCAGCACTGCTTTGAGCAGGAGGTTGGACTAGAGGGCCTCCAGAGGTCCCTCTCAGCCTACATTTCTGTGGTACAGCCTATGATCTTTCAATCCCTTCACAAGCTGCAGGGATTGAAATTCAAAAAATCCACCTTACAGAACACTCCAATCAAGTATTCATGGCAGCGTGAAATTCATCACCCTGCCTTCCCCTCCCCATAACAGCAGAACGGAAAGACAAGACGGGTATTTGCTTCCTTACTGCTGCCCCTGCCCTCTGGCAGCTTGTGGTGTGTACTCAACCCATACAACCAAACCTAGTGATGATTTAAGGAAATGTAATTTCACAGCCTCGTTAGCTAAAAACACATAGGTGTTATTTAAAATAATTACCTCATTTCAATATGCACACCTATAAATTCAGGGTGCATTAAAGCAGTAAATATTTAGGTAGATTGATTCACATCCCTTACACAAATTCATTGCATTTCAGTGTCAATACAATATGAAAAAGATGTTTTTCTTTGTTTTGCAAGCATGGGATAACTTGTTAAGTTTAATTGCAAAATACTAAATTTCAAGATCTCCAGGCTTTCAAAATTTAAACACTATAAATTTAAATCATGGACATGGATACAAATGTGACAGATCTTCGCTTCCACTTGGAAAAGATAAAGTCAGACACACAAACATAAAGACAAGGCAGAGATTGAAAGCTGTCTTTTACATTATTTGTAATAGCAGACTATCACAAATACAGTAAGCTTAAAATTTGAAATTTCCTGACTGTCAAATGTTAGCATTGCCTTCTGCAAAAAATCTATTCTGTTATTTCTGTCATTTTTCTAGGAAAGGAGTCTTCTAACCCTCAGCAGCCACTATTCATATCGCTCACTTCTAAAGTAGGGGAAGGAAGCTAATTAGACAGTGAATGATAAGTAGAACACTCGAGTTCATTTTTGTTTGTAGTTTTTATATTCCAGTTTACTTGTGTAGCTAGATGAACTGTGCATAGTTAAAAATCAAGGGGAGAATAAGGGCATGAAAGATTATAAAAAAGAAATGAGGCAAAGAAAAAAAATCCAGTGGTACTCAGCTGAAAAAAAACCAAAGGAGTTATTAGCTGGAGGAATACTCAGTTTGACTCTGGTTATGTGGGAAAGTTTATTTTTTCTCATACAAAATCTAGCATCAGAGGAGACATTAAAATCCTATATTGAGGAAGTTGTCAGTATTGGCTAAAACTGAAGCTCTCACAAAGAAAAACACAGGCTGTATTCTCCTGCAATGCACCAATTTTTCATTTCCCAGAGATAGAAGTTATTGGAGTGTGCAGAACCCGCTAAGGCTTATAAGGAAAGCTTGAGGTTTAGGTATAGATTATTTGGATATTTTTGGGTTTTACCTCATTTTTACACACTTCAGGGTCAATGAGTAAAAGGGCTTTGCAGTGGAAGAGCTGCACTATTAATGACTTCGCTGGTGGAATAGAAAGTCTCAGAGAAACATTTCAAATGTGCTGAGTACAAGTGGTCAGCTCTTTTAACAGGATTTGGAAAACCAGCTGTTATCTTAAGGCCCAGTCAAAGGAGGGCTGCATATTTCCAACCCTTCACAAATTTCAGAAAACTCTTTTCCTGGTGGTTATCTGATAGGACCTGAAAGCTGTTGAAAATGTAGCTTGCTTTATAACTATCAGATCAATCAATCTCAACTAAGTGATGAAAAAATAAAGTAGCCGTAGTTGCCAGAACCTGCAAATATGTAGGAACGTGTATTGATACTGCTGCTGGGGGGATCTCACTGGCCGCTGTTACAGCACCCAAGGCAGTAAAGCCAAACCAGTGATTACAGGGACTGGGCTACAGGAACCACTTCATTCTGGTTGGAAAAAAATATTGTTACTCATAACTGAAGTACTTAATCATGGTTTAATTTACAATCAGCTAGGTGTACCTAATCTGAAACACTCTTTATGAACTTTATTAGCCTCTCCAAAAGTCTATGGCTTAATTACAATTTCCATTTTGTTCAGCAGTTCTTTGAAAATAACTCTGAGAAATCAAGTGTGTAAGCTTTGGGACTTCTCTTGACAACATCTCTAGGCACCAGATCCCCAGTAAATTAGCAGATGTCTGAAGAAAGAGGAAAAATATTAGGGTGAGTTTAATTATTAGGATACAAGTGATGGACTTTTTTTTTTTTAAATCTTGCAACTTATGCCCCATCTATCACAAATGTAGCATAACCCAATAATTACAAACTCTAAACTAGGTTGGGTGGGTACTTAATGAATTTAGTCTGCAGGGTCTAGCTACTTAATGAATTTAGTCTTTGTTCCACAGTTGAAATTGATGATACCAGATAGGTTTTTTTCTTCCTGTACTTGTAGTGGCACTGTAAGTTTTACAAAGATATCGAGACACTACCATGTAATAGAAAGGACTAGCACCAACTTTTCTTCTCTCTACTTGGATTTCCAAGAGTATGTATGTGTGTCATACATGTTTTTTTTTTTTGTTTTAAAAATAGTATCATATTCCCAGCTTCTGCACAATTACTTTTAGCACAACTATCTCTTTGGAAACATGGCTTTTTGATTCAGGTGTGTGACTGACACACAAGCACTGTGACTGGACTTTTGATACCTGCTGTTAAGTTACAGTGCCTTTATGGAGGTCCCACTTGCATTATAGTTCTGATAAGAAGCAAACACAGAAAGACAAATATTTGGATCACAGTCCATTATGGCCATGGTAACTTCATATATAAATTGTAATAAGTATGTAAGTTTGATGATGACTTCGTATACAGCTTCTATGAAGTTTTCACCTCCCTAGAACTCCAGACCAAACTTCGCTAAAATTAGCTCACAATTTTTCCTAGTTTTTCCTATGGACTCTCTCTTCTGTCAGAAATTAGCTTATCTGGGAAGTACAGCTATACCTTCCAATTAACACCTATAAATCATATTTAATGATTAGGAAGCAAACCCCAAGATTGTTCTCAAGTATAAATTCTGTAGCAGCATGTTTCAGATTTCATTCCCAGATGCCTCATAAATTTGGCAGATAATCAGGGAAAAATTATTAAAACCTGCTTGTTCTACTAAAGCATTAGATATTTTCCCCAATTTCTACAGCCTTTTCATTATGGATCTTAAGAGAGATGTGTTATGCTACTAAATACTATCTTTATGGAACACAAGATAGGGTAAATAATTGCAATGTATGGATTCAGTGTGACACTGAAATAAGGGAATACAACTTGGAACTGGACTTGCATAGAATAGCCTCAAATTTCGTTATATTCCTTAATATGAATCTATTTTTAAAACCTGTGATACATCTGACAATATGCTGCAAATATCCCTGAATATAGTGATCTACAGTCAAGTAGTATTATGGAAACAAATTAGTTGTACACAGCTTAACTCTAAAACCTGTCTATATCAGCTGATAATGATGTACAACCTATTGGCTTTTAATTAAGTAAATATAGCTTTTCATTTTTTCCTATTCATTCATTGAACTGGTATTTCAGGCCACAGAATGTTCAATGTCAAATCTTACTGAACTGCTTCCTTCAAAGGAAGGGATTGTCTTAATTTGTAGGAATTAATAAAAGCTTTGATAGGATTAAGTGTTCTCTTCTGTCGAAGGTTTTAGTAGAGAATTATGCAGGCAGCATGGAATGAATTTAAATGATCAATACGTGTCCTCGTTAGCTAATTTCATTTTGACTCATTAATAAGAGTCAATAAGAGATAAGTAATATAAAGTTCCAGACTTATTTATTAAATTGAAATGAATGAGCAATAAACCTGATTGTGTCCACTAGAAATTTATTGATGCAGAAATAATGAATTCTTGATAAACTGCAGAGAAAGGCATAAGCATTTAAGCATAAGATAAACCCAATATAGACAGCCCCATGTGAAGGACAGAAAACTTGCCATTTAGACCAATTAGTAAAATCAATACATGCTTTATTCAAGGATTTATTTGAAGATCACTAACTACTATCAAAATAGCAGTAGTTCCACTGTTCTCCAGTGGACTTAATCAAAACATGGCAAGGAATGCAATTAATGGATAAAAGTTTAACTAAGAGTTGTTTCTCTTGTTTGGACAAGACAAATGAGGTTCAAAGACCATCAGACAAAGGAGAGACATTTGATCAATTAGTTTGATCAAGCTTTAATTATGTTTGCAGCATGGTAAAACTCAGATGGTTTTCAAATTAAGAGATGGGAAGTCTCACTTAGCATGGAACTTAGGATCACTTTAAATTTCAAAGATTTTCAACATCTTTCCAAAAAAAGGAACCTACGCTGTACCAGTTTCCTGTTTATACCTATTTGTCTTCTCAAACTAGAGTTCAGATCTTTCCCCTGAGTAGTATCAGACACACAGGGAATTCCACTGGCTGTGAAAACCAAGGGCCTTCTTGGAACAGGAGAAAAAGAGATACAGAGAGATTTTCAAGAAATATACTACTAATAAATTAAACCATAAAATTAATCCATAGGAAATAGAGCATCTTGAATCTTGACAGGGATTCTCATGTTCTCACATACTTGCTTGTATAAGGACAGATCTAGTGCAAAGCTGGGCTTTCATCTTAAGAGAACAGGATTTTATCATATTGTTTTAAAAAAAATTCTTTTAGTGGTCCGTGTGTCAGAGAAACGCATAATATGCAAAATGCATATGAAAAGGATGTTTAAATTTAATTTTTGAGACAAGTCATATGAAACTAAACTAGAAGCAGTACTAAAGAATATACTACTGCATGGAAGTTATATGCTTAATTCTTTTTGAAAGGTAATTTCATTTCTAATTACTCTTAATTTACAATAGACTATTTTAGGTTTGTAGTGACTGGTTTTCAGAACCAGAAATTATTGTACAGAAATTAGATCCATTGTATTTATTCAAGCTGTGCTGCAGTAGTATTAATTTCAATTAAGGCTGTATTATGTGATTTTTGTGTATGTGAAGATTCCAGTATTTGCAACACTGTTGCATAAGAAAATCTATTAAATTTATCTGGTTTGTTGCCCCTATGCTAAATACTCAGAGTCATTATTGCTTTCTCAATTTTTTTCATGCCAAAAGGCAGGAAACTGCTGGTTTATGGATTCCATAGAGAAGAATTTAGGTTATTCACTTGAAAAGAAGTGATAACAGGGAAGTCTGACCACGTGTCTGAAAATGTTGATGGCAAATATAGGTGACATTTAGAAACCGATTATCGGTCTTTTGATTTATAAGAAGATCCTTGACAGAATGCTTTGGATTAAAGCAGCAAATTTAATTCACACAGAAACAAAAATTAATGTATAAAAATTGCACTTATTAAAAAAATTCCTTATCCTTACCACTTCAGTTTATTTTCCTAGTTGCTACCAGAACTGGGTCTTACTAAAAACCATAACATCATTTCATTTTTGCGTGTCCTTCCACCATCTCATCAGTTAGCTATTTCACAATTTCCAACCTCTTCATAATCCCAGTTTTAACTTGAGCACTTTCGGTTTATGGCGCTGTTGCAAGAAAGCTGGCTTCTTTTTCCCCATCTGTCCCACCCTAACTCAAGTATCAGACTAAAAAACAACGCTAAATAATGTGAGTACAAATTCTTCCATAAAGGTCTTAGTTAGCAGGCTAGCTATCAGGTTTATAAATATCTGCCTCAAACAGATGTGAGTATGGATCATAAACATTATAAACATCTTCTGAAAATAAAACATTGTACAAGGCTTTGTTTCATTAC
Organism: Calonectris borealis; assembly: GCF_964195595.1. Lineage (NCBI taxonomy): Eukaryota > Metazoa > Chordata > Aves > Procellariiformes > Procellariidae > Calonectris > Calonectris borealis. Next base: position 87,281,038 of record NC_134314.1, read on the forward strand.
CAGAAGTGCAATTATCTGAGACTGCCAATTGCTGCTTTGGCTGCATTCCCTGTCTGCTGGAGAGGTAACTCCCTTGTAAGGATATATGGTGAAACAGGTGCAAAAGAAGACATGAAAATTGTGTGCAGATACATCACTAGAGAAGTTGGATGGCATGATTCACATTCGTTTCCTGGAGATGTTTAAAAACTTTCTGAAAACATTATGATCAAGCAGACAGAAGTGTGCTCTGGCTAAATAAGTGGCTGGCCCAGAAAAGTCTAGGATTTGTAGCATGCGAAGTGTGAAATGAAGGATTGCACTATCTTAGCCAAGTTAAATTCAGTCTTTTGCCTAGTCTTTGAGGCTGATCTTGAAGGACAGGATGGAAAAGTCATTAAAAACAAAAGCAATGAAAGAAAAGAAAACCCAGAACAAATAACCGCAAGTATCTGCTGCATGACCCTAGACACCCGGTAATATTACCTACTGGCTCAGATGCTGAGGGTCATGTTCAGACCACGTGAAATATGGTTTTAAAATATGAACAAATATAAAATGATATTAATGGAGATAGAATCTCATAAAAATACTAAATAGAGAAGCAAGAGATGTAGCATGTGTGACAAGGTTTAAAAAAATTTAAAGATTACTTTTTTTCCCAGTTTGCTGCTAGGAAACAATGGCATGAAACCCCCAAATCCAGAAATCATACATATTTCTGAATTTTACATCATCAGTGAATTATCTTAAACCCACACTTGCCCTTAATGTTGCTGCTGTCCTTGCCAGACATACCCACCCTGGATAATTTGTCGTACTGTATTAAATCACACAAATATTTGTTTTCATTTTGGAAAAAATAAAAAGTTTTTTCAACTTATTATAGTTAAGAAGTATACAGATGACTTTCAGGAGAAAAGGGTACTTCTCTCATTATGTTCTGAATTAATCTGAATCTCAACAAGTACCCAACAGGCCTTTATTATGCATTTAATTTAAATTACATTAATGTATAACTCAGGAAGAAAAGTGAATTGTTTGTAGCAGCAAGACATCAGCTGTCCTTGCTCGCTACCTAAAAGAGTTAATTTTACAGCAGCTGCAGCTACTCTGCTCCTACTGTATTTGATGTGGGTTTGAGAATGTTTCAGGGGATTTACTTTTAGTACCTGTTTGTCCCTTTTTAATAAGTGTAAGGTGATGGGTTTTAAACAGAGATAATAATTCAGGAAAGCTATGAGTTCTTTTATATAAAGACTTTAATCAGGAGCATGACATTTCTTTTCAAACAAGAGCAGCTTCTTAATTTCTTTTGCCTGGAAGGAACTGACTTCCCTGAGTTAGTTTGATTCGTTACTGCTTTTTGACTAATGTCCTAATCCTCCTAACAAATTTTAGCTCAGTTACATAGTCTGGTTTTCATAGAAGTTTCAAAATTATGAAAATGATACACTTTGTAGGCAGGTGGAAAGAAAAGGAAGGCTTTTAAGATATGTTTACTCTGCCATCAAAAAGAGAAATGCATCACTACACGTGAATAATATTAATCTCAGACCTATGTTAGGTACTGGCTATACCTTAGAAATAATGGCATGGACTTTATCCTAGGTCTGCTGCTGAGGATCTCGAGGGATTTTATACAGCTCTCCCTGACACACATTTCCATGGTTTTACTGTGATTGGTATCTGAACTAGTAAGATTAAAAGTTGTTCAGGAATGTCACTGCAGGCTGCAGTACCTACAGTTGAAGCTCAGTCATGCTCTTTCTAGCTGCAAGCTAAGATCTTCCTACATAAACCAGCAACTGGAATTTACAGAAATGACTGAGATTACACTCCACATTACACTAAAATACACAACAAAATAACAAATTAAATACATAGTGAAACTACAATTAAATAAATATTGGAATGGAAACTGATCAGTGAGATATCAAAGCTGTTCTCTTAACTGCCTCTCAAAAGAAAATTGAAGAACAGGTGACTATTTGAATAAAACTCCTCTCCAAATCCACTTTCTCTGGTCCGTCTCCAAGCATCATCTCAGTCTGAAAACCTAGGAAAAAGTTGAGGGCACTAGCCAGCCAGCTGATCAAAAGTAACAGCCATGATGACTTTCAAGCATTTGTCTGTCTCTCAGACTATGGCATAAATCTTCTAGGGCCTCTGTAACCACCTGCAGCATTGACTCTGTCTTGGGACCTAAGATATAAAGGTGACATTTTTGAGGAAAATGCTCTTTACACACCAAACTTTGGTCCATATCCTGTATTTTAAACTCATCAGTCACAGTGACATTTCTGATACCCAAATTATGCTCTTTATCTGCAGCTACACTCTCCTGGTTTCGCTGTCATATAGCTGTTCTTTTTTCATGTTTCCCGTTCCTGTAGTGCACTGCTGCACTGTCCTTTTGGACTGATGGCTTGCTTCCCTCTTCTATCCCACCTTAAACTATCTCTTTTTTTTTAAATAAAATGCAGGTTTAATATTCATAGATTATTTTCTATATGTAAAGGTTCTGTACCAGCACTGTAACCAGGTAGGTAAGAAATAAAGCAACTGGAGACCAGGACATCTGCAAAAAAACCCTGGAAAATATTTATTTATTCCCCTAAATAAAAAGAGCAAATAATGAAATATTTAGTCCTCAAAATTTATTTTCAGTAAAAAAAAATTAAATTGGGGTGGATTTTGAACAATATTGTCACTGTCCCTGGCCTCTGAATTTTTATCAAAGGATGAAAAACTGTAAATAAAAAAAATCATTAACCCCAGATTCTTATCCAAACATTAGCTAATTTTCCAAAATTAGCTCTCCAGAATTGCAGCAACATTTCTGTGAGTTTTTGATGGGTTTTTGGGGGGCTTGAAAAACCATTAGAAATTGTAATTAGCTCTAGCATCACCCTCCTCTTTTCAGTCTGTTCCTCTTTTATTTTTTATTCTTTTTAATAGAAGCGTCTGGCTTTTACTGTGACAGTAAATTCATAACAACATTTTCAAAATGAGTATTTCACTAACTAGTGAGAGGAGCTGGTTAGCCAAAGTATCAACCTCTCCGTTCTTCTATTTATATCTCCTGAAGTCAGAAGCCTACATTGCTGACTGTAAGCCAGTGCTTTGCCTCTGATATTTCCTAGGTATGTCTACAGCCAGATTAAAAACATCTGCTGGACCCGGCAGATTTATCCACAGTTCAGCCAAAGCTCTTAATCAGATTCAATTTCCTCTTGTCCTGGTCCCTTTAATTCTCTCCTTATTGTCTGCCTATATCTTAACTTGAAACTTCAACAATTCATCTTCTCTTCCAAACCGGGAAATGGCATCTCATTCCCAGATTCAAAACCCTTAGATCCATTTCTGCAGCTAATATAAAAGCTGTCTGCACCTTTGAAGTTCTCAGGTTCATAGAAACTTCCTGTGTCTATTCTATTTGTAGCTCCCATCAACATCAGATGGCAGATTGTTTTCTGTCCTCCTTCCTATTTTATGTCAGACAATAATGTACCAGTCTTCTTGTATCTAATGCCTGTGGTTTGAATCTTTCACTTCAAATGATTTTCTCTACCTGATGTTCTAAATCCTACCTAAAAATCCATTTCTTCTACTGCTCCTTCTGTTCCACAGTCACAAATGCAAGCTGACCCTGTCCAAGTTTATTGTTTTTTATTTGAAACTTTCTTACTGTATTCCCCTCTTCTACAGGTATCATCTATCTAACTTTACTTCCCCAAAACAATTAGTTAAGTATCTTTTCCCAGTGTCACAGTGGAAGACATGGTCCATATTCAGTTTCATTGGTAATGATACCAAACTCTGTACACAGAAAATGAAAGCTTAACTCTAGGTAAGGGAAACAGATATAATTCTGTAAAGCAAAAAAGTGTGATTATTGAGTTCTCACAGTTTAATTGGAAGTCTTGTGACATTTGACATTCTTTCTCAAAGTTTTAGCTCTCAAAGGTAGCTGATTATTTAAGACCCTTTTTTTTTTTTTAATTTTGTTTCAGGTGGACTTTGAGAAGCAATTCAGACAAATCTTGTTTAGACAGTGTATGACTACCACAGCTCAAAGCCAACAATATCTAACCTTTATGTACATTAAAAATAGCTTAGAAATATGATCAAAGTAAAGTTGAAAGGCTTAGGGAGCAAAAAAGCAGATTAAAAAAAAAAGATTTTTAAGGTTTTTTTAGCTATGCCGATAATTTTGGTTGTGTGACTCATACCTTGGGAAACCTTTGAGATGGTAGTAATCAAAGACAGGTATCTTCTGATTCAAGAAATCAGACACCACAAATCTATTCACTGAAAACCCCAAACTGAGTGTACACACATCTGCAGTCTTCAATAGTAGAACAATATCAAGTATAGATCCTGTAAAAAAGTGAGGCGGGCCCCAACCCCTGGCCCTACAGCCCTTTAACTTGTTCCCAGACTACCCCAATGTTCCACAGAGGCCGACATTTATCAGTGGCCCCGCTCACAGGCAGAGCGGCCCCCCCGGCACTCACCACCGGCCGGTGCACGTCCCAGAACGCTCGCTCCTGGCTGTCAAGGATCTTCCTCTCTATCTTGTCTCTCTTCTTGTCCACTCTGTCAATGTTATAGGGTATTTAAAAGAAGTGGTGTTGATGACAGTAATTTTAAACATAACAAGTGTCCAATCACTTTTCCCTCCCTTTCTCCCTTCAAAAAGCATGCAAAACCAAAACTCCTCATCTTCAAAGAAACTTACTTTGCTTGTGCTTCAGCTTGCATAAAAATAAACTCCCATTTCCGAGCAAATGCTCGCTGTAGCCTGGCCAAACTCTCCTGAAAATACATCACAATTTTAGTGGGTTAGGTTGTAAGTTACTTACTATTTAATAGCTTTTAGCTTACCTTTCCCTCCTCCCCTCGCCCCCCCCCCAAGATGTAATACAAGTCGTGATATCTGTGCCAATGTAAATGTACCTTACTTATCTGATATAAAGTCTTTGCTTGACACCAAATGGGATGGAATACTAGATCTATCTACTTTTGAATGTGCCAACTATTTTAGTTTTGAAATTCTGACGACAAGGGTGGATGCAACCTTCAGCAGAACATGGGATTTCTGAAGCATTTTTATATACTGGGTGCTGGCTGGGTAATTTTGTAATAATACAAAGAAACATTCTTTAGGTTTTGAAAGAACCTAATACTGAAAGATAACAGCAGTACTTTCCATACTGGATGATCCACATAACAATTCCCATCAGTCATCTATACAAATGGTTTGCATTGAACAGTGTTGGTTGCTTATCAATTTATTTAAAATACAATAATAAGAATCTATCAATATTTTGGTAGTATAGGAATCTTCCAAGACCTCCACAGCTATCCTCATTTTAAAAAAAATGCAGACTATAGTTCTTCACTACTGCACAGGAAATATCTATATCCTACAGCCCACTAATAATAACAGGAAGAAGACTTGTAAAATCTTAGCAAAATTCTTTCCTCCAGCGATGCTGGAACAGCTTCACTATCTGTAACAGAGCTTTTCTAATCTCCCTCCAGCTTAAATGGCAGCAGTATGTAGTCTGTTAACATGGAGAAGGCTGAGGTTCTTAACTTCCTCCAAAAAGACCCCAGTTACCTTCCTGCACTGCTTTTACTGAGACTAAGTGAAAAATTGTCTGTAAGCTTCCTAACAAAAAGTGTTGCTTTAACTGTATTTCTATGCATTGCAAGTGCATCTCTATGACATACTTACTGAAAAGCAAGACTGCAGAGAGTGAAGAGGAGACTTTCTAGAGATCTTGTCAATACCAGTAAAGGCTCTCATGGATTGTATACTGGAGGTGAATTTTCTAAGGCATGTAAGTATAAAATTATGCATACCCCACAGTGCAGTACACTGAAAAGCAAGCTTGTGCCAGAAGCAGCAATAAAGTGTGTCAGCATGGTGCTGCGGCTGGAGTATTTGGCATGTTGAGAGGCCTGCCTGACTATCCTGCTATCATGTCACAGTAGCACAGCTGGACAACTTTCAGCGCAGAGCCAGGGCTGTTCCTGAATTTTATGTTGACATTTTCCTGAAAAATGCAGGAACTTTTGGGGGGATAGGGATGGAATTCGATACATGTCTCTCCTTTGCGAGTGCCATTCTCATCAGCTAATCAAAATCCCTCTTTTGCCGGCTCTTCCTGGCCCCAATTATCTTACTTTGCCTGGGGCACAACACAACTTTCAGGGAGTGGGAAGTGCTTCTAGTCTGACCTTCTTTGCCTCTCGTCTAACTGATGGGACAAGGGCTCAAGCACCAGCATCACTTTAAAGAATGAGATTTATATTTCCACATCTATCAAGGGCTTTTGAAAATGTTGCCAGAGATCCTCCATTCAAACCCTACACGGTGTAGAGTACAATTGCTTTCAAACACTCGAGGTGTATCTGGGATCTGTGAACAGTTATTTCTGATCCTGGCATGGTGATTTGAGCAGAGTAAGATTAGTGATGGATCAAAATCTCAACTTTTGCCCAGCGAGCCTTCACTACAGTCTCTGAAACAGCATTTATGACTCCTGAGCACTGTCAGACCCACATGCGGGCAAAAGTGGATAACTAATAAATTTTCACACATAATGCCTATAGTTCTCATGCTTAACATTATTTCACATGCTCATTAGACCCAGCAGAGAAATTTACTTTTCCCCAGGTACTTACAGCTTCATAGTCTGCTAGCTCTAGCCTTGCTTTGTTTTGCATTGTCCGCTTGCAGAGGTAAACAGCTGGAACAGAATAAAATAACACAGAATTTGCTACTATCTCACAAACACAGCAGACTAGAAATCTAGAGGCTTAATCTCTATTTTACTGCTAGCTTTTTTTTTGTTTTGATTTCTCCCTCTATTCTAAAAAGCTTTAAATACAGGATCAATGATACCAGTATTGTAACTAAAATTATGGGTCAGATACAGAGATTCATTAAATAATTATAAAATCTGCTTTATGCAACAGACATCACATACAAAATGCATGAGATACTTGGGGCGAGGTTGTTTAATGGCCAGGGAACTAGCACATTAAAGAAAAAATAGCAAAAACATTTTTTAAACTGTGTGTATATAACTCATAATGCATAAGAGTTTTATCAGGAGCTGCTGCTATATTAGTTTTTGGAACTAATTTTTTAAGAAAATTTTTTCTTAAAAGAAAGGACGTGTATACATGGTTTTTTATTTATTTTTACTTTATATTTAGAAATTACAAAATTTCAACCTAAGAGCCCATATTTACTGGTTGTGGTTAGGAATGTTCCTGCTTCTTGACTGCCAGCTTGTCCACTACAGGAGCAAAGAGGAATAACTTCACATAGGAACCTAACTCTTGCAATCAAGAAGGAAATGCTCATCTTACATATAGCTTTGATTTTTAAGGTAGTCAAACCAATTATATTTTACAACTCCATGGAAACATTTATTTCTGACAAGTCACCTGCAAATGCATGCAAACCCACTCCAGTGGATGCTATTTCAGTGGAACTGATGACAAGCACTTCTAATAACTCCAGCTGCAATTACAGGTGTTACTTAATGTAAAATGAAGCTATATTTTAATGCAGTTTTTGTCTTTCCCCCCCCTCATTTTGTGTGTGTTATCTGGTCTATTTTCTGCCATACTTTTTCACTTTCCACTCCCATAAGAAACCATGGTCTCTTTCTTTATTCCCTGCAATCCCTTCTGGCTCCAAAGCAATTTCTGTGCCTAGAAAATCTACAAATACAGATACAAATCCATGTCACACACCAAGTATAGCAGACAAACAGTTTCTATAGCCTCAGTTTCCATGCATTTTAATATTAGTATACACTTACACTAGTGCCTTGGCATGCATGCTGAAATGTCACAAAAAGATGAGGGGATGAATTCTGGACCCCTTGTACCTAGGTTGCATCCACAATCAGTATAGTGGTAAGAGAACACTGAGGAGAGAGATGGTCTTTGACATTTAGCTCCTTTTACAGTGAAGCATTTTCCTCTTTTCCTTCAAAATTGGTTATTTCATTGAACAAGAAAAAAAAAATCCCCAAATCCCTTAGAATCATAGAATCACAGAATCATTAAGGTTGGAAAAGACCTCTAAGATCATCGTGTCCTACCGACAACCCAACACCACCATGCCCACTACACCATGTCCCTAAGTGTCACATCTACACGTCTTTTAAATACTTCCAGGGATGGTGACTCAACCACTTCCCCGGGCAGCCTGTTCCAAGGCCTGACCACTCTTACAGTAAAGAAATTTCTCCTAATGTCCAGTCTAAACCTCCCTTGGAGCAACTTGAGGCCATTTCCTCTCGTCCTATCGCTAGTTACTTGGGAGAAGAGACCAACACCCACCTCGCTACAACCTCCTTTCAAGTAGTTGTAGAGCGCGATGAGGTCTCCCCTCAGCCTCCTCTTCTCCAGACTAAACAACCCCAGTTCCCTCAGCCGCTCCTCATAAGACTTGTGCTCCAGACCCTTCACCAGCTTTGTTGCCCTCCTCTGGACACACTCCAGCACCTCCATGTCCTTCTTGTAGTGAGGGGCCCAAAACTGAACACAGGATTCGAGGTGCGGCCTCACCAGTGCCGAGTACAGGGGCACGATCACCTCCCTGCTCCTGCTGGCCACACTATTCCTTATACAGGCCAGGATGCCATTGGCCTTCTTGGCCACTTGGGCACACTGCCGGCTCATGTTCAGCCGGCTGTCAATCAGCACCCCCAGGTCCTTTTCCTCCGGGCAGCTTTCCAGCCACTCTTCCCCAAGCCTGTAGCGTTGCATGGGGTTGTTGTGGCCAACGTGCAGGACCTGGCACTTGGCCTTGTTGAACCTCATACAGTTGGCCTCGGCTCATCAATCCAGCCTGTCCAGGTCCCTCTGCAGAGCCTTCCTACCCTCCAGCAGATCAACACTCCCGCCCAACTTGGTGTCGTCTGCAAACTTACTGAGGGAGCACTCGATCCCTTCGTCCAGATCATTGATAAAGATATTGAACAGGACCGGCCCCAATACTGAGCCCTGGGGAACACGGCTCGTGACCGGCCGCCAACTGGATTTAACTCCATTCACAACTCTCTGGGCTCGGCCGTCCAGCCAGTTTTTTACCCAGCGAAAACTACACCTGTCTAAGCCATGAGCCACCAGTTTCTCTAGGAGAATGCTGGAGGGGACAATGTCAAAGGCTTTATTAAAGTCCAGGTAGACCACATCCACAGCCTTTCCCTCAGCCATGAGGCGAGTCACCTGGTCATAGAAGGAGATCAGGTTGGTCAAGCAACCCCTGCCTTTCATGAACCCATGCTGGCTGGGCCTGATCCCCTGGTTGTCCCGGACATGGCTCGTGAGCGCCCTCAAAACGAACCGCTCTGTGATCTTCCCCGGCACCGAGGTCAGGCTGACCGGCCTGTAGTTCCCCGGATTCTCCTTCCGGCCCTTCTTGTAGATGGGCATCACATTGGCAAGCCTCCAGTCGTCTGGGACCTCCCCAGTTAACCAGGACTGCTGGTAAATGATGGAGAGCGGCTCGGCAAGCTCCTCCGCCAGCTCCCTCAGTACCCTCGGGTGGATCTCATCCGGCCCCATAGACTTGTGAACGTCCAGGTGGCGTAGCAGGTCATTAACTTCATCCTCTTGAATTATGGGGGGTTTATCCTGCTCGTCGTCCTTGTCTTCCAGCTCAGGGGGCTGAGTACCCTGAGGATAACTGCTCTGACTACTAAAGACTGAGGCAAAGAAGGCGTTGAGTACCTCAGCCTTATCCTCATCCTTGGTGGCAACGTTCCCCCCCTGCATCCAATAGAGGATGGAGATTCTCCTTGGCTCTCCTTTTGTCATTAATATACTTGTAAAAGCATTTTTTGTTGTCTCTCATGACAGTGGCCAGGTTGAGTTCTAGCTGGGCTTTTGCCTTTCTAATTTCCTCTCTGCACGACCTAACGAGATCCCTGTACTCTTCTTGAGTTGCCTGCCCCTTCTTCCACAAGTGATAAACTCTCCTTTTTTTCCTGAGTCCCAGCCAGAGCTCCCCGTTCAGCCAGGCCAGTCGTCTTCCCCGCCCGTTCTTCTTGCGGCACATGGGGACAGCCCGCTCCTGCGCCTTTAAGACTTCCTTCTTGAAGAACGTCCAGCCTTCCTGGACCCCTTTGCCCTTCAGGACTGTCTCCCAAGGGACCCTCTCGACCAGTGTCCTGAGCAGGCCAAAGTCCGCCCTCCGGAAGTCCATGGTAGTGGTTTTGCTGGCTCCCCTCCTTACTTCACTAAGTATCGAAAATTCTATCATTTCATGGTCGCTAAGCCCAAGCCGGCCTCTGACCACCACATCTCCCACCAGTCCTTCTCTGTTTGTGAACAGCAGGTCAAGCGAGGCACCTCCCCTAGTGGGCTCGCTTACCAGCTGTGTCCTCCACACACTCCAGGAACCTCCTCGACTGTTTCCTCTCTGCCGTGTGGTATTTCCAGCAGAAGTCCGGAAAGTTGAAGTCCCCCACGAGAACAAGGGCTAGCGACTGGGAGACTTCTGCGAGCCTCTGGTAGAATATTTCGTCTGTCTCCTCATCCTGGCTAGGTGGTCTGTAACAGACTCCCAGCAGGATATCTGCCTTGTTGGCCTTCCCCCTCATCCTTACCCACAAGCACTCAACCTCGTCATCACTACCATTGAGCTCTAGACAGTCGAAGCACTCCCTAACATACAGGGCTACCCCACCGCCTCTCCTTCCTCACCTGTCCCTTCTGAAGAGCTTATAGCCATCCATTGCAGCACTCCAATCGTGAGACTCATCCCACCACGTTTCCGTGATGGCGACTAAGTCATAGCTACCCCGCTGCACAGTGGCTTCCAGCTCCTCCTGTTTGCCGCCCATGCTGCGTGCATTGGTATAGAGGCACTTGAGCTGGGCTGCTGATTTCTCCCCCGACATTGGCGTGCGGTCCCTAGGCTCTTCTCTAGTGAGCCTGGTTTTATCCCCTTCCCCTTCGAATCTAGTTTAAAGCCCTCTCGATAAGCCCCGCCCTTGAAAATATTAGCAATAAAATACATATTTAATAGAAATGTAGACAGTTCTGAGAATTCCAGGAGTCAAATTTTGTCTAGTCCAACCAGTCTAATACCATCTGAACAGAAATAAAACAAACTGCCTGTTCTCTGCACGTGATTAAGCCCTTGTAAATCACATTCTCATGGTCCCTGTATAGGCACCTGTAGTTAGCTTAGCACTTCCTTGAGTCCCATTGTGAGTATATTTTGGGATTAGCATCTCCTGCTACCTCCAACAAAAATCATTGCTGCAGAAGTGGCTGACTGTCCATCTTTCTGTCAGGGTAGGCTTTAACAAAAAAGCATCTTCAGATCACAGAGTTCTCAACACTGGCAAAACAACCACCAGGTTACCAGGAGCCTGAGAGAGGAATTAGCTTGCCACACTATTAATCTAATACTGTCTCTAAGAAAACTCTTCTCTTCACTGCGTGACTGTACTGCAGTATTTTCCCTGCAGGGTTCTTTTAATGACCCTTTTTGCTCCAACTCCATAGCAAATAGTCCATATAAGAATGTTTGTTTTTCATTATGAGTATATCTTAGCCGAGACTCAAAAAATCATGTTCATCCCCCAGACCTTTTTTCTCTGGAATATCCAGATCCCCTCCCATTCAGGAGCCTAAAGGTTATAATACCTGTGGCTTGGATTCTTTATGTCAGAAATGTTGCTATGTGCCAGTGTGGATAAGGCAGAAATATGCCCAAGAAAGATTTAGTTATTTGGGAAATACAACATATCCACTAGTGTAGAAGAAAATAGTCCTGAAAGACATTCCTACTCTTTGACTCAATTTACTGCCATTGCTATATGCTAACAATTACATGCTTATTATAGAAGTGCATGTTTGAGGATCTATTTAAGGGCTACTTGTAGTCACATGAGAAGCTGGCAGCAGCTCAGTAATTTGAGTTCACCAGTTCACACCCTTGTTATCATATTCTTTGGCTTGCCTGTAACAAAATTCACTAGCACGTTGGAAAGCAAGAAGAATGTGAAAATCACTCTCATTTTCAGCCAGAACATTTCAAGACACAGAGAAATGAGGTTTTGTTCTTCTGACTTTTAGAGCAATGAGATCTGAAATACGGATACTCCCATCTTTCGCAGGTACCACTCCTTTTCTGCACCAAAACACATGTGAAGTAACCGCATGTGCCAAGTAGCCTGACTTTGAGCATCTGGGGAGGATGTCAGGCAGTTTCCCTTTCAAAGCAGAGTCATGACCCCTCAGTATTTCAGAGGATGACAGTGTCTGCTTTTCTAATTCCATGGTTTGTATGAATTGTCAGCGTTTTTACAGCTTCATACAGAAGTACAATCTACAGGAAGGGTCTCCAACTAAAAGCTCCTCTATTTCTCTATACAGTTCTCTATTTATCTACACCCCAAAGGTCCTGGTCAGGGCCCTCAGCACACCAAGGAGCTGTAATTGCCCTAGGCAGCCCATCCAGGGTCTCCACTGAGGCCCCCTGCACGCAGGAGCTGTGCTTAAGCTCAGCTACTCCCCCTGGCCCCGGCTTGAGCTACATTGAGGATATGCCTCTAACCAGCCCTGTAACTTACCAACGCTGCCCTGGCTTCCTGGCTTGACCTTGGACCTTCCTGGTCACTTGAGACTTTGTTGGTGAGGACATTGCTCCTACCTGCACTGTTGCCACCCTCAGTTCTTGCTTACCTTCCCTTGCAGAGCTGCCTGCTCTTGCCGCTCCCTGACAAAAGTGCTGAAAAATGCTTAACATATGGATGAATGATATGCAAGGAACAGGGTCTGATTAATAACCTCAATTTGCTAAATATGGACTGCCACATACACTCTTATTTTTAGAGCCAGTGTATTCTGATGGATTTTGCAATCAACATAATTGCCTCCACTAAAGTGAATTATATATTAAGTGCTATAGCTTGTGCTTTAGAAGTGACTGATTATCATGAGAAAACAGATTTACCAATAATTTTAAAGACAATATTAATATGCAACATTTCATAATGAAAGATGGTCAGTGATTTATATAAATGGGCATTTGAACCACCAACCAGTACTAAATCACACTTGGTAGCTGTGCAGTAAACATAGACTACTCGTTCTTGAAAATTCTGTTCAGGCATTCACAAAACGTGGGCAATGTGAGAGCTTAAAGTGAGACTGCAAAGTGTTCTAGTGACAGTTGCATGAAGAAGGTGTCTGGGTTTTCCCTCTTGCAAGTTTTTAAACTGTTACGCCCAAAATAACCCGTTTTCATGGTTAGCTACCTTTGTTTCCTATTCTTGACTGTTCGCTTGTACTTGAAAACACCTAAGAAACCTCTATAGATTTTTTTCTTTAAATAAGATCGTAGTGATAATGGCAGGTTTCATTCCAGAATCAAGAAACTGGCCTGAGTACACATTATATTACACACACTTACTTAAAAAAACCCAGAGCTTTCACCCAAAAGTTAAACTGGGGAACTTAAGCTTGTTGCTAAACAGGGGCTAAATCTTCCCTCTCACCACAGCAGAGAAAAAGCCTCAGCTAAATTCAATGGAAGTACAACTGGGCCTCTGAAGACCACGGATAACGCCACCTACACATCCACCACCACGTACATAAACTTAAACTCCTTACATAATTGTCCCAATGCCAGTGGTGTTACAGCTTGATTCAGCCCCAGGTGGTGGGTGTAACTTTCAGTGAACGCTCATTATCTCCACTGAGGCCAGATTAAATTTATACTCTCTGTGAGTCAAAATTCTGGTTTCAGAGTCAGTGTGTACATGCCTAGTCAGTATTTAAAGAGCAAAGAAAATAGAAAGTACTGCTTGGTGTAAGGATTTCAAAGTGCCCTGTGGGCAAACAGAAGTTCTCCCTCCATATGCAAATGCCTGCGTCAGATGGAGAATTACGGGACAATCGGCACAGAGCATGACTGCAGGATGGAGAAAATGAAATCAACTATCTTATTTAAATGTAAGGATTTTCAGGGGTATTTATACCATCTTGAGATCACCTCTGCTTTTACTCAGTGAAAAGAAAATAATTTTTGCTCTTAGGAACAGCTATTGAGTTTCATTTAGTCTTAAAAAAAAGATGACAACTTTTAGGTGGGTAAATGCATCACCAATCAACCTCATGTATCTATAAAAGAACTACACTCTTTAGTAAATGCTAATAACGTTAAGTTAGAAGGAAGACCATGATAGCTTATGTGCACTAAATTGCCAAATGGTCAAAAGCGTAACTTCTGAAACACTCCGCCCTTTCTCTACTTTTTACTCTTTGATCACACTATTTCCGTAACATTTAAGGAATGCAATTTGTTTATAGATTTAGATAGGTAGAGGATTTTCTTACATAAAGCAAGGGCAAGAAAGAAACCAAATTTCAAACTAGCAGAGAGCTCAAGAATTAGAAAAAGGCAAATTCATCTTCAACACACAAAAGTCCCCAGACAACGTTGGCCTGTGAAAGTCTGCAGGGTGACAAAAAGAGGTATAGAAGAGAGGTCACCCAACCTACATAAACTATAGGATCAGATAAAGAATAACCTGCTGTCAAATCTAATTTAAAATTGCATCCACTGAATTATTTCATACTTCTTGATATTATCGTAATGCATTCAATTTGCATTCAAGAATTTAACACCCTGCTTTGGCACAAAAAAAAAACTTTTGCCTCCTCTTAGGGCTCTCTGAGTTAAGAGGCACTCAAATGCACTTGCTAAAAAGCTTCTATGAAGAGGAGGTGCAACAAATCCAAACTGATTTTGCATAGAAACCAGTTAGGGCATGTGCAATCCAAGGCAAGGCTGAGGATGTCAGAAGGTGGAGAGTATTTTCTTCTAAAATGCAAAAATCAGCTACAGGGGTGGCATCAGAAGGTGGCCATTACCTGACAAAGTGGGCAATTACTCAGTGCCCACCTGGCAAAGGGCTATCAGTGGCAAGACAGTGCATGACTACAGAAAAAAACATTTGTTGTCACTGCTCCCTTCATGGCCTGAAAGCTCTAATTTCTGTATTTATAATGAAACAGACAAACCTATTTAGTTTACTCAACAAAGTAATTTGAACGCAATTCTGAAAATTATGAGTTATGTTTATAAATCTCAGAACTTATTTGGATAAGAAATTTTATCTCTATTTTATCTCTATCTCTATCTAGGGGACCTAGATGCAGATTATCAATGCTTTTAAAGTGATGCTTTTAAAATAATTCTGCAGAAAACATGTACTTGGGTCAGTTTCTTTTTCATATGTGTGCATACAAATGCATTGGCCAAACACATTTTCCATGCCCCACATATTATGGAAATAAGTTACACATTCATGGAAAGAAAAATTCAGGTAAGTACAGAACGCCGAAGTGGTGAGCTGACTGGAAACCATTTTCAGGAAATGCCTCCTGCTTACAGAGCCCTTGCTATGGTGGTTTGTCAGTGTCAGAATTAGCAAGGATCAGAACAAAATTCAGGACATGCTTGTTGAAGTGAGACACTCTTTTCATCATTTATATGACAAAGAGAGCTCCTGATGAGTGAATTATGTAGCTCTGCAGAGAAATATAACGGGATATGAATTGAGAGTGGAAAAAAATCTTGTAGGTCACCTCTTCCATCTTTCTGCTAATGCAAGTCTCTTTCCTAAAGCTCATTTGATTCGGTTCTGCCCAGATTAAATTTTTTGCATAGCAAGCACTGGCCCCAGCCACATTTTCTTGAGGGACTATTCTCCTTGATAGACTGTATTCCTCACTTAGTCCTGCCACCAAGATCTTAGTTAATATATTCTGCATATGTAGTTTCTCAAAGCAAAGTCACTCACTTAAGAAGCCACAACCCAGTCTTAGCAACAATTTAGTACATTACTTGAGTCTGGTGGAAAGAGTCTGTTTCTGACTACACCTAGAAATCCAGCAAATTTTGAGAGACTTTGAGATAGGTCCTTAAAGGAGGGATCTCTATTAAGGACCTAAGAGGATTCCTTGCAGGAGTCATTGCTGACATACTCTGGTTGACACTAGCTGTTGAAAAAATGGGAACTGGGCATCAAAACTCAAAATTATAGAACTGCAGAGCTCTCCAGAAACTATTTACACTATATTGGTAAATTTCTCTTCGTTCTCATGGCATAAATTTTAACAAATAAATTTTTATACATATCTGACAATTTATATAGAAGAAAATGCCTCTCTGCTACCAATTTTGCCCCAAGCTACTGAATCATATTTATGGATTGATTTCCAGAGATGCTGAGCACATGCAGTTTTCCAGCAGAGTTCAGGTAAGAAATAGGGCTTAATATTTCTCAAACACAAATTGCTTACTAATAAGCTGTTGCCAAGGGAATCCTGCCTGAGCATTTAGGCGAAGAAAGTATAAAATGCATCCTCTGTACAGTTCTTCTAGCCAGTCACTCCGTGGAAAAGGGTGCAGCAAGAGGAATGAGAGACAAAATTCCTGAACTAATCAAATTTTCGTAGAGGGATTTGAAGCTAGGCACGTAAAATGAGTAGGCAACAAACTCCGGGGAGAAAATTATATGAAAATTTTCAACATGTGAAAAACATGATACATGATTGCAATTACTTTTTGTGCGCTATGTACTATTTAGCATAACTGCAAGTTTGGCAGAGGAGAGGCAGATGAGCCAGGTGCAATGGCTCATGTTCAGAACAGAGCAGCAGGGGCTGAACACAGAGAGGTCTCTGTCAGTTTACTCTTAAGCGATAAGAAGGTGTCATTAGGAAGGAAGCTTTGTATGGACTGACTTGTTAGCTGATTATCAAGAAAATTTAAAAAGGATAGACTTTTTCAAAAAGCTGGAGAGCAACAGCTATGAGACAACAACTTTCACATAGCAAAAGTAGATGATTTCCTTATTTTATCATAACTGGATAACAGAGTCATGAATATCTATAGAACTGCCACAGAAGTTTACAGGCAGCACTTATCCAGATAGCAAGCTTACACTTTTAAAGGGAGCAATTAATTAAGGCTTTTTTTTTTTTTTCCCCTGTAAGTGCTCTAATTTCCTAGAAGATTGCCTTTATAGCACATGACTTTACCTGGAAGGCCACTGAAAATATGTACATTTTCACAACTTGTCCTTCTTCACAGCAGCAGAATTTAAGAATTTGCTTTGAATATATAGAAAAATAGTCTCATTTAGCATCATTTACAGATCACACGGTCATGTGCTCTTAAACTCATGTTGCATTATCAGTTATTTACTGTGTTCTCCATAACCTACCAAGATTCTACAATCCTCCTCCATTTTTAACACATTTGGGAGAAATGCGCACACATAAAATTACAAGGCTGAAACAGCATCCTCTTGCGACTATATAGATGCAGTTGACTGTTGTCTTCTAGTATTAGTCCAAATCTCCTCAACACTATAAGTGACTGTGGCACTTTCGAAATTTTATTCTGTCTCTCTTTTGGACATACTTCTTTTTTAATATGCAGTTAACTGTAAGAGAAGGTCTGTATGTCACACACGCTTTTGGGTTTAACCATCAACGAAAGTGCACTAGAGAAAATGAGTAGAAGTTACTAATTCTTCTTAATATCTTATACATCTGAAATTCTTATAAGCCTCTTCATTGTCACAACTGTGTTCATTTGTTTGCTTAGGCTTAGACTTGAGCTTTTCAAACACAAAAATAATTGCTATTTTGTTATGAATGGAATTTTTCCCTTTCGTATTTCTTATTTATCTCATTCAAAAAAGAGAACAGTAAGGAACTGAATTCCTTGAATTTGCATTAGCATGAGTCATTACACCTCCAAGAGAACCTGACAAGTCCCATGAGAACTGAGGCCAAATGCATATGGAATAACAATTTCATATGTGGCATTATATTTCCCCTTTCTGAGATGTAAGAAAAGAGAAGATGATTACAGGTAGGTCGCATGCTCAGCCATTAGCTGCATTCATTTCCAGAGCCAGTTTTCTGAACTGAGATCCAATTCTATTTGTCACAAAACCAAATCATAATTCAGAAACATGACTTAACTCACAGGAAACGCAAAGTAATTTGAACTACACTGGCCTTAAAAAGTATTGTTGTTGTTGTTGTTGTGCATACTTCTTTTCATTAACAAAATCCCACTGAAACCAGTGGGATTCTACACACAACAATGTGTCCTGCATGGGTGGACTCCAAGACATATGGCATTAAAACTGGTATCTTCAGTGGATGGAACCTAAGAACCTGCCTTTTTAAAAATTATTTGCGATTTGAGGCATCTCTCTTGAGATCTCTTATAGCATGATTTTCAAGAAAAAGGGAGGGAGTTTTTCAGCACTTTGTGAAAATTAACAATTTCTTAGTAACCTCAGAATGATCAGATGATCAATATTGTGATAGTTACAATCAAAACCAAATGCTATATGATTCCACTTTGACATACAATAAATTCATCCAAGCCCTTCTTTTGCCACCAAGACATAGCACTGCACTATAGCTTTTTCATGGGAACGGGTTTGCAGTTTCTTAACATTTTAGAAGATTCTGTTTTCCTGTCTTTTTTCTTGACATTTTCTTCAGAGAAATCTTTTTTAATGAAAATATTTGATATTATAAGCTCACATGGAACAAGAAATTATATTTTAGAGAGGATATTAACATATTATACAAAGATGTAATGATTATTTGTTTCTGAGTTAGCTCTGGTAGTAAACTAACACATGCAGTATCTCAATTTCATTTAATTTCTAGTTTAAGATTAATTATTTTCAGTATGCTACATTCTGGACAGTAGCCCAGCTATGGGTGAGTAATGGTAAATGATTGGGAGTAATTTTTAAATTAAAATAAAATTGTAGTGTGTTTTCAAAGACTTGTAAAATTAGGTCAATGCCAAAGAAAGTGGTTTCCTTTGCTAATAAATTTGTTAAAGGAAGATTACAGAGAAAGCCTACTTCTTGCTGGCCTTGAGAGACTCCTAATGCCTGCCACAGTCATTAGTTTTAGGAGGTGCAGTTTCAGGCTTGTTCAGGACAAGTCCATAAAAATGGAAGCACTGCATAATACTTGACAAGCACAGCACCATAATACATGACAAGTACGAAATGCATTTGCATACCCGTAATAACATAAATTCTATTTATTTTATTTTCTAGGAAGTAGCAGAATTACTGTGAAAATCTGCAGAACCTCTTTGGAGTGTATTTGAGGTGGAATTTATCCTTTGATATGCGCAGATTGTTTCAATCCTACTTTTAAATTTATTTTGGATTCTTGAATATTATCTGTTCGATTTTTCTGTGTTCCTCTGTATTCCATTGTTTACAACAGTTATGTGATCCTTTTTGCAAGCAGCTGTATTCAGTTCTCCCTTTATCTGTTCTCTCTATATTCATATAAAGGCATTGGAAAAAAATCCTCAGGCTGCAAGGCAAATACTAATTTCTGGGACTTGGAAGATGCAACCTAATAAGAAACATTGTCTTAAAAATTTATTTTTCTGCGAATGCTCTAACATTAGCCAATTTTGGTGACACAAGGCCACCTTAGGTAGATCTAGTGCAATGCTCTGACCCTGTTGCATGGGGGAGCTGCGGGCAGGTTTCTTACAGGCTTGCACCTTTGGCTCATGACTTGGAAGGAGCAATGAGACGGCAGGGTTGGGGCTTTCCTTTCCTTCACCCCTCTGCAACAGAAGAGTTTAAATTCACCAACTGGAACATATTTTACAGGTCTTATATTAAATCTCAAAAGCTTTCAAAAACGAGTACGCTTACTGTTCAACAAAGGCACCTCCTTGCATGATGAAGAAACTGATCCCAAGTTTAATTCTGTATTTCTGGCATGCGAAAACAGGACAGATTATATAAGATTTCTATTTACTGACTAAGGTATGTAATTCATTGCCCAGCCCAGTGATCTGTTGTGACTAGAAAGTTAGTGTCTCCTAATTTAGATTAAAGGATATTAATAGAAACTTTTTCAGCCTGATCTCAAGTTCAGACCTGTTAAACGTATGTTTATTTATTAAAATCCCCCTGGAAATGTAATACACATTAGAACTGAACAACTCAATGTCTCTTAAAACCATAGTAAATTACTTTCTGATCTTTAACATATTAGGAGACTACACTGAAGTGCCCCTCTGAGAAAAGCAAATAACACTTTCAAGGAAAGGAAAAAACATTGTAATAAGTGGTAAATCAACCATTTCTCCTTCAGCGACAAATTTCCTCATATGGAGTGGCTAATCACTCAGGTGTGGTATGACTTACTCCTCCTTTGTAGCTTTCAATAGCTATTTGCTGGACATCTTCAAATCTCAGTATTTTAAAGAAAGATGAACATTTTTCTCCTTCTATAGGATGAGAAAACTGTCACCGTTTTCAAACTCTACTTTGAAGGCACTCAGCTCTGCTGAGAGTCTCGGCTTGAAATTGTTTTATTTAGCAACATATTTGAAATTAAACTGTGTCCGCTGAGGAAAGGAAGGAAGGAAGCGTCTATTGGAACCATCCATCCCTGCGGTCTTCAGCTCCCAAGGGCTGAGATTGAATCCATATTACAAGTGAACACGCATCTAAATTTCCAAAAAGCTGTAAATAGAGACTTTCGAAGTTTGAGTTTTTGAAAAGGTAAGTTATCATGTAGGCGCTTAGTTACCTAAATAAGTGACCTGGTCTTCAGATGAGCTGAGTACTTACAGTCTGGATTAGAATGAACAGGAGACTGCACATAGATAATGCATTTTCTTTAAAAATTAGGTCACTATTTGGTGTACAGAGGCTATTTTATTTATAATTTTTAATGAGTTTTTTTGTAATACTTTACTACTTATTATCTTCAGATTTTCCTGTCTAAGCACACATCAGTAATTACAATGATGTGTAATTTATGAATAAAAACCTGAGAAACAGGCAAATAAACAAGGTATTTTCTAATATAGTTCCTATTAGAACCATATTAGTTTCCATAATAAATAATTTTCCACATGGTGTATATCAAAAATAAGAGATATAAACTAGGCACATCTTTGGGTCTGAATCTGAGAATAACTATTGCACAACCATGAATAAAGTGTCCTTTGCTTCACTGAGACTTTGTCACTGTAAATAATTACACTTCCTGGAGCAAACAGAAGATGTAAATGGCAAAGTAGGTTTTGATGAGTTTTGAGGCTGCTTTTTTTCCTCAGATGAACTCAAATCTGACTTTAATAAACTTTTAATAAACTTTGAAAAAGGTAACAACACATTCATTTCAATATCAGAAATTCTTGCACAGGAATTACATGACATATAATTATGTTTTTAACAGTGGGATGATTAAACAAGACAGACTGCAATGATGTGCTCATTCATATAATACATAATTCCCGAAAGAAATAGGAAAGATTTCTACACTGACCATAGTCTGTGTTTTCCGGCTCCCAACAATTTGATGGCCAAAAATAGGGTGTCTATAGACAAAACAAAAAAGTAGGGAACTCAAGTTAGACAATGCAAGCATTATACAGTCCTTGGATTGATACTGGTTTTCAGAGTCAATTTACATTTTTGGTAAATCTATTATATTGTTAACTTGACAATTTTGAAATAGTTATCAAAACAGAAAATTACTTTTGTATGCTTGTTTATTGCACTAGTGTCGGAATGGCATTGAAAAAGAGGAACAAAGTGTTCTTTTTATTCTTAAAGTTAAGGGAACAAAAAACACAAGGTTAGGTAGTGAGGTTGTCTTTTTCATCTTCCCTAGCAACATAACTATCACATGTCCTGAAGAATTAGTTTTAGAAGGTGAAAAGACAGAAGATACTTTGGGGTACATTTAATTCTTGATTTTGGAGAGTTTTCATTAGTATATATTAATATTTAATACTCTTCCCTAGGAGTTATTTGTTTAAAAATGCCACTAAACACAACCTGTTTTCACAAAGTTGTCAAAATTATTTTCATTTGTTGAAGTCTATTTTTTTTCTAATTGTTTACCAATTGTGATTTAAAATGTGATTTTCTTAACGGAGAGCCAATAGAAGTATCAATAACTAGTTCAATACTATGCTTAAAAACTGTGCTAAATGTATTGTTAAAATAATTCACTTCTACCAAATGAAGAATATAAGACCATATAGGCATTTTTCATACAAATAACTTAATTTTTAACATGGTAACTTTTTGTTGAAATGTAAAGGATTATAGTACTTTATACATAACACATTCATATATATATATACATACACACACACACATACAGAGAATTATATATTATTTGAGCAGTTGAATTAATCTCATGAAATATGTGGACGGGTCTGAGTGGTATTTCAAAACACAGGTGCTTCCTTAGGAAAAACTTCTGCTTTACTCTCTGTTTCTTATTGGTTTTTCTCAAAGATGTCCCAGCTGCAAAAATGGAAACCTCTTTTGCTGCCCACTTCCCTCAAAATTGTTTTAATGTTAATCTGGAAACCAACAGGGCTGAAGGGTGACACATTCACACCTACTATCAGGTTAAATATATATTGTGAAAAATCTCTCTCTGTTGTAACAACGACCCATCAACTTTAATAGGAACGATTTAGAACTTGCTATTTATCAAGCAACAGCAACGAGTTAAAGGATAAAAAAGAAACTATCACAAACTAACTTCAAAGGCTGAGATGTGTTTCTTGTAAGCTGTTTTGTGCTCTGGAGCAGCAATAAGTCGTTCTCCTATCAAATATTCCTTCGCAGTGCCACTGAAATCAAAGTGACCAGTATAAGCACAAATGGAAAGAAGAAGAGGAAGCCCTAAACAATGAATGGCGGCAGCACTCAGCGAATCCTGGAGAAGCAAGAAGCTATAAAAGTAATTTAACAATGTCAATCATATAAAGCATAAAGTCATCACTATTTAAATATACAATTTTCAAACTTGGGGAGGGAGAACAGTCCTTCCTTAGAGGCATGAAGTGTATCTCAAGAGAGGCCCAAGAAGAAAAGTACAACCACATCATTCTCCTGCTAACAGTAACTTTAACCTCTGTTTATGGGTTCAAGCTGAGCTTCTGGAAAAAGGATGCAATGAGAGTTACTAAATACATACAAACTATATCCGCTCAGGCAACTCCTGAGCTGAAACTGGCTGGGCCTCAGATTTTATTTAGGGGGGAGTAGCAGTTACGGTGGAGGATGGCTGGAGAAAGGTGCAGGGGAAGAGCCCTTTCAGAAGTAAAGATTGGATTCTTCCAATTGTGGGTATACTTGCTGCAAATTCCATATTAAAACTCCTCATACATACTTAGGATTTCCCTTGACAAATTCCATATACTCCCATCCCAGCTGAGATTAAAAAATAAATTCTGTCTTCTGATTTTGAGCAAATCCCAAAATTGCTTTTGGCATTCGTTTCACATCAGGCTATGAGGAAATACTATATATTCACGACTATATGTTTATAATGTAAGAGGAAGACTCTGTTGTTTCATACATAAATGAAAAGCTACACCCAGCCAGCAAGAATACTGCAAGAAATAGTTTTGAGAGGCTCCTAGACAGATTATATCAATCAAGGATAAATCTGATATTACTGTTTTCAGTATTTAGTTAAAATAACACATTAAACTTTTATTGGGACTTGCATACCAGTGGTGGAGGGAGTGTGGGCGCTAAACAGAATATGGGAAAAGGGGCAGGATCTTCAATGTTGTGAAATGTCACTTTAGCTTACTAGGAGGCAGAGGTGGCCAAGACTTTTCTGAAGGTCGAAAAGGTCCCAATGGCAGGACCTGCTTCTAACACAGGGATTCAGTTCAGTCCAAAGCTGAGAAGTGTGAAAACGTACTGAGGACAATTTTTCCTTTCCAAAGCTGAACAAAACTTTCACGGGAAAGTTAGAGAATACCTGACCAAGGCTTTGGCTTTGCAGGTGTGTAGTACTTGGAGTGAAAGCGACTGCAGGATGAGACTGGTAATCTGCAAAGACGAGCACAGCAGCATGAGGGCCCGCAGGCTCAGAGAACAGGCAGAGGAGGTCTCTCGGGAAGGTAAATCGAGGGACAAAGAGATGGAACGGAAATGGCAGTTATTGAAAGAGACCATACTAAATGTCCAAGTACCTTTAGAGAGAAAGTGTAGTGACAGGCCAGTGTCACCACTCTGGCAATCTCCAATCAACTAAACGTGAAAAAGAGATCATGGAAAAAGCACAAATTAATGCATATGCTACTAAGGATGAATCTAAGCCTCCCTGCACCACCATGCCTCTGGAGATAAAAGCAGAAAAGTTAAAACAGAACATGAGTTTTAATTAGCAAATTATAAGTCATAATAAAAGGTTTCAATAATGTCCTATAAGGTAAGCCAAAAAGAAACCCCAGCAAAAGGCAAACATTACAATATGAGAAAGGGGTTCAAATAAAAGTTAGTACAGATAAGTACAGAAGATTATTAAATGCCTTCCTTGTTTGAGTGTCCAGAAGGAGAGAGACTGTGGTCAGATAAAGGTCTTTCTGCCCAGGGAATGACATGCAGGCATGAGCTCTCCTTGCTGATGCTCTGAAACAGGCAGGCACAAGGTGCCTCTGAACTGCAAGCCGTGACCCTGCCTGCGTGGTGCTCGGATGCATTTAGTGGGACCTGCTGAGAAGTACAGCTCATCAGCTCAAGCACTGCAATGTGGCTGGAGCTGGCCTCCAGCCAGCTGGCTCCCAGTGAGAACAAAGTTCAAGTCTGCCTGCAATTAGCTCTGCGAACACGCCCAAAATTAATTTTGACATGAAGATAAGACTACAGGACACAGTACAGGGAAAAAAAAAACAGGAAGAGAAATATTTATATGAAGTCAGACAGTTCAGGTTAGCGGCCTGATGAAATTCAGCACAAAACGCTCACGGAATTACTGTGTTTTCATGTGGGTAAACTGTGTTTATCTGTAGAAAACAAAAAAGCCTCGCCAAACTAAAGAACGACTCCTGGCTCCTCAGCACTGTGATTTATGTGCATGTGTAAATATTATAACAAAATTTTTGCACTGGTACTTCTCTTTCTCCTCTATTTCTAACTCTCTATAGTATTTAGTATCTAACTGGCAAGTTATCAAAAGTATTGGATTATCTGCATGATATTTAAAGGGGTGCGAGTTACCTTAAGGGCAAGTTATACACAGAAAAAATATTCATTCAAGTAACCTTTGAAATATGGGCAGTTATTTAAAAAAAAATCACATAAGGCAGAGGAGCCTCAGAAGACTACAGCAAGGGGAAGATCTTCCTTTTTCAGAAAAGGGGGAAATGCTGAAATTTGCTGTATTCTAATCTTTCTAGATCTAGTGTCTAGATTGAACAGTTGTAATACACTATCCATTTCTGGATCCTTAAAAGCTAAAGGTTGGATTTTTATTGGATTTTTCAATAACAGATTAGGTCACTGACAGTGTAAAGCCCCTACTATATGAGAAATAAACAGTAGATGCTATGTATTTGGACCAAGGCAAAGTCCTACATTACTTTCTTACCACCAAGTAAAGAATTATAATATCACCATAAGGTATGTGCTCAAAAGCAGCTACAGCTGCTGATAAAGTTGTATTCAAAGAGTAGAAAGCTATTATTCACTTTCAGAGTAGGAAATGGCATTGGTGAGTGCAGAGACTAGGAAAATTGTCCTAAAACCAGGCACAAAAAATAGTGGTAAGGGACAGGATTAAGACTTAAACAGAAAGAAAGTCCAAAAAAAAAAAATCTTTAAAAAAACCTAGGCACTGAAAATAAAACATGATAAAAAAATCAGTTTCTGATTAAAGGATTTTTGCAATGCTGTGATTGTATGGAAAAAATCCATCAACAATAAACTTGGTGTAGTTAAAATGACTGACATTTTCCCAAAGGTGTATTCCACATTTTCTTGCCTAATTGTTTGGTATTAATAGTCATAAAGTTCTGGTCTTAATCTACCTCGCCATGTGTCATGCACACTGGGTAAACTGGAATTCCCCTTGATAAATTGTAGCAATAAAGTAAATCTCAAGCAACGTCACTCCTGGCTGAGAAAAGACCCAGGGAGAAACTTCATCACAAGGCTCCCACAATTCAGTTATTAGAATGATACATTAAGATTTTGGGGAAATGTATACCAAGGCCCCCCGTTCAGGCTGGCCCTTGAGTGCACCGTACAGCCCCTTGCCTGTCTCCGTTCTTCAGGGGCATGCTCTAAGTGCACCCCACCACCCCCAGCTGCTGTCCTCCTCAGCCCCAACGCCTCCTGGGCTCCTACCTGCACAGAGATTTATTGTCCCAACCTCTGCAATCAGGCAAGTTAACACCAAGCTTGCACAAGGTCTCAAACAGAAATCCCTGGAACCTTTGGCTCCAAAACCATGATTTTCCTACAAATGGAGTCTGAAGTCTGCTTTGCCCCTTAGATGTTACAGACCTCAAATAGTTTAATCACATAACACGTGACTATAATGTCTGTGCTGAGTTTACATCTTTCCACTTCTGTTTCAAAAGCCTCGACACAATTTCACAGTCCAGCTATTTAATCATCCCTTAGAAGAATTTGTTAGAGAGTTTATCCATGAAGATGGGGGGAAGAAGATTTGCCTCGTTCAACAAGGAAAGATTAGGAAGTAAGAAGAGTCCGATAATAAGATCCCTGGTCTCACGGAATGAGGTCAGGAATAAGAATAGGAGGTGTGTGCAAAGGAGAAAGCTGCCTGCTCTCATCTGATCTATTAAAAAAATCCCACAGCAACGCAAGGAGGCTCCGCCCACATAAATGACCTTCTCTATA
Source organism: Calonectris borealis (assembly GCF_964195595.1). Classification (NCBI taxonomy): domain Eukaryota; kingdom Metazoa; phylum Chordata; class Aves; order Procellariiformes; family Procellariidae; genus Calonectris; species Calonectris borealis. The sequence goes on from NC_134314.1 coordinate 87,307,797, forward strand.
CTTGGACTATGCAAACAAAGCTTGGTGTAACTATTTGTTACAACTCATATGTCCTGAGTACACTGTAGAAGAATTATAACATCCCTTGCAGTATCACATATTCCTATAGCACAAACATTATACAATCTATGTGCTTTGTTTCATGACCTAGAAACCCTACATAAGTGAAGATTTTCCCCAGGAGAGTTATGGATGTGGTATAACATGTTGTACCTCAACACTACCATTTCCAAAGAGAAGATTATGAAATATTAAGGGTTTTTTGTGAAATGTAGAAAACCTGAAGGAATTATCATACTTAAGAATTTTACTTTTCCTCAGAAGGAAATGTGAAGCAGTTCGTCATGAACAAGTATGAAACAGGGAACATTTGTCATTTTGCCATGACATCCCACTTATAGCCGGAAGGAAGGTGGGTGGTAGAACGGTTTGGGGAAAGTCAAGTACTGTTTATCAGCCCAGGCAGAAATAATGCTGCCAGTTTTTATCAGTACGCTTTTAAGGCACTTTGTTTAATTGTATCTGTAATTTGAATAAGCAGCCAGTACAAGTCAGCAGCTAGAGAAATAAGGCTTACCTAGCACTGCACATGTGATCGTAGAGCCATTTAAGCATTCAGAACAAAACAGGCTGTTACAAGGATCTTCATGCCATTGATGGAAAACTGGTTTTGCACACACAAACGCAAACTGGTTCCTGGTTCTCTTGCTTTTAGACTAATATCATTAGGTAAACCTAACCACAGAAATCCGTAATCCTCCTGTTAATAAAGTCATATGAAACAAAATCCTGTAATATAGCACATATTCTGCACTAAACAAATTGGCAGCAGTGGCTGCTATGCATCGTGAGCAATCCTGTGACAAGACAAATAGATCTACTTTGGCCCTACCATAAAATTAATCAATAATAATATCCGAGCTAATGAAACAGCCACTTGTAAAAATTAGTGTTGCCCATCAGCTCTTATAAAATGTGATTAATTTCTATGCATTAAACTGTATTACTGTGGAGGGAAATCATTAAGCATCTTTCAGCTACCCCTTGTTGATAGTAATAAGAAAAGAATTGTTGTTTCTGAAGCTGCTCCACACCATGAAATCTTTTAAAATCTAATTACTGGGATAGGGGAGGAATATTCAAATCACTCATAAACCTTCCTTTGCATATTACTGCTATTCCTCTCACAGACACCAGGGAGTCTTTATAAACAGCAGAAATCAAGTCTTTGCTAAAAAATAGTTATACACAATCTCAAATGCCTTCCATGATGGATGGCAGAATTCAGGGGCATTCAGTTTTACATTCACTGCAGTTGACTCAAATGATCTCCTGGTAAAGGAAAAGGGTAAGATCACTGGTCTAGCACCGTCAAGCCCATAGAGGAAGGATGCCAGCAAGTAGTGCTCCACGGTTAGCTCAGAATTATTAAAAAAGAGGTTGAGGAAGTTGGAAACAATAAAAATTTGGTTCTGTGACTCCTTTTTTCTAACCTGGAAAGAGAATGAGCACGGAAAGCAGCGGGGGGGGGGGAAGTGTGTCTGAGTAGGGGGTTAAAAAAAAAAAAGGGCACTGATAGGGCAGTCAGAAGACACACAGATTTGAAATTATTTTTCCCTCTTTGAAACCTAAACCTCTATAGAACCTGTATATGCTGAGCTTGAGCTGAAAAGACAATAAGTTAGTCCTTGCACCTGCAATTGCCAAAGAAAATCTGCCAAATGCTGCATAAGATAACCTGCTTCTTTTTTATTTCTGAAATCTGGCTTCCAATAAAATCCTTCCCTCAAGGCACGGTAGATGATCCAGCGAGGCTGTGGAGAGGGGCTGGAGAGCTGTGATGTTCAGCCACAGCCTCAGTATTCAGAATGGCCAGAGACTGAGCCAAAAGGTAGCTAGCCGAGCAGGGCTGACTCAAAGAGACGCGGGAAGCAATGTAATTCCACCTGAGACACAAGGATCCGCAACACTTCACACTCTACGCTATTCTGCAGCAAAGATGTTCCAAGAACCTTACAGTGATTGCTATGTATTTTTATCCCCAATTTAGGCATGGGAAAACAAGGCCAGAGACGTTAAATGTGTTTGTCAAGGAAGTGTTCCCAGTGGTAGAATAGGAGAAGACATTACAGGTGAAATCTTCATCTTGCCAAAATCCATGAGTTTTGCTGCTATCTTCACCAGACTCATGTTTTCACAAGAAACTGTTCCCATTTTCACACTTCTTCTCAGCTATTTATGCCTTCCATCTTAAAAGTTACAAAACGACCACAGAACCTAAACTTCACCTCTGAAAATTAATTTACGTTACATCACGAATTAATCTCATCAAAAAATGATTATCACTAGCCTCAAGTATCCTAGGAGTTTGTTTAAAGACAAAAGATATTAAGAAACATTATTTTTCACTATGAACATTGAGACAGTTAGTATGCATGTGTAACTTGTAGAAGAAATCAACATATCTTTCCCTGGGAGACTATTGTAGAAGCTTACCAGCTGAAAGGGCGAGTCAGGCATTCCTCACCAGGATGGACATATTATCACTTATGTGGACATGAATGAAAGGCCTCAGTGGGTAATCCCGGGCCCCAGGAAGATCTGCTTTCTAAGGTGCGCCTTGCTTTTCTTATTTGGACTCCTCATACCTATTTGCTCTCAGGTAGAGGAGGGTGGTTAGCAGGTACTCAGCTCCTTCTTTGGTCCCAGGCTTAAATTGCCAGGAAAAGGCAATGCAGCTGTTCAGGATGGTTCAGAAAGTATCACTATCCCTGAATTTTCTGCTTTGTCTTGTTGAGACTAATAAGAAATTTCCTCTTTGAGTAAGGCAATTAATATTTAGATCCATCCCCTTTGAATTAAATTGTTATCACAGAAACTAACCTAATTACACCTGAGTAGGTCAAAGAATGATCCGGAATTATTTTTTTTATTTCTAAGGCCACATTATTTTAAAAAGCAGATATAACTACGATTTCACAGCCCTCCTGATGGCTGATAACTGAAAAAGTATAATTTTGCCTGTAAAAGGGCATTTGCACAAATGAAGTACAATCTCCACTGCTTTTAGCTATTTCTATACAACAGAAGGTTGTTTAAAACAAACTGGAAGTAATTTTACTGTCAGGAGGGAATGCGTCACCCTTCGGAAAACAAAAAATGAAGTGCATGGAGAACATTATTGTAGCTAGCCTGTTTTTTGTAGGTCAGGTCTTTGCATTGCAGACAGAGATTTCTCTGCAGGGATGGCTTCTGAACTTTTCAGTGCTGGCAGGTGTATGGTTTTCTCTTTCTATTAAAATATCCAGAAATTTGTGAATCCTGTCCAATACTCAGGGGGTCCTATTTCCAAAGCACCTGAACAACTATTCTAGTGCAAAATTCACATATTTGCAGTCAAACTTTACTCCCCATTGAGTATGTTGTGTTCATCTTCCAATTTAAGAGATTCAGTAACAGATTTTATATTAGCCTTATTTTGACGGGGAATGTGGAGTTGTAATGACATAACTTTTGCTGTTACAACTTCAGTTAACAGTATGACACCAGTATGAGTTTTTTCTCATGCTACACATTAACAGCTAAAATTGCATTGTTTTAACATTGTTAGCATAGGAATAGCAATGCAAAAGGTACCACAGAACAGCAAATAACCAAAATACTGCAGATATATGCTGAGCAATACTTGAGGAAATTATCTTATTTCATATGCATATGTCAAATAGGTGCCAAATCCTTAACTTGTGTAAATCAATAGATATCATTTTACAATCTAACCCTCACTGAAGCTTCATGTCCAAACGTGTAGGCTGTAGACCTCTCTGAGGAAAGCCCATGGCAGGTAGCTGCAGTACTCTCAGTTGTTCACAGTGCAGCTAATTCTAATCTATACTTTCCTTCAGACAAATTATCATGCTAGCAGAGGTGCTCATTTCCCATGTTTGGGGTAGAAGCAGGCCAGCAGCTGTGCAGAATTCAATGACCAGCACTCCTATAAATAAGTCCTATTCTCTGCAAAATGAAGCCTCAGATATTTTGTCCTTCTGGCCGCTTCCTATGCAGAGACAAGGAACTGGAGCCTCAACCACTCCATGATTTCTTTCCATTTTTCACTTACCTCATAACCACATCAGTGCCTTTCTCTCAGCAGTAAACCCCTTCACCCATGTGCCATCCCTCTCTTCTTTATACCGAAGGAGGATGAAGCACCATGAGAAGGAAACCTTTTCCTTCAGATCCTCTCTCCAGGATCAAAGGTAACTGTGGATCTGGGGGAGGAGGCTTGGAGTGACTGCTCTTTGTATTACCCATATACACATGTAACTTACTGTCCTGCTGAAGGACAGGTTTTTTGCACTGTATGACCCACAGGTTCTACATATGAAAATATGATAATATTGTATGCATGGATGCAATAATCATTCTCTTTCTTGCCAGACTGTGCTGTACGTATTTAATTATATTCACTCTAAGATTTTGTTTTAGACCAAATATTATGAACCTTTCTCTTCTCTTATGTGGCTCTATAGAAGTCAAGCCAAAATATTGATGAAATTATTGTACAGCAATTAATCTAACACAATGTTTGAGACTATGATTGGTCTCCAAGATGTCACAGTTTTCTTCTGCATTTTAAAGACTACAATCTCAGTTTTAGTTTATTCTTGATGGCTTCTTATTTAAACAATGTTTAAGACAAAGCTTAGACTTAAATATCTTGAAGACAATAGATTTTGAGATTTTGTTCTACCGGATATTATTTTTCTGTAAGTATTTAACACAGTTAGAACTGACAGAGCAGGATTACCAAACTATGGTATTCATATCATCAATTTCATAGTGATAATCATCATATAATTTCAAAGCAACAAATATTTAGGGAAGATCTTGGAGCAGCTGTTGGTGATACCTACCATGAAGACCGCCTAATAGAGAGAGCAACACAGAACACAACCACCATTGTCAAAGGTGCTACATGGCAAGCGAAGTTAATTCCTTCTCTAGAATACATAATCAGATACTGTGCAATCATATTTGTTTCAAGTCATAGGTGGTTTTGCTCTGCAAACTTCTAGCCTGCTATTCGTTATTAGAAGAGCAACACTCCTGCTCCCCAGGAGTGTTAGTTTGAAATCTAATATAATAAACTAAAACTATGTAGGTATCTGAATAATATATGTGTAGGTATAGGTATACATATACATACATATACAAACTTCCAGCTTGTTCTGAAGCATCTGCATGTTTGTTGTATGCAATGGGACTGACGGATGTAGAAATGTGTCTGCACTTGTTTGAAGAATACATACTACTTCAATACCACTCTGTTACCAATAAGGAAATACTCACATAAGAAAGAATATAAATATTACCCTCCATTTTTTAGCAGATTTCTGCTATAAGCTTAATAAGTAAAATACCTCCCCCTTTCCAAATTAAGACTATATTAGGAATAAGAGTCAATAAGATAATTTCATTTCCTTTACTACATTTCCAAAATACTAGATTACTTTATTTCCTGAGAGATATTTCCACACTTAGCATTATCACACTTTTTCCAGGGATCAAAATGGTCACTATCATATTAACACTTTGCTGACTTAATTTCTAAATAAAATCCTTCTACCATTCTTTACTTTAAGGGCAATTGCCACCATTTACTAAGAGACATAAGAGACAAAGTATGGTTAAAATTTGCTATGAACCTTTGTGTAAGGCCTTTAATATGAGCCTCCATTTGCACAAGTCAAGAACATATTGAAAACACTTACCTGGAATCGATAAAAGGTGCCATCATCCTTTAGTGTTAGAACATGGTCTGAGATCGGAAAGAAATAGCCATGTGCTGCCATCAGTGTTCCCAAATGTAAAGCTTCCACTGTTTGAAGAACAAAAGAAAGATAAATTTAAAAAATTAAATAACTTCTTTTCAGCAGTTTAGTTTTCTTGTTCAGATTCACCTTATCTCCTGCAGATAAGCACTTGACTCTCAGTCAAGGTCCTGCCATCATGGAAGTGCTGACTTTTTCTATATAATATAATGATGCAACCCAAAAAATCCCTTTACTCTCCTTAACAAATGGCTATTAGATGTCCCATTTGTAGCTGCAGTTCCACTACTTACACCAGCATTAGCAGGTAGCCACCACAATGTTCACTCACTTGTTTTGAAGCTGAAAACAGCTATCATTTTTACCCTGATGGTGCAGCCCACTTTTCCTCTTCAGAACAGTTTCAGATTACATGATGTTAAAAGAGTTGATTCCAATTGCATGATATCTTCCTCACTAGCTTTATCAGAACTAAAGTAAAGGATATTTTCTTAAAAGTTTCTTATTATTACTGGGAAAATAACAAAGGATCACAGAATCACGAAATGGCTGAGGTTGGAAGGGATCTCTAGAAATTATCTGATCCAAACTCCATACTCAAGCAGGGACACCTAGAGCCACTTGCCCGGGGCCATCTCCAGATGGCTTTTGAATATCTCCAAGGATGGAGACTCCACAACCTCTCCGGGCAACCTGTGCCAGTGCTTGGTCACCCTCACAGTAAAAAAGTGTTTCTCAGTGTTCAGAGGGAACCTACTATGTTTCAGTTTGTGCCCATTGACTCTGATCCTGTCACTGGACACCACTGAAAAGAGCATGGCTTCATCTTCTTTGCACTCTCCCACCAGATATTTATACACATAGATAAGCTTCGACCTGAGCCTTCTCTTCTCCAGACTGAACAGCATCTTTTCTCATAGGAGAGATGCTCCAGGCCCTTAATCATCTTTGTGGCCCTCTGTTGGACTCTTTCCAGTGCATGTCCCTCTTGTAGTGAGGAGTCCAGAACTGGACACACATAGGATGAATTCAATTCCCTTTAATGAACAAAACCATAATATGTAACAGTCAGGTTTATATGTGCTCTTGTATTTTCAGTGAATCACTGCCCAGTATCAGTCCCTGAAGTCTCTTACTCAGTATTGTCATTATTTGGCTGACAAGAACACAATGTTGTAGGAGGAGAACAGCATTAGAGTCATGATCTTGTTGCAGTATTTAAGTCCTACTATCTCTTTACCATATTTCTTTACCAACCTTGTAACAACTCCAGTACATATCCCTAAAATAGCTGCACAGCAATTTCTGCTGTAACCTGAGGGTACTGAGGGAGCTGGAGGAGGAGCTTGCCAAACCACTCGCCATCATTTACCAGCAGTCCTGGTTAACAGGGGAAGTCCTGAACGACTGGAGGCTTGCCAATGTGATGCCCATCTACAAGAAGGGCCGGAAGGAGAATCCGGGGAACTACAGGCCGGTCAGCCTGACCTCGGTGCCGGGGAAGATTATGGAGTGGTTTGTCTTCAGGGTGCTCACAAGCCATGTGAGGGACAACCAGGGAACCAGGCCCAGCCAGCACGGGTTCATGGACGGCAGGTCCTGCTGGACCAACCTGATCTCCTTCTATGACCAGGTGACCCGCCTCATGGCTGAGGGAAAGGCTGTGGATGTGGTCTACCTGGACTTTAATAAAGCCTTTGACATTGTCCCCTCCAGCATTCTCCTAGAGAAACTGGTGGCTCATGGCTTAGACAGGTGTAGTTTTCGCTGGGTAAAAAACTGGCTGGACGGCCAAGCCCAGAGAGTTGTGAATGGAGTTAAATCCAGTTGGCGGCCGGTCACAAGCGGTGTTCCCCAGGGCTCAGTACTGGGGCCAGTCCTGTTCAATATCTTTATCAATGATCTGGATGAGGGGATCGAGTGCTCCCTCAGTAAGTTTGCAGATGACACCAAGTTGGGCGGGAGTGTTGATCTGCTCGAGGGTAGGAAGGCTCTGCAGAGGGACCTGGACAGGCTGGATCGATGGGCCGAGGCCAACTGTATGAGGTTCAACAAGGCCAAGTGCCGGGTCCTGCACTTCGGCCACAACAACCCCAGGCAACGCTACAGGCTTGGGGAAGAGTGGCTGGAAAGCTGCCCGGAGGAAAAGGACCTGGGGGTGCTGATTGACAGCCGGCTGAACATGAGCCGGCAGTGTGCCCAGGTGGCCAAGAAGGCCAACAGCATCCTGGCCTGTATCAGAAATAGTGTGGCCAGCAGGAGCAGGGAGGTGATCGTGCCCCTGTACTCGGCACTGGTGAGGCCACACCTCGAATCCTGTGTTCAGTTCTGGGCCCCTCACTACAAGAAGGACATTGAGGTGCTGGAGCGTGTCCAGAGAAGGGCAACGAAGCTGGTGAAGGGCCTGGAGAACAAGTCTTATGAGTGGCAGCTGAGGGAACTGGGACTCTTTAGTCTGGAGAAGAGGAGGCTGAGGGGAGACCTCATCGCGCTCTACAACTCCCTGAAAGGAGGTTGTAGCGAGGTGGGTGTTGGTCTCTTCTCCCAAGTAACTAGCGATAGGACGAGAGGAAATGGCCTCAAGTTGCACCAAGGGAGGTTTAGATTGGACATTAGGAAAAATTTCTGTACTGAAAGAGTGGTTAAACATTGGAACAGGCTGCCCAGGGAAGTGGTTGAGTCACCATCCCTGGAAGTATTTAAAAGACGTGTAGATGTGGCGCTTAGTGACATGGTTTAGTGGACATGGTGTGTTGGGTTGACGGTTGGACTGGATGATCTTAGAGGTTTTTTCCAGCCTTAATGATTCTATGATTCTATGATTAAAAATTTCCTAGCATAACCTGCTAATATCAGTCCACAACCACCAAGGCATCCTGATTTTCAAAGATGAACCCTGGAAAGGAACACAAGGGTTTCTGAGCTATATGAAAGCCACCAGTTACAGGAGCTGGTGCTAGAGAGGACAACACTGCTGCAGGACAACATCAGGGATGAGAAAAGGAAAAAGATCAATAAAAAGGCCATATTGGACACCTAGAGAATAAGGGGAAGTTGGGAAAGGGGAGGAAGAAAAAAAGAGAAGAAAGACATAAACAGTGAGATCTGCCTAAAAAATGAGGGATCTTTTATCTAAAATATTAATTCAGCATGAATCCAGAAAGTATGCAGAATCAGTAAGGATGAATATTTGCACTACGGAAAACACGTTACACCACCACAACATACACAGATTCATATTCATCCTCTAAAAAGAGCTCATTTGTTCCTATTGCCTGTAACTTGGCTTTCAGCAATGGCAAGCATAAATGTTGCAGCATGGATCTGTCTTGTCCTGCCTCTCTAAAACATCACTGTGTCATGTGACGAGCAGTCACAACATCATCATGCAGAAAGAAATGTGAGTCCTGATATCTGCGTTCTTGCTAACAAACACAGAAAGAGAGATTCACTTACGCTTCACCCATTATTATTTTGGAAATGAGAAGGAAACACAGACTTATTTATTTAGCCGGACTTCATCAGCATCCCAGAAAATTCCCTCTTTCACCCTTTCGCTCACCTGGAGACATTCATTGGTATAGGACATGGCGCGGACATTTTTAAGCTAACCCAAAGCCAGCAAGCATGTGAAGGGAGCAGGAAAGGGGAGCTGGACAGTACTTAACTGAGAGCACATAACCCTACCAGGGTTTATTTGATACCGAATAATCCTTGTGTTCTCTGTGTTTGGCAAACTGGTTCCTGCCCCTCCAACAGAGCCATTATCTAAGAAAATCTAACACACCCTCTCCAGCAGTGAGCTCTCTGGCCTGCTACAAAATGCCACAATCCTGTTAACAAGCCTTCTTCCAATCGCAAGCCTACAAGAAATCTCTCTAACAGAAAGGAGGTAGTTGCTTTGCTCCTTGTGCTTGAGATGTCTGCAAATCCCCATCTGAACTTTATCCTAATTAATGTAAGTCCATATATTGCTGTTATTCATTTATTTCAAGCCACTAAATTCTATTATCCCTTCTATCGGAAATTTTGTGTCAACGCTTTCTGTAGTGAGTCAGTTGCTGAGATTCTTTTCATTTTGGTTCACTTCATCTACCTTTTAAGTTTATTAAGCTTTTCTTTGTTCTTCACACTGCAACTTATTGCCAATTCCAAAAACTTTATTTTTGCAGGTGTTATGTATCTTCGTGGAATGAGAGAAAAAACAAAGGAAGAAATGTTCTGACATATTTTAGAGAAAGGATTTCTTAGATAAGGGTTACAGGGCTTGCCAGGGACATCTGACGCAGACGAGAGCGCATTCTCTTCAGATTTAGCAGAAACTAAATAGGCTCCAGATTTGTTTCATATTCTTCCTGGTTTCTGAATTGTAATATTTTTCAAGAGCACAAGGAGCTCACTTTATTCCCCTTTACCCAGTGTCGTGGTTTAACCCCAGCCAGCAACTAAGCACCACACAGCCACTCGCTCACTCCCCTCTGGTGGGATGGGGGAGAGAATCAGAAGGGTAAAAGTGAGAAAACTCGTGGGTTGAGATAAAGACAGTTTAATAGGTAAAGCAAAAGCCGTGCACGCAAGCAAAGCAAAACAAGGAATTCATTCACTGCTTCCCATTGGCAGGCAGGTGTTCAGCCATCACTCTGAACGTCCCCTCCTTCCTCCTTCTTCCCCCAGCTTTGTATGCTGAGCAAGATGTCATATGGTATGGAATATCCCTTTGGTCAGCTGTCCCAGCCGTGTCCCCTCCCAAGTTCTTGTGCACTCCCAGCCCACTCACTAATGGGGTGGTGTGAGAAGCAGAGAAGGCCTTGACTCTGTGTAAGCGCTGCTCAGCAATAACGAAAACATCCCTGTGTTATCAACACTGTTTCCAGCACAAATCCAAAACATAGCCCCATACCAGCTACTACGGAAAAAAAATCAACTCTATTCCAGTCAAAACCAGCACACCCAGGAATCTTTTGACCACACCTGGACTACTATGTCCAGTTGGGAATAATATGTCCACTCCAACATCAACAAACTTGAGTGAGTCCAGTGGAGGATCACCAAGATGGTTGGGGCTGGAGAACGCACCCTGCAACGAGAAGCTGGGGAAGCTGGGCTTGCTCGGACTGAAAAAGAGAAGGTTTTGAGGGTGACTAGCAGCACCCTTCCAATGCCTAAAAAGAGATTACCAAATGAGGGAGCCAAGATCTTTATGGAGTTGCATGGCAATTAAAAAAAAAAAAAAAAAAAGAAAAAGAGACAATGGTAATAAACTAAACCAGGGACGGTTCTGACTTCAGCCAAGCAGCAGAAGAGGCTGTCCAGAGAGGCTGTGCATTCTGCATCCTTGGAGGGTTTCAAGACCTGAATTAATAAAGTCCTGGGCAACACGTTTGACCTTACAGTTGACCCTGCTTTGAGCAAGGCATTGGACTAGAGTCCTCCTGAGGTCTCTTTCAACCTGAATTATATTACAACTCTGTGACTCTATGTGGGTCAAGCAGAAGTGGAAAAAGGAGCAGAAAAAAGGGATGGAGACAATTGGAGAAGAAATTATTTGAAAGCTCCTGCCAGAGCAGCCTATAATCCTGGCAAGGTTGGTTACAGTGGGAGTAAGAGCTTATGTTTCTCTCACTAACCACTGAGTCATATATGCAAGTATATAGTCACTACTAGTTCTCTATGCAAAAAAATTGGAAGAGCGACCTGGCCTTCTCCAGAAGCCAACTAAGGTTATTTAAGATCTGAGTCATTCCCAATAGGAGCCCATATCCCTTCTTCAGTTATGTATGGAGACTAAAGTGGGTTTACTCTCACCTCAGGCAATCTCATTCAGCTGGGATGAATCTACACTAGCTCAATGGTAAGGTATCTCTCTGTCCCTTTAGCCATTAAGAGTTAATAGGGACATATAAACTTGTCACATCTCTTCTTTTTTCCTTCAGCTAATAGACAATTAATTTTCATTTTTTATGGCTATTAATCTAACAACTTATTCCAGCATTGCATAAATATAAATGCACAAATATACCTTTTTAATATCAACCTAAGATCCACTGTAGCTCACACTTGGGAATGTGAGCTGTATCTGCTTTATTAAAAGAAAAAAAAAGGAAAAAACCCACACATAGTATAAGAATAAAGACATTCACTTGAAAGTCTAAAATCTTCTCCATTGGCATCATCTGACAACGGGACAACTGCATAACCAAAGCATTATCAATAATCTTTGCACAGAGATTGAATAACTTATAAATCAAATACAGCTCAAACAGGTGAACAATGTCCACAAAATTGTAACCCTGCCTCACACCAGACTGGTAGGGGACTAACGTTGCTGCTCTCTGCACTGCAGCAGTAGAACTTCTGCACAGAAAGAAAGCTGAGCTCTCAGGAGTTTCTAATCTCCAAACAAGAAGTTGTCCACTGTATTACAGACATAAGGAAGGCAACACTTTGATATACATCTCAATTTGCTAAAACCAGACTGAAAAATAAATACTGCAAGAAGCCAATGAAGTAGAACAGTAGGATTTAGGAAACAAAACCATGAGCTTGAAAAGGAAAATGTATCCAGCAGCAGACTAGTCCTACATGCCTAAATGTCTAGAAGTTCAATTCAGACAACTTCTGCATCCCCCAGCTATTCCTGCATGTGAAATTAGGGGATTTTCACTTAAAGAAGCATGTTTCATCTGAAAGAATGGCAGATGGAGATTAGGAACATCAAAAACTTCTATGAAGTGCATTAGTTAAGAAGAAAAAAGAAGACAGAAAAAATACTTTTAAATATAAAGGTTCCCAGGTAGAAAGAGTAATGTTTATGTGTATTCAGAATACAAATTCAAAAAAATTGGAGAAACATAGACTAAAAGCAAGAAAATACTGGGTTTTTAGATGGCATGCAGAAATGTGATAGCTACACAACTATTATTTCCCAATCTTCAGCCACTGTGTGTAAGAATATGCAATCTAAACTGCATTCTCAGTTACGCCCAGATAACCTCACTGAGAAGGCATAATTCAAATCGCAGTCAACTGCTGTACAATAAATAAAAATTGCAGCCAGAGACATCAGGCAAAAAATCTGAGGAAGACAAAGCTCATGGAGGTGTAACTGGTAGAACAGAGTAGACTTCAGCTTCCTCTGTTCTGGACTGCTTGTTTTGGAGACATCAATTATCTGAACTGAGATTCCAGGTATACTTCCTAGCAGTGATACTGCTGAAAAATGGAATAGCATATTCAAGAAACAAATTTACCCAAACCACTGTTTTAATTTTTCATAGCTAAAAAAGGACAGTGTTGCAAGTTATAACAGCTAATGGAAAAGAAATGCCTCAGGTGAAAGAGGGAAATACGTCTTTATGAGCCTGTTGCATTTCAACAGGATAGGAAATATTTTATATAAATTCAAAATGTTGCTGTGGGTGTAGTTTTGATTCTTAATGTGTATGTTATTGGTGGGCTAAAAGCTCAGAAAAAGCTTAAAATTCCATGGTTCACTCTGCTGTTGAACTTTACTTAGCTGAGTGGGTGAAGTGAACAACACATGTACACAGATTGATTAGCAATCATTTTTGTAAGTAATATTGCCCAGCCATCTGCTGTGCCATTACAAGGAGAGTGATCTTGATGGATTAAATGCTAGTCACTTTTAATATACTTTGTTATACAAGAGAGTCAGACATTTTCAGTGCTTGGGGACAATGCAAACCTGATGGAATCTAAAGAATGAAAAATATAACCTGGTTGTTGGGTTTTCATTTTATTTTCTTTTTAAACATAGTGCAGTTTTCTCTTTACTGTAATAACTATTGTATGGATTGATGATAGTTCGTTCATCTTAAATTGCAGGGTATGGTAATATCAGTGGAACAAGTTGTTTCTTATGATAACATCCACAGGAGGGGATTAAAAAGGATGGACGTTCCTTTTTTTTCTTTGGAATAAACATGTTTCTGTGCTTTGAAAGCCCTGAAAGGATATGTTTCCAGTGATTAGCGTGGATTCCACTTTTCCTTATGCATCTCAGGGCTTCAGGTGATGTGGTCTCTATATTTATATTTACTCTGAAGTCCATAAAACACTTTATAGTATCATACCATTATAGTTACAGTCTCACAACATCTGAAGTGGCTTGCAGTAATCTCTGAGGGACTGAGGAAAGGAAAACAGGGTGTTTTCCAATTCTGCTCCACTTTAAAACAGCGTTTTTCAGAGTCTGTTTTATGTTCTTTTGTGCAGCTCAGTCCTGGAGAAAGATTTCCTACAAGGAATGTGGCTTGGGGCATTTTGTGTCCTTAAGATTGCTATATGATGTAAGTGACACTGAAAAACCCAAACTTGCAAGTTTTTCATATACTTTTTGATATAAAAACGTCAAACAAATGAAAACCTCCCTTTCCATCAAACAATAAAGTCTTTGTTATTCTGGGTTATTTGTCTAATCTAAAATCCATCACAGTACTGAAGTGCATTGCTAAGCCACATAGCTGCCTGGAAAAAAAATTAATGACTCAGAACTTCACAAGCACACATTCATTATAAGTGTCGAATGCCAAGACATTATCACTTACTCTCACCTCACTCCTGCTGTCATTTCATTGCCCGTGTGAACACAAGATGCAAAGGATTAACTTCAAGTTAAAGTAATAAAATACAACCTGTTTCTCATGCTCACACAAAGCGTAGGAGAGACTCACTCTCTGGGCCTGACTGTGGCATTTAAAAAGGGGAAAATAAAACAGCTAGAAAAGTTCTTGAACACCCACGTCACTATAAACCTCTCTCTTTTGTCCCATCTGAAGGATCGAATTTGCAAAGGGAGCAGCACTCAGTGAAAGTCATTTCAGGGAGGGAAAAGAGTTGGTGAAGGAAGAGGTACTATTTACGCAAACACAGTCAAAATGAGATTCATGCTTGATTCCAAGATACCCATCACAAACCAAGTTATCTGTCACCAGAGCAGCTTACCTAAATAGGTAGGACTTTGCTTGTGCTGTGTGGTAGGCAGTGGCTGCTGATGCCATCAGCAGGCCAGAGGCATCGGTAGGAACAAGTAAGGGGGAAAACCTGTCGGAGATGTGCCATGAATCCTCATCTGCCCAAGGAACGGTAATGTCCACCCTTACAGTTTGAGCTGATCTATAATGTAAGGTGTTACTTATACACATATCCCCAATCTAGAGACAATGATGTATACCTGACACATCAACTACTTTGTTCACAAAAACGTTCAGCAAACCGGGGACACACTACCAGTCTTGCCTTATGTGCTCACAGGATGTGGGTGAATTGACCTAAATGTCTGACACAACCCTGGAAAGATTTTATCTGGACAAGATCAACTGAAGTCATGCTACCATGAAAGACTGAATGAAAGGGGAAGCTGACCTGCAGTTTTCTGAAAGAAAATAAAAACAAAACAAAAGACCTTTCTTCATTCACAGAAGAAAAAAAAAGAAACAAAAGGAAAAAGAAGGGAAAAAAAAAGAAAAAAAAGAAAAGAAAAAAAAAGAAAAAAAAGAAAAAAAAAAAGGAAGAAAGAGAGGAGTTACCAAATGGGAGAAAAAAAAAAGTTAGTCCTTGAAAAAGAAGTTGCATCTCACTGCTAGCAATACACAAACCCTCCTTTTGAAAACTTTTTAAGTATTGTCTGATAAATTTTTTATGTGATTGTTTCCCACTGGATTTCAGCTGATTCACACACTAACTGTTGCTACCTCCTACTAAAACTTGGCTTTTATTCTCTTGTATTTTGAAAGGCAGACCCCTGAGACCACAAAATGTAATGACTTGAGGTGAACACCATAGCTTTGGTGTTGACAAAAAAAAAAAAAAAAGAGCTGCAACTTGAGGTGTCATGAGGCAGACAAATGGGGAGTGAGGTGCTGGCATTCAGCAGTGCTATAACATCACCTCTGAAATATTTGTTTGGTGTGTTTGGCGTGCTAGAAATGTGCAGCCACACAGGGTGGAAGAAATCCATCCAAGCTGCAAGCATCAGGTAGACTTAACTATCAAGGAAAACTGAACGTGGCACACTTTGGTCACTAGATAAACAGTTCGTTCAGCACACGGTGATGAAAAGTGGCCTGAATGCATTTAAAATTGCCTTTAGTTTCCCTGTCATCTCTCTCCTCGATTTTTTAAAGCACCTACCAATATCACACCAGCAATCAGGCCTTCCAATGGTGGAATTTAGCTCTGTACCCACCAACCCAAGTCAGCATTTAGAAAACATTTCTTCTAATTTCACTATTACTACTCTTGAATTTTTCTATTTTCAACTTTGCAGAAATCACAGGCTTTTTCCTATTTTATTGCTGATATCTCTTGTCTCTTTAAATTGAAATGATAGAAGGATAAATCCAGACTCCTTTGAAGTTTGGGTTTCCTGTTTTTCCCACTGGCAGTTCCCTGAAATTGCAACTTTTTAGTATGAGCTTTGACTCCCATGCTTCTTCAGGGCAAAATACAGAAAATCAAAACCTGTGTGTCTTGTTTTCCCTAACGACAGTCTGAACTTGTCTTCATATTTCCTAACACTTCACTCATTCCTCCCTCCAGTATGAAACTCTGTGCTAATATATAAAGTCATATGTGCACCCTTTTGAGCAAACCAGCTAAAACCAAAAATATTTACCAAAAAACCCATTACCGTAAATACCATACTTTTGAAAATTCTCTTGGATTAAATCTTCTTCCACAATTTCAAGCATCCATAGAAGACCCAAAAGATTGGACATAGACCACTTCTGCTGAGTAGTAGAATTATTATGCTATTATTTCAGGTTTTCTTGTATACTGCTTGCCAGTACAGTGCCACTGCTTCTCCTTTTCTTTGTCACACTCAAGGCAAGGCACAGCTAGCCACCTGCCAACTCCCCTCTCAGTCAGCTGTGTTTGGACATCACAGGCACAGGAGCAGTTACCACAACACACTCCAGCATATGATCAATAGGCACTGCCACAGCCACGTATATGTCTGGGGTGGGGTTCCAAAGGAGGAGACCTGTGTTTAAGGCTTGGCAGATCCAGGGCCTGTGAATAACTGATGTGGTCGATGCACCACTTGGATTTGTGGCCAGCAAAGTGGGCACAGGCTTTTTCAGTGCACAAAATATTTGTTCCTAAAGGAACTACAGAAAATAATGTCGTTGAATCAGAGGGATGTCAGCTAATGTGGAGTTTCTGAAGTTGGGTGAAGGTAAGCAATAGGTAGCACTAACATCTTGCTATGATTACTGCTGGTTAAGATGAATCATGACAGTTTTTTAGTGTCTAAGTCTGTTTTGATATCAATTGCTACTACATCAACGATTAATTTTGTATCATTGTCATGCATTGCTATCATAATCACAGAACACCCACTTATGACCAGGCAGTTCAGATAATACAAAGAACACGCAGCAGCAGCTAGAAGAATAACTGCCTCTTTCACTGCACTCAATATAGTAAAGAATACAATCCTTTTTATAACAATTTTCATATCTCCAGCAAACTGAGAGCATAAAATGCTGAAAATAATGTATATTTCTTTCAATGGGAAGAACAATGTGCTTTTAAAGTCCAGCAGGAGTTAAAAGCTTTATAAGTAAATTGGTGTCATTGAGACACACATCAGGGAAAAATACCATCAAAGCTCAGGCAAGGTAACAACAAAGAGTGTGGAGGTAGCTTTCCAGAGAATAACATAGGAATGCGATTCCCCATGCGATCAGATACAGTTATCTGGGACATATATACAAAAAACCAAGGCAGTTATTACAAACAGGATCAGTTTTAGAGAGTTCTCTACATCCATTATTTATAATTCATTTCTTTGACTGGAAAGTAAAATATATTTCACTGTCCACATCAAAATGAAGGATGAGAGAGTAAAATTTCCAGATGTTGCAAAATTCCATTTTATGCCATCACATGTTCCTATTGTCATAACCCACCCCCCGCAGTGCTCACTTCTCCCCGTTGCACAGGATTTACACAGATAATTGTAGAGAACTGTCGGTTCAGCCAGATAAACTCTGCTATTAAGAATACCGAAATACTGACAGATACTAAAATCATGACTAGCCAAGAGAAGGTGAATGAATAAGGAATAATAATTTGCTACTTTTCAGAACCCAAGAACTTAGAGTCAACCAATGTGATTATCAGGCAGACCCTTCAAGACAAAAAAATTAATCTATAATACATCTTCTAGAAAAAAAAATACATCTATAACACATTATAGATGTGTTACATATTGTCATGAGGTGTTGTAAAAGCAATGGAAGAAAGGTCATTCAGAAACTATTAAACAAGATCCCCTGCAGGTCAGGGGATTCCCTAAGGTTTAGATTGTCAGGAGCTGGACAGGCAAAGCAAGGGACCACTACACCACTACAGCTTTTGCCTATAGTGCAAGCCTCTTCCAAAGCATTTGTGACTGACCACTGCCAGAAACAGCTCATGGACCAGATGGTCTGACTGCAGCTCTGTCTGTCTTATGTTCTTATTGACATTGTTGTACAAAATGCACTTAATTTCTAGTATTTTGGAGCATGCATTGGATATAAACAAATTTGCATTGCTACCTACGTTTTTTCTTGCCGTACAGAAGGTTTTTGGCTTGCTAATTAAAAAAAAAAAAACAACTAACCACTATTATACTTAAATGCCCTCAGTGTGCAGAATCTCTTTTAATACTAAATTTGAAATTGCCATATATTTATTGGTTAATTGCTCTTCCTGGACATAGTTTTGGCATGTCAGAATATCTTCTAAATGTACTGTGCAGAAACTTAAATACACCTTTTCACTTCTGATTTATTCTCAGTCAGCCATCATTACTATGGTAAAAGTTATTGTGCATAGTTGAAAAGTTATTGCGGATAGTTGAATTACTTCTGATCTATTTCTCGTAGGCATAAGTTTTCACCTGCTTCAGATAGGTCAGAGCATATATTTGCAAAAGTTCATTAACATGGACTTTAAACCCCTGGAAACTTACAGTTGAAACTCTCTAGATAGTTGTCTGTACATTTAATTTTATTATGCAGTTATAGTGGCGGTCACTATTACCAAAATTCATGTCAGGTTTAGCTGCGAAACTGTAAATCCCCATCCCTAACTTCCTCAAACCAGCCTCCTTGAAACTATCCTCAAGTTAGGTGACAAATATATGAAGCTACCTCAAGAAATAAGAGTTTTCACTTATGCTATAAAGAAAAAATCAACCATTTATTATTTCTCTGGAAGACCTTAACTAAAACATTTAAACTTTATTTATCCCACAGTTACTATGATATTGTAGTTGCTTATTTTTGCTTTATTTCATGTTAATGATTATATTTGAAGATGCAAATAATTCCACAATTTCAGTATGCAAATATTCCACATTTATAGTTCTTTGTAACCTTTCTAATAAGCTTAAAAGCTATTAAAAGGTTAAGTTTTCCAGTTTATCTAAGGTATTACCTTAAAGCAGACAGTAATTAAGAAATAAACTTTCAAAAGCAAGTGTAAATTACTTGTTATAATTTCTGCATGCCTAACTGAGGTGATTAGATTCTTTTTATGGTTTGGATTTTTTTTTAATTAATTTGCGCTTCAACTTTAGTGAGAGCAGTAATTTTTTAGCACCTATAAAAATTAGATTCTATTGTCACTAGATATTTTATACTTTATGGATCCAGGTGTTCCCAAGCCAAATGAGGTCTTGCAGCTACAAAACCATGGTAGACATGGCTCTTGTCACCCACCCTGCCACACAAACAGTGAAAATTCTGAAAATTTGTGAAATTTCAGTAGGTCACTGAATGCAACCAGTGAAATTAGAAGAAAGGAGAAACATTAGAGGGATAACACCTGCATGGAGAAGAACATGTGAATTAGATCCAACCAGCAACCATAAGCAAATGAGAGCCAGAAGACATTCTATGCAGTAAAATTGGGGAATGAACCATGGAGATAAAAAGGAGGAGAGGAGAGGAGAGGAGAGGAGAGGAGAGGAGAGGAGAGGAGAGGAGAGGAAAAGGAATATTGAAAAATGAGAGAGCACCTAGGAATATTAATCTGTCCAAGATGAAATAGCAAGCATAGTAAACTAGAGCACCCAGCAGTTCAATTAATTTTGAACCATCACTCTGTTCCTGTGTGGACAGCAGTATTTCTCTACACATGCTATGGGAAAACTGAAAACCCTCTTAAGGACAATTAATAACAAAATCAAGAGAAGGCTTTACATTAACCTTCCAGTCATCAAATACTACATACAACATGTAAATATCAAAACATTTTTGTTTATTTGATTATAAATAGCTGCAGCAGCTGTTGGCAAGATGCAATAGGATTTCAACTACTTTTATTCAATTAAGTTGTCCAGATTTAAAATCTCACTTCCACCTACTTGTGCTTTCCATTACTATATAACACAGTTCTCTGGGAAACAAGGAAGCAGAAAGCTAATGAAGTCTCCAGACAATTATTTAGCAGCTTTTAATTAATTATGCCAGTATGAATTGGGAATTAGTAAATGTTCTTCCTCTTAAACCTCCAAAACTTGGTATGATCCCAAAGGTTCAGAAGGAGGCTGTCAAACAGTAAGAAAAGCACAAAAATTCCTAGTAACTTTAGTAAAAATGAGATAAAATATTTTGTTAGGAAGGTCATTATAATTTAATTTATGCAATTAATTAATGAGCTTTATTTCTAAAAATTATCAGTTTTCCCTAAAAGAGCATACCTTTTCTATGATTCTTCAGTTGTACTTTTGTCCTTAGCTAAGTTAAGTCAATAAATACATGTTTTATTAACTAAGACAGTAGCATAATAATCTCTGACCATGATGAATAATCAAAAAGTGGCAGCTACTAGCGTGGAGACTTACAATGCAAGCAGACAGGATGGGGAACGGATAATATTTTCAAATCAGCAGGATTTGGTATCCGAAGCCAGTTATTTTGAAAATCTGATGCATCAGTAGGAAGTTAATATTGGCCTTACATAAATTTGCCTTATGCTGAGATACTGGTTCCATATTTTGGGCGATGGCATCAAGGAAAAGAGATTGGTACAATACCTGGAAGGACATAGCCAGTTTAGGAACACCAGTTCCTTAGAAGAACAATGTGGAGAATTTTCAATGAAAACCAAGGAACAAAAATTGCCCAATTTGGGATTTTATTCTAAAAACTGATTATAAAGCTTTTCAGACTTTATAAATCATTAAGGAGAAACCAGTATCGGTTTTGAATAGCTCATCTTATATATAGCTTTATGAGGAAGCTGTGTACTTTGAGGTAATTTCACATGTAAAGATTTCAATTGTGTAATTTAGATTTCTTATAGCCTAATTTGTTCTGTGACAGAAAGGATGAAATACGTTCCTTCAATTGGTGCAACAGGGTATCTGAATTTCTTTCCAATGAAATTACTTGAAATTAATGCTTACCAATTTTTCAGCTTCTATTATCTGGATCTGGTAATAGTTTTAGCATTAAATCTTATCTGAGTAGGCTTCTTCAGACTTATTTTTCTAATCAGTATTTTGTATTCTATTCAGTACTTCTTTCTTACTCTTCACTCAATAAGACTCTCAAAGACCTCAGTGAAATAAAGCCCATATTGCCTACTGAATTCTAAAGACAATGCTGATTGTTGGTTTGTTTCAATTTTAAAAATCTAACTGGGTATCAGATACTTTTTATAAACTAGCTTTTGAATTTTAGCCTGAGATACAGCTTAAAGGCCATGTTACACCTAATCCTATTTTAAAAGGCATCTAGTTAAATCTTCTTTCTTTTGGAGTTAATGAGAAAATCTCCAGTCTTCTGTGGGGTTGGAATTTCACCTTTAATGATTAAAACAAAGGAGGAAGGAGTGGGTGTCATGTGAAGATATTACACACCACTGAAAATAATTCTGAGTAGAATTTGGAGACTTTAATATTAAAGGAATTAATTATTTCTTATTAAAAATAAATAGCTTTGAAGACATCACCATGGAATCAGGGCTAGTATTAAGAAAAATGAAATTTAAAAACTCAGTGGAAGGTTTGTTTTTAACCAAAAGTAAGCAAACATAAATAGAGTTCTGTTTTATATAGGAAATGTGTATGACACACAAGTTATAGTTGAATCACAGAATCATAGAATGGTTTGGGTTGGAAGATTGGGACCTTAAAGATCATCTAGTTCCAACCCCGCTGCTATGGGCAGGGATACCTTCCACTAGATCAGGTTGCTCAAAGCCTAATTAGAATGAAAAGAGATCTATTTTGAATTAGTATGCTATTGACAATAGCAAACAGGTTGGTCACAGAAACAATGTTACAGAACACATATATTTTGTCGTACCAATATCAGTAATATCATTTTATTCTTACCGTTATATAGCAAATCATGCTAGAAGGCAGCAAATTCCATACTTGTGATCTTTACCCATTACTGCAATATGGACATTCATTTATAAATTAAACAGATACAATTCATTAATACTTTATAGGTAATTCAAAAGTTTATAAAATTACTTTAATGATAAATAGAATTAGGTATCTAGACTAGAACCATTTTGTACCTGGCGAATATAACCTATTATATTGATAAACATCTTTCACTGTTTATTAAGTGGTTTCTAAAGGGGTTTTTAGAGTTTACGGTATTGTATTATATGTAAATCCTGCTGTCTACAATCACAGTGTATTAATTACTAGGGTGAAAAAACACAATTTTGTATAGTATCTTGTAAAATAATGCCACCTTAAGGCAACCAGGAAGGAGGAATTTTATTTAGACGTATTTAGTATGATGAAACAGGTTGTGATAGTTTGACCTATCTGCCTATGTAAAGGAAGCAATTTGTCATAGATATCATGAACTCTTTGCATCTCTACCAGTCACAAACTCCATTTCTTCCCTGCAAGCGTAAAAAACTGTTCATTTTTAACCAGCTGCCACACTACTAAACATATCAGAAGAAATTACTGCTCCTTGAAAGGAAATTGGAAATGAGCACTGATGTAGCCTACCACCTATCTGCAAGCAAGAAAATAAACTGGCCAACCTAGGAACATGTTAATCACCTTCAAGAGTGACTACTTGGAAATGAGGCTGCTCAAAAAATACCGGCACATATGTAGAGTGAAAGCTCACTCCAGGCTGGCCCTGCTGCTCTTTGTGCTCTTGGGAGACACCCCTAACACATGCAGTCTACACAAGGCAACAGATTATACCAAACTGGAAAAAGCTTCAGTGGCAAAAAGTGAAATCCATTAAATCTGATTTATCCTGTCACAATTGAATTACAGGCAATACACCTCCGTTCACCATTTCCAAAATCTATCTAAAGGCTTTGGGCAAATAAAATAATCTCTGCATGTGAACATTTACCACTGCAGTCCTGAAACCGCAGCAGTGGCTAGAAGCCCACCGATTGCCACACATGGGTAAGTACCACCCATGCTACACATAACTAAAGGAAAACTGACCCATACATTTTTATTTTGCTTGAGTATCACAACATTAATACCATTGGTACTAAAGCAGTGTCTCTAAATTTTGACATTTTCTATTCCCAAGCAGGATTTGAGTTTTACTTTCTTTCTGATCATCTGAAATTACAGCCATTATTCCATTTAAATGTTACAGGACCTGACAAGTTCAGATCAAATTCACCCAGTAGAAGAAAGTTAGAAAATTATTTACACTAGACTTGACGAAGGTTCATGAGGTTTGCCTCATCGAACAAAATGTGCTCACAGTTCTGTTAGATATATGAAAAATGTGAGTGTCTTGGTGTTCCTGCGTTCCTAGTATGAGGGTTATGGTATGTATGCAGGCAGTGTAAATTACTTTTATCAGCTTTTTTTTGTTGTTTTTGTTAAGCTGATAAATAGGATGCTGTATTTCCACAAGTTTTGATTAATGCAAAGACTGCAAACATAAGTATGACCTTTCCGTTCCCTTCTTTGTTCCTTTTCATAAGAGGCTCTTTTCTCCATTAGCAAACTCTGGAAGAACCTCCCCTTCGCTTGCAGCTGTCTGGCGCTGTCTCCCAAATGGCAATCATTTAGAACATCTCGTCTGGCTCCTGCTTTTTGCTGTTACCTTACTGCATATGCATGGGGAAAGGGGCAGAAATAACTTAGAGATGACCAATTTTTCAAGTACACTTTCATAAACTCAAATAAAAACCCTAATATTTTTCTTCTAACTCTTTAGAGCAAGTACTGTGTATTATCAAGGTCATTATTAGCACAGCAGCTGCTGGAGAGAGATTTTACTACAAAGCAAAGGAGGGAAAGGTGGAAGAAACACAAACAGATGTTGTGCTACTGAGTCCTCCATTTTTATTGCACTGGATCAGTGATCACAGTTTACATGGCTGATGATGGGCATCTAGTTACAAATTAGCTACATCAGTTAAGTGAAAAGACTACTAATGGCAAGAACTGAAGTTGAAAAATAACAGGAGGGTGTCTATTTCAACAGTCTTGTTTTATAACTTACAAAGTTTGATTTAGTCATATATATTTGACTTCAGTGTAATTCCTGATGTCCAAGAGCAGTAGCAAATTCCTTCAACAGACTGCCAAAATGAGCTGGACTACCAAGGCAATCTGAATGCAAAGGCTGCGCATTCTGGAGCTGGCTGCAGTACTGCACAGAACCATCCAACAATGAAGTGCCTTCAGCCATATTCAATTGGCTTTGCAGATATGAGTAAATTAAATAAGCAACACTCAGGAGTAAAGGTACTGTAAAGGAACAAGGGGATGATGGCTAAACATATTATCTACTCTTAAAGGCTCTTTCTGAGCCACCTAGATAGAAATTCTTCATGGGCTGACTTAAGGATGAAATGCGTGTTTATGAATAACACACACTTCATTATGAAAATACTTGAAAGCTGACACTGTTTTTTCTCCTTAAAGAGACAACAGCATGATGCACCATTAGCATGTTGGAATGCTAGGAAATAGAGAAATCAAGTGTCTGCCCAAAGGGTATATCAAAGAAATCAGTTCAAGAACCAAGTTCAGAATTAGTCTCTTGGCAATTTCAGCTGACACTTTTAAATCAGCTCATCTACCCTTTTTGTTCTATTTTTTCCCCTAAGGATTAAAAGGACTTCAGTCTCTAGTGTGGTCAGTCTGGGACATTTCATGGCACTAATTATCACTTTAAAAAAGAAAAACACCATGTAGAAAAACAGAGTAGATTTTCCACATTAAGATTAATTGGCACCATCAGTGAAGTCAGCACTTACCCTGTAATGGTCAATTCAACAAACACATGTCTAAGTGCCAAACCACAAACCCTTACAGTTCTGTAAACTCAGTTAATTGCTTCTTTTCGGGTTGAGATCAGACTTATTTTTATGACTGAATTAAACTTCCACATTAAAAATAACTTAGATAATTTCTGTTCCTTAAAATTTTACAGATGAGTTCTACGCTGAAACACAAACATTTTTTAAGTACATATTGAAAAGCAAACAATATAACAGCAACTGTATGTTGCACACAGCTATTCTGGGTGCAAGCTCTACTCTGCTCCACTGAAATAACTTCAAATCTGCTATAATTTAGCAGAATTCACGCATCATCTCCAGTTTATTTTCTTGATGGAGATTTACTGCAGCAAGCCAAAATCTTTCAAGTCTTCCACAAAAAAAATGATTTTCCATTTATGAAAAATGTGCAGGTTTTTTTTTTTACTGGCAATTTATACCTGTAACTATTTTTTACTTGAAATTGCTGTTTCCAGATAATAGCTTTACATTTATTAACACAGTGAAAGCAAATGTTGCTGCCAGACCTTCTCCTACCTTTTGTTCTCCCACTATCCATAAAGCAGCCTTCTTCACTCTCACTTAACAGTATAGGAGTTGTATTCCCTATGCAAAACAAAGGGAAAAAATTGCACTACAAAATGTGATTTTTTTTTTAATACACAGTAGTGCCACTTCCTTCTTACTAGTTCTTTGTTTTACTAAAGAACAAGTTGATTGAAGGAGTTAGGTGTTTTTACTGTGAAGAACAGAAGGCTCAGGAGGACCTCATCACAGTTTTCCAGTACTTAAAGGGCAGCTACAAAGGGAATGGAGGCTCTCTTCACAAGGAGCGACACAGAGAGGACAAGGGGCAACAGGTACAAGTTGCACGGGTAGGAGTTTCATCTTCATATAAGAAAGAAATTTTTTACAGTGAGAACAATCCATCACTGGAACAATCTCCCCAGGGACATGGTGGAATCCCCATCAGTGGAGGTGTTCAAGATGCAACTGGACAGGGTGCTAGATAATCTCCTCTAGGCTCCCTTTCCCATGAAAGATTGGACCAGATGATATTTCGAGGTCCCTTCTAACATGGGCTGTTCTATGATTCTGTGAATCTAACTGTCTACTTACCCCTTAAATCACAATTTGCATGCCTTGCTCGCACAAGTAGCTCACAGCGCTGGTAGATGAGGTGTGCAAATAATCCTTAAATTTTTCTGGACAGAGTAGAATATACTCTTAAAATATGTGAACCAAGGTCTACTTTATGTTGCTTTTACAGATATGTTGCTGATATCAGAATTAGACGGAGATGATAACTTTCAGTGCAAACACAGGCGTTATTTATTTCTGCATCACAAAATTGCATAGCTTCACAAGAGCTTTGTAACAGGACCCTACAGGTGAGTTTTAAAAGACAGCCATAGTAAAACCCTGACACACTGGTGAAAAGTGGACAGAAGATACTGGAAATCCAAATTATGGTGACAACAGTTCACAGAAATTTAGGGCTTTTCCACAGGAAATTCTAGATTGTCTTGTCTAGAACTAGAACAAAAAGTCACACACTTAAAAAATTTTACAAAACAGAATATTTTCAGAAGTTTTGTCATGTGAATAGCTCTTCCTCACCATCTTTCAGATTCACTGCTATCTGCCAATCCTGAGCACTACCCAAACGCAGCATTTGGGGCGATTGACTTTCTGAAGGCTTGCATCCAGCCAGCCCAGATAGCTGACTTTGGACTAGGACCGACATGCATAAGACATTTTTGTCATTGTGGATAGTTTTTTCCACCCATGCAATCTGAGAGGATAAAACCCATCTTAAATTAAATTACTGTGGTGTTCTGGTTACATATGTTAGTAGTTTGTGTGTTCATTTAATTTTAATTGGATATCAACATAGGGAACCATGTTTTCCATTTAATTTAAGGTTTCTTCTATTTTCCAAATTTTGCAACAACCAGATAATCTGAATGACAGCCTATCCCAGTATTGCACTTCTGGTTTGACAAATAAAGGTTAAGCTTCCATATCATATAAAATAAACATAGAATGGCAATCTTTCAAACTCTGATAAATATAGATAGGTGAGTGTTTTGTAGCTGACAACTGAGAAATACAATATCACACATAGGTCTCTTGCAATCTCTATCTTTAGGAACCAAACATATGACACTCTGTGTAAAGTTACATAAAACTGGAAGCAATTAGTGATCTCTTTCATGTAACATAGCAATAAGTTGTGAACTGGCTACTTCCAAATATCGAATTATGTATTTATAATAGTTCCTCGTTATTCAAGTTACAATTTTAAACACAGTGATTTTACTTTTTGATGGAATTCCACAGTGATCATACTTTCATTTCTAATATGACAGAAACCCACATTTTTTAAATTAAAAGAAAAAAAAAAAAAACGTGAATTCCATTCCCAAAAGTCTGAAACAGAAAGAGGAAAAATAAGTATTTTTGATTATGCTTTAAAAAGGAAGATTATCTTTCCCCTAACCAAAAGGTAATAGGAACTTCCACAGAATATCTTATGTCTGCCATTCAGCATTTTCTACTGGAAATCATTCCTTTCTGGAAAATTTCAGATCATGTAACAAGATTCCTGTAAATCAAGGAAATAAATATCAGATATGCACCAAACTGTGTTTGCTGCTGGCCACACAAGAAACCTGTGGCAGAGCTTGGAATCAAAACTTTACTTCCACGTTCCAACCCAGTTGATCGAGCAATGAACTGTTCTTCCTCATTGCACTGATTTTATTTGCAGTTCAATTTCCATTTAAGATGCTCTAAAAGTGTCCAAACTTAACAATACAAATGCAGCTCTCAGTAACAGTACAAGAGTGTATTTTATTAATTTTATTTATTTTTTATATATTGAAAAATTCTGTTAAGAAAACAGCATGTGTTTAACGAACCATTTAGCATGACACTGAGTAAATTCCTCATGGAGTAGAACTTAAACTCATTTTCTACTAATTAAAGCAGCTATCATTTTCATTCTTGGCCATCATCTTGTTTCCCAGTACCTGCTCCAATAAAATGGATAACCAAAATCCTCAGATTTTTAGCAAAGGTTTCTAGGGTTTGATGCTGTCTGTTTTGCTATTGAAATTATACTGGGCAAATGCTGCCTGGCCACCCTCACTGCAACAGAAGACAAAGTCAGGCCCGATTATTTAAAAAGACAAGCTAGAATTTTCAGACATGAAAAAAAGAAATTACCTGGGTCTTCTATAGATAAGTTCTTCGTTAACCATTGAACAATGTCTGAACCTAGGAACAAAACAACAGGCATTTTTAGATTAGTAAGTTTTCTCTTCCTTTTCTTCAGTTCCCTAGGCCAAATAATGTTGTTCTACCATGTAAGAGATCTCTACATTTTTTGCTCAGTTTGTCTGGAAAAAAACTAGACCATTCTATTTCTTTTTAGTTTCTTTTTTTCAGCTTTCTTTTAGCAAAGAAACATACCACTCACTTCTTTCTTTAGGCCAAGACTCATAAAATGTAATAGAAGTGCATTAAGGGTATGATAATAGCCTGCATTTCAAAAATTACATTACTGCTAAATTTACATAGAAAACCAAACACTTTATTAAGTTAATACTAAGTTTTCCCCACCTTCCAAATTAGTTTACAAATGAAGCCTAGAAAATGTAAATGCAACACACTGTGATTATGCAATATATAGAGTATATGCTGCAGGCCATGCTTAAAAACTTCCTTTGAACTAATACATGGCATTATGAGCTCATCTTAGGAGCTGCACTTTGTGTTCAACTTTGCCCTCTGATTCTATATTATCTTTAACTATCACTTCTGCTGTAGTGACTTTCAACCCATTCTGCTGGCTACCAGTAAAAGTGTATTCAGTTACCTAAATGTGTACTACCAATGTTTCAAACTCCGCCTCGTGGCTAAGCTCTTGACAGAATCCATTCTTCCCCTGGTGCTAAAGCTCTTTCCTTACCACTCCGCTCTCTCTTCTTCTTCTGTATCCCTTCATTTACTGCCTATCCATTTTTTTCTATTTAATTTCCTGTCCTTATTATAAGGTCCCATGTTATTGCTGACCTCTTAATACCTTCGATACCAGATTCCCTGCTGTCTTTCACACTGAGTATCCTTCCAACCCCACCTCCTAATTCCTAACCCCCTCTGCTCCTCTTGGCCATGCACTTCGTATCACACTTTGCACAATATGTGCCAAGTCACAAGCTGAAGACCGTCTTGTTTTTCAGACTGAAAGCTACAGTTGGACTCACCCACTGTGAGCATGAATTACAAAATAAATTCAGAAGCAGTTCTGCAGACAAAAATACAAACACATTCATGATTTAAGCAACTTTAAATAACCAAATTGGCTTAAGGGGAAAATATACTGAAACACTGAGGGGCGATTATGTGCATGTTCTCTGTGTTTCATGACGGTTGCATCATGCCTCCGGTTCAGACTAGCAACATAATAGAGAGACATGTCACATAATGCTTCCTTATAGAACCAATATTTAGTTGCTCATCCATTTCTCAGCAGACATAATAATATAATTCTTTTATAAATCTTAAATTTAAAAAGATAATAAAAATCTACACAATCTGCACAAATATAAAACAAATCAAAACAATAAAATCTCATGAATGGAGAATAATATATAACATTAGAATGTGGAGGATATTTCCCCTGTCACTCCCTAGATTCAGACTTCTTCCTGTACGTCGCATAGTGCATAATTTCCTTTGGTCTTCTTAAGACTATGAATATGATATTTTATAAAAGCATTTCAGAGAAGAAAGAAAATTTATTTCTCCTTACTTTTTTAATTTTAAAGAATATTAATGTATTTTACAAAGCCTACTTGATTATATCATAACTTTTCATGTGTGTATGCATTACTAAATTGATTACATAGCAATGAAAACTGTGGAGATTTTACAGCCATGTCCAGAGCAGAGATTTTCATTACTATGTTACGTGTCTAAATTTTGATACATATTAAACTCCAGCGGCTATGTTTCTCATAGCATTTACACTGAATTGTTTCTTAAATAAGGCAATTCACCATGTTGTTGCATGTGTACAAAATGTTTCAGACAGATATTCCTACCTCAAAATATTCTGGGTTTATGCATTTTTATAAATACAATTTCTGTCCTTTATTTATACATATGAAATTAATGAGGTTGACACTGAAGGAAGAATTTTAGCTTAGTATAAGATGAAACTTCATAACCTTCAGTGACAGTTCCAAGTCTAGCTATATTTTTATGTCAGCTGACTAGAGAAGTTAGTCAGCCCTAAATATTTTCCTAAATCCTCAAAAGTCAGAGACAAAAAGCAATTAGTAAAGCAACACGACATTTTTGAATACTGATTCTTAACTTTGGCTTCCTTCAAATCTCTCAGGTACCATATGGGAAGAAATTTTCTATTCTTTTTATCTCACCTTCATATACTTCTTTCCTCTTTACCTCTTTTGAAAACTTTCCTACAGTGACACACCATATTCCTCAGTCCTTAGCTCCTGGCATCACATTTGCGTATGTGGTCTACATATCAAAAATTTCACCTATGTTACGCTGTCTTCTGGCTTATTATAAATAATAGGGGGAAATGGGATTTCTTGACAATTGCATCATCTGATTCTGAAAGATCATTACTGCTCTATTCACATTTTATACCGAAGCCATTCTCCTGGTACCCGAAAGCCTGAAGAGCCGTTTAAGCCAGCTACCACATTCGAACAGTCCAATGATTTCAGCTGCATGACTTCAATGACAAAAGCCCAGACGAATAAATATTAACATGAACACTTTCCTTCTAGTGTGAAGGCTATTCAAGTAAAACAAAGTTGCAAGCAATTTGTCATATCACAAGTAAGAAATTTATCAGTTCATATTCCTTTGGGAGATCTTGTGGCCAACTCTAGTCCTAAAAAGAATAATAAAGATTTTACCTTGTATAACTTGCTGTGTGTTTTTTTAGCTGTTACTTTTAATGTCTAATCAACAACATGATTTCATTCAATCATTCCTGTGCCCTTTTCTAAGGTTTATCGCTTATGCAAATGTGTTTCTAAAAACAAAACCATTACTATAAATTCTTATCTCAGGAAAAGAACAAGGCAGCAAGACAGGTAAATGCTTTACAAGAAAACAGTATTTTCTTTGAGTCCTAGCTTTGAAAATGTGGTGACCAGTAAATTCATGTCATTCTTCATACATCACACTTCACATCTACTGGAATTGTGATCCAAGAATCAGGATGAAAAAGATTACAGACTTCATTATTTGTAAACAAGAACTAATACTTATAGGATAAAACGTCTTTAACCTTCAAACCTGAACCTGTCTTATCACCAGGAATCTAGACAAGATTCCAAAAGACAAGCTAGTTGGATGATATAAATTTTATGGAAGCCACTACCTTGGTATCGGACTTTCCTGAAAAGGAAAACTTCGGCAATCCAAAATAGAAAATGTTTGCCATGTCAGAAGGATACTCAGTATTTGTATACCGTTTAATGTGCCAGTCACTGGTAATGTGTCATAACAAAGCCCCAGTAATAACATTTTCAAAGTAGATTCTCAAGCTAAGTTCTCCAAGTCTCCCTCCAAGCCTCGCTTCCAGAAGGCAGCTAAAAGGCAAGCTGGCTATTAGATCTGTAAGGTGCAGAAGACTGAAGTTAAATTGCCAACTGAATTTTGAAATCCCAGAAGAACCCTAGGTTGTCATGCGAATTTCTATAGCAAATAAAACTGGACAAGGCAAAGTGATCATTTGTAATAATAAATTAAAGCTAGTGCAAGCAGAAAACATTCAAAAAAAGTTTTTTTTAGACTCAGAGCCTGAAAGCCAAGAGTAAGATTCCTTAAATGCTAGCACCTATCCAGATAAAGGCAATAAAATTCACAAAATCTTACTCAAGTCCAAAAATATGAGAGACTTTCAACTTCTTTAAAGAAAGAGGCAAAAATATGTCTACGTTCATATACAAACAAAAAAGACTCAAGCATGTTCTTTGTAAAATGTACTTGCTGAAAACTCCACAAGTGATTAATTTTAAATGAAATGGTCCAGAAATAGCAGTTGCTGAAGCCGTCACAGCATCTTAAGAAAATATTTTTGAGGAAAGCGTGCTCTCTGAACTCTGCAATGCTAATTTCCCTTGTCAAAGTCATAAAGGCCACATCAATGATAAGGTTAGCTTTCAAGAACAATACCCTTATTTTAAAAAAGTCTTTATAGAGTGTGTTTCAAAAAGGTGATGATTTTGAACTATAGAAAATTTCATGGGAATTATAGATCCATTTTTTGCTATGCATAGATGCAATGAGCCATGTAAGCCTTGATCTGACAACAAAAAGATATGATAGTAATTCTGCAAAAGAAAATCAAAATTCAAAATTCTCTATCTTTTTAAAAATTCAAAAACATATTTAGCTGAAGAAGATTCAAGTTGCAAGAAAGTATATTTTATTAATCGGAATGACAAAACATGAGAGCACTGAGAAACTTAACTCAATGATTTCATATTGTATAAGGAGACAGGTTCTACCTTTGCAAAAAAATACTCTTTTACTGCTAATATCTTGGTTTAGTAACTAAAATCTATTCTTTTTTTTTTTACTTGTAGACCTCAGAGCATCGACAGATGATGAAGACAGACAGGGACAGAGGAAGCTCCCCTGCATTACTGATACCAAGAGAGAGGGTTTTGTTGTTGACAATCCAGCAAACACTTACTTTATCTTCATCAAGACTTTTGCCATCTGAACTCTCAAAAGCGACACAACCATCACGATGTTTATCCTGCACTGTGAAAGCTGGGAAGGTGGGCCTGTTGTGTGGGTGCTTGTTTGCTGAAAGGCAGCAGCAGATCATCCGGGAGCTCCCTCGAGGGAGCCCCCTGGTCAGCTGGGTCACCTTCAGCACTTCACCACCACCTGGTCTTGAGAACCTGGAGAATTTTATGCAGGGCAACTCACAGTAGGGAAAACTTAATAAACATTATTCTAGAAAGTACCAGTTTCTAAATTTAAGTCAAGACGACTGTTACTAAATTAGTAAGGAAAGAGCATTTCCATTGTTTCCTTTTTTTTTTTCATTGGGAGAGGAGGGAATTGTGTCATTTTGACTTCAGTCTTCAACACCATTGCTTTGTCACACTACTTCATGGTGACACATCAGGAAATTAAGTTTAGTTACTGATACACACTTCAAAATCCTTGGTCATGAGTGTCTGAATAAAAATATAATGTACAATTTTGTTTCTCACCACTGATTCACATATTGGAAACACAGAAACTGGATCAGATGAGCAGGGAGATTGTAAAGGCCAGTGGCCTATCAGGTTCTCAGCAGTAGCTATTTTCTCACAAAAATTGCTCTCTAACGGAGAGTTGAACTCTGCGAGAAAGAGCTTTCACTGCTGAATGGGACAAGATGATCTGCATTCTCCCTGAAGTTTTCACTCTCAGAAATCATAACATATGTTGTCATTCTGTTATATCAGCACGGATATTTTACAATTTCTTTTCTTTCTCTGAGAAGAATAGTTTGTGCATGAATTCCGCATGCATACGTCTGAAAGAAATCAAGTACCTGCATATTTCAGGGCAAAAGGGCAGAGGGAAGAAAAGCAATGGCTATATTATCTTTTGGTATACTTATGGAAAAACATATTTGGATCCATACTGGATTACTCAGCTAATTTTTTCCCTATGTCTATTATAGCTGAGCAAAGAGAAAGTTTGCATCACTTGATAGTGTTGTGCACAGAAAGGTGAAGATAGAAGAGTGTAGGGACTCCTCTCTGAGGCTGGGATTGCAGCAGTGCTTGAAGGTAGGAGGAGTTATTTCCCCATAAATTATGGCTCTAGTCAGTACTAAACCACATTGGATTTCAGTCTAACAGAAAATGTATTCAGAGGTGCTTTGATGGATCAGTTCTTAGTTTCAGAAGTAAGCTGGTACAAATATTTAGATGGTAAAAAGGGGAAATAAGGGAAATGAAACAAAGAAGCTGTGTAACTCAATTTGGATTTATTTCATACTAATTTAAATGCTTTCCACCTTGTATTTTTATTTAACAGTTTTCTCTTTCTTTTCTCTATGCTTTTGGATTATTGTAAGATAAATTTATAGACCTAATCTGGTATAATTGTTTACCATGAGTGGCAACAGAGCTGAAACTGTGGTAATTTGAATACATTGCTGATGATTGCATTTACATATTTAACCTACTGACCTTTACTATTTAAATGGGTTGACTTTTAAAAGAAAGACATCATTGATCAAAGTGCAGTTTGATTAAGGAAATTTGCATCTCAACTTTCACACACTTATTTCTGCCACTTGCTTTTTAAAATTATTGATGAAAACAAATGCATAAACTTACTCTTTTGACTTATTATAATTGGAGGTGGACCATGCATTTGTTTGAGTCCCCTTACACCTTAAGGAAGCTTGTACCCGTTGCAGATTTAAAAATCTCATCTCAATAATACTAACCTTACAGAGAATATGACATATTTTAATGAGACTACTCAAGCACAAAAATTATTAGAGTTTTCTAGTTTTAAAACAATATAAGCTGCAATATACTTTTTTCTCCCAAGTGAAGATGGACACAGGAATTTACAGAAATAACCCCTCAAATGAATCGTCCTACTGCTTTTGAGTGGGACCCTTTCATTCTATGCTGCAAGCAATCCTCAAAAATACTCAAGCCTAGAAGGGCAGAATGGATCCATTCTTCTGGCTAGCATAACCCTGTGAAGAACAACGTGTTGCTTGGTATTGTTAAATTACTGAATCTCTGCTTCAGAGAAGAAAATTTATCTACTTTCATATTGTGAAAGAGCTAATACAGGACGTGAAAAATCTCTTCCACTTCCATACCTATATGAAATCACTCAACAGTGCTAACCAACAAATTCCAGTAATGTAAATTCTGCAGTCACACCCTGTCTCATAAGCAAGCTTCAGAACAGAAACCCAGTTCATAAAGACTAAAAGGGTAATTAATCATGGCTGTGTATCTGTGCCCACTCTTTATCCTAAAAGTGCCAATCCACACAGGCTCCTGTTTTCTCCAGCAAAAGGAACTGCTGCTTCATTTCAGCAACATTTATCTCTAAAGCTTCTCAAAAGACATCCTCTACTTAGATCTCTTCAACAGCCACAAGTGACTGTTTTACAGATGACACTAGCTGTGCATAATTGGCAATATACCAGTAACCACAGATGGGACCCCTGTAATCCCAAGGCTGTTATAATAAGCACTAGGGTTTAGCATCTTGCTGAAGAACATTACTTCACGCTAAACATTTGCAAGACAAGAGTGATGCTGTTTAGAAAAGGTAAGTGGTATGAAAACCCAGTAGAGCCCCTCTATTGTAAAGGAATTTTTATACTTTTCTTCAAAATGATGTAAAGCCATGTGATCTTGTTTGACTATAATAAAATATCAGTGTTCAGGTAACATGGATAAAGAAAAGACTATTTTGTACATTCCCCTGACAACAAAATCTTACATCTTCTTCTATGTAAAAAGTATTTGTGGGGAAAAAATCCAGGAAATATAAGTAGAATTCTGAACACCATAAAGTTGCCCTGGAGAAATTTCATTTATGAGAAATCTTCATCTCCAAATAGGGAAAAAAACCCCAACACTTCATTTTTAAATACTGTATGCATTCTCAAAGCAAAACTTCTAAAGTCTGAGATGAGCAAGGAGCCCAGGAGGCTTATCAGTGAGACCTACTTGATTTCCTCTCCATCAGAAACCTTAAATAATGGTAAAGGAAGATTAGAAGCTAAGCGACTTTCAGTTTTCCTCATCATTACGACCCATCCTTCTTCTCCTCTCAATCAATTCCTCTCTTCACCCTTCAAACACATGCAAACATATCTGGGTACTATTAAGAGAGAAACAGCCAAGAATTCATCAGCTCATCTTGTTCTCCTTCCCTCATTACCTTTGGGTAATCTCATCCTCCAAATAGTTTTGGATCCACCTCCAAGTGGAGAGCAGGAACCCTCTGAACACCAAGCATAACTGTGTCCATGCTCTTCCCCCTAGCGTGTACTGCGTAAATCGCTAGGCAATGAAGCTGTTCTGCACTCTCGATATCCCATCTTGTAGGTGAGTGCCCAGCCACCAGCCTAAAGAACAATTTTTTCTGTCTCTCTCAGTGACGATGTAACTTCTTTGTACAAAGAATGAGAAACTCCACGTGGAAGAGAACAATCTCTACTGCCTGCTGACTATATCCTCTAAAGCATGAGGCAACTTAATTCAAATTTCTGCTCAGACACAAGCAGTTTCAGGCATTTGAACCTGATTGTCTCCACCTCAGTCTTCAGGTATTCTGGTAGGGGCCTCTTTTAATTCCTTTTGCTGTAGCTGTAATGCTTTTGTGTTAAATAGTTTTGGACATAACAGGAGAAAATAAATGATTTGCTACCCTGTAGAACACCCATGTGCGGAGTTGAGCACCTGGAGTCCCCTCCCTCCTGCAGTGAAGGCTGGTTTATGGAAAGTGAACCACATCGGCAAGTGCATCCTGATGCAGCACACAGCAGTGTATGAACGTGAGAGCAGCCTCCCTCAAGAAAAGCCAAGAAGGAAATGGATATGTGACTCCTATCCCAAGTTTGTCCTCCGGTTCCTGAAATAACATGGAAAAGGGCAACAATAACATCACTGTTACCAAACTATCTTGAACTCTCACTCTGAAAATTCATCCACGATTACTTCAGGAAAACTGACAACACATTTTTGAGGGACAAATTTGCTACTTATAAATAGTTCATCTGGCTTTCTTTTTAAGTCTACTAGATGTTTCATGTATCTTGCTGACAACTTGGTATAGAAAACAGGTAGATTGATAAGCACAATCTTTTGGCGTTCACTGCTGAGCTAACACCACAAAATTTCACTGATCACCTCCTAAGTCTTCTTTCTTGATGAGCAAGCAAGTTTCAGATTAACAGAAAAACAATTCATTGTTAGTTTCATGATGGAGGGCTCCTCAGGGGAAAGAATCACCAAGGCACAGGCTTTTTTTCCTTTATCCTACATATTGGTATGCAATTACTGAAATGGAGCTTTTTTCAGTAATTCATCAGTGACTGAAATTTCTAAATGAAGGCATTTCCTAGGTCATTTGAATGGTTTTTTTCCTCTGGATATGTAAAAATAATAAGCTTGTGCTAGGACTATACTGAGACCCTATGTTAAGTATTCCAGGGGAATGTGGACAGCTGAGACCCCAGAGCTAAAGGGCTACCAAGCAGAAATGGTGTCAGGGTGGAGCCAGAGAGGAACAGACAACGTTATTTCATGCAGTGTTTGTAGATAGGAGCAACCACTGTAAATAATTTTATACCCCATCTTAACTATAGTAGGTGACCATGCATAAATTGTGAAGTCATCTAATTTTATGATTTGCATAAATCTCAATTACCTTAGTTTATACCTGCTTAAAATATAAAAACAGATTATTCAATTTTGGATTTTTTTTAAGAACATACAAATGGGCATAAAAATGCACATTGTATCTAGCTGGAGATACTATTTACAGTGTTGCTGCAGATTTCACAATTACAATGTCTTCAAAAGAAAGCTAGAAGAAAATATTCATTGAAGTAGCAGTGGCACTATCCAAAGCACCCTTATTAACTTTCTGTAGCATTGTCATCACATACTGCAGCTTCTGCCCTCTTAGTTTTTACAAAATTGCCTATCACTATTAGTCAAATGTGTTCTTTCTCTCATACACATATCAGTAAGTGCCTGCAAGTTGCACTTTGATAATCTTTGCAACACAGTAAAAGCTGCCTGAGATTATCTCTGCCACAATAAAGTTATACTTTCTTGTTTTTTAATATCAGCAGTTTGAAAATAGTGTGTAAAAACAGCCTCCAAGTTCAACAAAAAGGCCTTGTGAAAGTCTTCACCGCACTATTGCTTCAAGCAATTCTGTATTTTTTTCATATTTCCACTTCAATATCTTTAAGAAATATAATATTTTCCTTCTGAAATGGTTCTTTTAATTCTTGCCATACTGCCCCCCAAAGACACCCACACACAGATGGCAATGGAAGGAAGTGAGGCAGCAATGTAATTTTTGCTAGGCACTTCACATTCATGGAGGATTTTCACAGGGGAAAATCCTGAAGTCCTAATTCAGGGGTACCGGGAATAAATATATAAATGATATATGATTTGACTTGTGATTTTGACTTCAGGAAGAAAGTCAGTGGAGACACAGTGACTTACAGTTTTGACATTTGCCCAGCAACAATGTCAATGTGCTTCCTTCTTCACAAAGTGTTCCTACACAATAATAGTTAATTTATACAGCTGGTTTGAAAATGTTTTTTTCCACCGTTGCTATTTCAAAACATTCTTTCAGTGACTCATGCTCTTACTGTTTTCTACGCTTAAGACTCTGAAAACCAATGTCCAAAAAAACCCTTTTGATCATCACAGGTTTCCTGAATAACCCAAGCTATTTTATTTAGTTATTTTGACTAAAATACATCCTTCAGAAAGATTTAGTGATGCTAAGTACAACAGCATAATGTAATGCTCTGCAGAAATTCCTGATAAAAGTTCCCCAAGAATTTGCTCATTAGCCAGCCATTCTCACAGCTACAGAAACATCTCCAACGGGAAGTCTCATCTCAATAAAAGAAGTTCTACAAAATGGCAGGTGCACAAAATACTTGTCTTCAGAGATACCACCCAGCGTGGGGGCACAGGCTATAGCAGAAAGCCCCGAAACACGAATTTCATGACAAAATGCCAATAAAAATACTTTGTTTGGCCAAAGTAGTCACATGGGTTTTTTAGTGCTTTTGCTTTTTAACACATAGGTCCTACTGTTCCACGGCCTTTAGTACAGACCAGCTATTTTTCAGCTAATAGCAATAAATACAAGATGATACAGGAAAGTTTGCTGAAGCTGAGTAGAAGCTTTCATCCTTAATCCTAATATTCAAGTGTTATACCAGAAATGTCATTGACTATGATTAGAACTTCGCTCAAGGCTTCTTTTTTCTATTTGAAATATGAAATGTTTTAATATTCAATAGACCACAGAAAGTTCAAATGAATTTCTACTTTTGATTAAGCTGTGCTGGATGTTTTTGTGTTATTGCCTCCAGATCCATGATTATTTTAATACTGTTATGTCTCAGAGTTTACACTTCAAAGATCTGCTGCAGGGCTACATTTTCAAAAAGGAAAAGAAATGAAGTTATTCAAATTGTAAGTACCTATACTTGAGAGCTTTAGTCTGACTGAAAATCTAATCCCGTTCAGCTTTTACCAAAATATGGGATTGTTTCAAGACTTTATTATGCTCAATTGCTTGGCATAATAAAAATCACTTACATCATACAGCATGGAATGAACTGTGTTAGAAATAAAACTGGTTTTTGCTCCAACTCGATATTTCCACCAAATTCAGCATATTTTTTATTTGCAGTTTTTCATCACTATTCAGAGATTATGAATTAACTTATTCTAAATGTCAATAATTGTGCTGCACAACTGTCTGAAGCAGATATGACTAGGTCTGTTCTCAAAGAAATAAAAATCTCATGATTCTTCTCATGGTAGTTCTTTACATATGCACCTCAAGCACTTTGTCACAAAAAAGGCAAAATCTATTAGCTCTTGAGGATAATTCCCAAAGATTCATTGAAATGTAAGTTGTGCTGACAACTGAAATTCTCTAACATGATTTATCCATCAATGGAGATTTATCAAAAATTTAAATAGACATGAACTACCATTTTAATATGCAATCAACAGCTCTTGGGTTTAAAATAAACTTAATCATACCATCCATAAGAAGAACTGTATTTCTGTCTAAAATTGAAAACTGAAGTACGGTATATGCTCATATATGTGAGTATATATGCCAGCCATCATATAAATTATGCTCCCACCAATCACAGTAAACTTAGCAAACCAAGAAGTAAAACTTAGAGAAAATAAACCCCTCTACGTTTTAGTTTACAAAGTTCATTCTTTTGCTGCTCTATTTCCCCAGGGACATTCAAATGAGCATTTGTGAGATATTAATTACAGCCCTGTAGCTAGTATTGGCTTTTTGTCTATGACATTTTTATACGAATTCAAAAGCAGCCATTCTGCTTTTATAAGTAACTTGGGACCATATTAATCAAATGCACCTTAGAAGCAAAGTATTTTGCTTTCCATCAGTATCAGCTTCTGGCAATGACCATAGAGCCATCACTAATGTCTCCATTTTAGGAATGTCTCTTGGAGCCAGGACGAAGTAATGACCTCTGCAAAAACCTGCTGTCTTCTCCCATCCTTACCCTCACCTTCATTGTGTCCAGATCTACCATTTGATACAGCAATCCGCTGGCTCACAGGAAGCACTTGGAAGTTTATGTGAGAAAGCAGGAGAGAGTCATTTTCAGCCATTATCGGGTAGAAGAATAACAAAAAAGACATTATTCTGAACAATGCTGGACCACTAGCCCATTTGTGACCTTTGGTAGGTCACGGGGCTTATATTTATCTCTATAGTAAAGATAATAGTTCCCCATGGATTTTGGGGGCTAGAGAAAAGAGAAGCATTTTGAAAAGATCAGCCTGTAGGTATTAGTGTAATAAATAATACTACGTGTCCTGGAGTCTGGATTCTATTCTTCATGTTATTTTACTGTACATTTCAATGTTTTATTTCATTTGGATAATACAGCTGAGAACGGATGGTGTCTTACTGTGAACACAGGATGGGTCTCTTATAACTTAGACTCGTGAGTACAGAAGCTCTTTGTGAGGATGAGGCTGTAGCTCATTATTTTTTTCCTTTTTCACAAGATGCCGACTAAAATTTAGTTCATACTGTTGCCTAGGAGTATGCAGTGACGTGAATACTACTTTTAGCACCTGTTGCGCCTTTGCTGTTTACATTGCCATAGTAAGAATAAATAGTAGCAAGATGTAAAAAAACCCTCAGTAAGGGAACACATATACACAACCATTCACGTACCTATCCAAACCAGTTCTGCCCCTCTTCTTCACAGCTTCTGTACACAACAATTTATTTGTATTTTGGCCTCTCCATGTAATATTTTAATACCTGTACCTATTTTATGTAAAATTGTTGATGGCCACCATTTCTTCCTTAACCATCGATTGCAGACTCAGGAAAGATGGTATACGCTCTCTTGGGAAAACAAAGGCAGGATCAGTAAAGAAATATAAAGCAAATAGGTATCCAGTACCAGGACTGCTGTTTACTAGTGGAAGGTGAAAGCAGACACAACTCCTGTGTTGGAGAGAATAAAGATTTGTCAGTCAGCTAAGGAGTTGTGCTGTCTAAATGCAATTATGATCCCAAGGTTGGGAGGGAGGGAGCAAACAGAGGTGTGGGAAAAACATGTTCTTGCTGATTCTTCTTACAGCCTGAAAAGAGCTAAAATGAACTAGTCAATACATTAAAAAATAAAGCTACCAGCCCTCTACTGCAACAGGAAATAAAAGACAACAAAACCCCAAAATTTAAAAATTTGAAGTATTTTTCCATGAGATAATTATACCCTGTTCAATCTGGCAACAGCAATTAATACAGTTCTTCTGGTACCCTATTGACAGGTAAGAAATTGATAGAGAACAGTGAAGGGTACTTGTGCCTGGACTAGCAAATAGCCTGATGATGGCAGTAGGCAGATCACTTCCCACGGCTTGGTAGCCTGGGAACGGAGCCACTGTCGTCTCCAAAATACAGGGGAAATGGAGCAGTGGTAATATGACTGGTAAGAGTTTTTCTTGATGCAAAGGAGGATGGATATCAGACACCTAGGAGAGAAGACTTAAGTAGATTATCCCCTTCCAATTTCTGCTTCACTTTGCATGAGGCAGATTTATACTTAGAAACTAAGTATACACTAGGCTGTTTTAGTCCTCCTTTCTGTTATGCTAATTCTATTTCACCCTGCATAGAAATGAGCTCCTGTCAAATACCAGTAGACAAATGAATGCCTGCCATAGCACTGTTTTCAACAAATAATGTCCAATGGATGGGAATACAGGCTCCTGCTTACACATAAGCTCCTTTGTTTCCTCATACCTGCCATGTTGCTGCCTTTACTGCTGCCAAACTGGCATTGTTAATCCCTTCCACAGGCTCAGTGGGG
The DNA here is from genome assembly GCF_964195595.1 of Calonectris borealis. Taxonomy (NCBI): domain Eukaryota; kingdom Metazoa; phylum Chordata; class Aves; order Procellariiformes; family Procellariidae; genus Calonectris; species Calonectris borealis. Next base: position 87,350,091 of record NC_134314.1, read on the forward strand.
CACAGTGCTGTGGATGGCATGGCATTCACAGCAACAATTTGCAACGCTATGAAACCTCCTCTATAAAGTTTCTGGACTAGCAAATGCTTCCATTCACCTGCTCTGTGCCTCTTGAGAGCTCGCCAGCCTCTAGCAGCAGGTCCACCCTTAGCCTGCCTGATCCTGCTTGCACAGCATGGTTTTCTTCGCTGAATGGCACTGGGAAATATGGTAGTTTAAGGCCCAGCGTTTCTTCCATACACTCACAGGAGAGCAATATCTCAGGGGAGCAGGATCTTTTCTGCTGGTCACATTAACAGTTAGTAAAACATGCTGCTCAAATGAGAGATGATCAGCCAATTTGTCATGCATCACACAAACACAGCAGCAATTCAAACCAGCCAGGAAAAGTCAGAAGACTTTGTTCATCTCAAATTCACCAGCTCTCATCTTTTATTGACTTTGCAAAGAGTATGTCTATGACCATCGCTATTTTTGGAACACAGACATTCCATGGTTTTAAGTAATTGCCACTGGAATATATTTATAAGCTAGTGATTTTTTTTTAATATAAAGTGATTGTTTATTAAGTTAAGTGAGTATATTAAAAAAAGGTTTATAGATTCAACTTTAAAACTTTGATTTCCATATTTCTTAATAATATAGATAAAATGTATCTAAATAGTAATGAGTCTCCACTCCCAAGTTATGCTTCTAGAAATGACTGTCACTGAAGGAAAGATATGACAAGATTCCACCATTGTCAATATACCTTTAAATTTCAGTGATTTTTCCTTATTGAGTGTTTAAAATCACCATTTAGCTTGCCTTATGAGAGATGCACTTGCTAGTTAGTGTTTTCTTCTTTTTAGCAAGTGAGCTAACAAAGATAGACAACTTCTTTATCAAACAAGAACACGTGTGCACTGAGAAAATAGAGGAAAATTACAGCTCTGAGCATAGATTCTTAAGATGAAGCACCCACAAGTAACTCTTGCTACATATAAAGCAAATACATACATTTAAAACCCTTTAGTGCTGCCTAAACTTGGTGTACTCTAATCTTAGTAAAGATGATGATCACCAAGCCAAGCGTATAAGGGAAGGCAGAAGATCTGGCAGAGGCAGAAGCTACTCTGCAGTTTGGTGTTGCGGAGATCGTTCAGTAATTTTAATATGGAAGTACCTCATAATAATTGCTATTCAAACACATTGGAACAGTGAATCCCTCTGCTAAGGACCCTACAATCAGCATTTCTGATGTGACAATTTAACTGGATAATGAAGATTCTCTGTGTTGATCATATTCTGTGGTTGCTCAATATAGCCCCCAACTTCTCTGTTATTCTCTGATCTTCCCCGGCCAAAAGTGCATCCTCAAAAGGATGCTTTACGAATCACAACAGAACACATGAGACACCAGAGTTTCTACCCTGCAGCAAATTCTGAGGCTCTCAAACTTCATTTTGTTGTGAAGTGGTACCCCAACACCAAACATCAAACCTTCGCACAAAATGAAAAATTCCAAAATATTTTCCTTGAAAGCTATCAAAATGTTTAATTCAACAGGGGCAAAGCCTTTTTTTAGTATAAAACAAACAGAATGTTTCATCTTCATCTTTCTGACTCATAAAACAGCTTCTAACAGAAGATTAATAATAAAACAATAAAACCAAAATGCAGTATTTCAGTACTTCCAGATAACGACGTCAAAAAAATTCTCACGAAACAGTGTGGCTGTGAAAACATTTCCCAGCAGAAAACTGATTTGCCACGTAAAGCATCAGAAAGGCTCTTAATGGATAAGTCTTCTAAATTAAGCAGATGTAGAAGGCTTGAACAGAACTAAGATGGATGTTCTTCATTGTGCTATGACAGTCTCATCTCTTTGGCAAGACCAGAGGACAGTGCCGTAGGATCTGCTACACTGAGCACTCAGGGAAAGTCAATTGATAGTTTTAGACACAAGAGACAAAATAAAAAGAGAATAAAGGGCAATCTCATCGGCCTTTTTCTCTTAAGGTGTTACCTTGTCAATGATTAGCTCTATCAGAATGAGTCGAAATTTTTATTCCACTGTTTATCTTTAATAACATGCTGCTTCCATTTTAACCTAAACTAAATTCAAAGGTATTCTTACTGTGCAATATAAACACTACAACTATAGCAGTGTTAGTTCGGCTTAGCTCATATCATGCCTCTCTATTGATGATGAGTCATCTCTCCTCCTACCATGTAGTAAAGAAAATGGATAAGCCTTGAAAAGCTAACACTTTTTGCAATTTTATATAGCAAATACCATTTGGAAAATGTATTTGTAAAATCACAACTCCTGTAACTTCTATATCGGTTTCCAGACAGTGAGTTATATACAGTGGGGATGAAAACATTCAGGAACTCTCTAGATTTTAGTTTCTAAAAGATGTTCTCTTTGAAAATAAGAGTAAGATTGAACTTAGTATTTTGGAAGTTTTGACTCATGTTCTTTTAAGTTTTAATTTCAGGTATATTTTTCATTCTGGTGCTATACTTAAATGTAATTTCTATTTATTGACTGTGAAATCAAAGGGAATATTATAAGACTATTCTTTGTCTTAGTTGCAATGGGAAAATCCAAAGTAACTCCACTATGGTCACTTAAATGCTTCAAATGTTTCGAATCAACAGTTTCAGGAACTGGTTGACCAAGATACTGAAATATGCCTCAAATTCTTCTCAACTCTGACATATGCTGAGACTTAGAGCAAACAAATTGCGATTCAAAGTTGCTTAAAAATCTTAAAGTTTATTTCTTTATTCTTTCTAAGATCAGTATGCATGCAAAGTTTTACTGAAACCATAACCTATAGGTATTTTACTTCAAACATAAAAAGAACTTCACTATACAGTATTGTACATTTTTATTCTCGATTGCACCTTTGCTACCCCTGACAGGGAGGTTGTAGTGAGGTAGGTGTTGGTCTCTTCTCCCAAGTAACTTGTGATAGGACGAGAGGAAATGGCCTCAAGTTGCACCAAGGGAGGTTTAGATTGGACATTAGGAGAAATTTCTTTACTGAAAGAGTGGTCAGGCCTTGGAACAGGCTGCCCAGGGAAGTGGTTGAGTCCCCATCCCTGGAAGTATTTAAAAGACGTGTAGATGTGGTGCTTAGGGACATGGTGTAGTGGGTATGGTGGTGTTGCGTTGATGGTTGGACTCGATGATCTTAGAGGTCTTTTCCAACCTTAATGATTCTATGATTCTATGAAAAAAACAAAGCTTCAACTCTTCATATGGTTCAGGAAGATGTCCTGAATGTCTCTCAAGCAGCTTCCTTGCTATGCGAACTGAAGCAGCCATGATCTAAAATGGACATCATCACAACTCTCACTACCTATAAAGAAAAAGTATACAGGCTACTTTGACATGAAACACGTTTGCTTTACTGGAGGCATTAGAAATGTGATGATATTCCCTCCCTTCATCAAAAAGACCTCTTTTGTTTGAGGTACAATTGATGCCGTCACTAGGAAACCTAGACAAATGCTTGCAACTGAGGTCATGTACATAAAAACCAGGAGAACTATCTAGCAGCTGTGCTCCCTCCTCCTGGCATGCAGGGAAGGCGAGGGGGGACGGGTCTCTGGGTCATGGGGCAGGGAGTGTCTTAGATGTCAGTTAGGTGTCTGTGCTGAAAACAAGGCAAAAAGAAAGAAAAGCGGGTATGTACAAACAACTGGGACAACAGGCTATTGAAGGACGTGTTATTTGAAGGACATGCCGTCGTCTTGGTTTTGAGTGATGCAGTCACCTGCTCCAAGCCTGGTTACCTATATTTGGCACAAGGTATATGATTTCTCAGAAGAATGATCACTGATCAAGAAAGCCTTTCAGAAAGGGAAACAGGCAATGATTTCAGTTTGTCCCAGGAGACGCACCATTTAAAGTGAGTGTATCTCCTAAAGACATAAAACGTAGGAAGTGCCCAGCAAAGAATCACACAAAATAATTTATTTGATTTACAATTTGCACAACAGTATGCGAAAGAACTTTAGCAATGTTAACGCCCCTAGTACTACCTTCATGAAGACACGGTTCACTTTATAGGTATGGGAGTGGTGACCGGAGAGGCCAAACAGATAGCCTGCTGCCACAAAGAAAGAAAGGCAAAGGCAATGATGAAAATCCAAGAGACTTAATTCCAAGCCCCACTTATGAGCCCTAGGTTATGTTAATGTACCTTAGACAACAGTAGAAAGACTGAAGGTGCTTTTCTTTTTCTTTTTTTTTTGCCTTTTTTTTTGCCCCTTTTTTTTTTATTTGTGTATTTACAAGAGGAGTACTATATTCAAAATATTAAATAAATGTAATAAGAATGACAGGCAAATTTTCATGTGACTTCAAATGAGCAAGATTTAGTCTTAATAACATTGATTTTTAGAGTGCTGAACTAGCTATCGCAAGTACTTCTTTAATAATGTATCAGCCTCAGTCTATTTATTTATAAAAGCCATGCAAGATATAGGAAACTTACAGATAAAGGTCAGTGTTTAACATGCTGAATTCAGATAGGGCTTCTAAGCATATCTGGCTTCTTCTTGATTTTATTTCATATGAAAACTCTTCATATCATTTGCATTGGTGGCTGGGTATGAGATAAATGGTTTTTGGTTTTGGTGTATTTTTCAGTAATCTTAGCATTCTATTTGGTTTTAATCCATCACATTTTATCCTGTGTCTTCCTTAAAGGAAAGAGATTTTAAGATGCTTGTTAGGCTGTCTTCCTTTTAAATAGTAGCTTGAAAGCATTTGCGAGTAAATTTGCCCATTTGCGCTACAAAGCATAAAGCAATTATATTTGTCATTACAGCCTATATATATGATAACTTTTTTTGCTGACTGCCGTTATCTACTAGGGCAACTTAAAAGACATTTATCTTCAATATTGTTTACCTACCCTTCTAGAGTTAACATGTGTTGCAAATGAATATATATTCATATTATATAGCACTCATTTAAAGTTCTGCTCTCCCATAACTCATTTTCTTCTTATAAATTTAGTACTTTGTTGTTAATAGGTACTATCTTAAACACTTCAGCTAAGGACTGCTTGTAGTTGCCTTGTGTAGCTAATTCTTTATTCTTTTCTCTATGCAATTTGCCATTTTATTAACCACAATAAGACTCTCCAAAGGTTTTGGTATTGCAAGATAGCACTCTTCCTAGATAACAATGCCCTTGAGCTATATATTATTTCACACTAACACATGTTTTCTTGTGTCTTACTGCTTAATTGTATCACTCTTTTTAAAATATACATTTCTAGTTTTTTTTTCTTAAGGTAGCATTTTGAGCAGCAATGTTTGACTTATTTTGATTCAAAACAGAGCCTGTGTTGATGAAATAGAACTGACTAGTTTGCATCCATTAGTCCTCATTTTCTATACTCATTTTTAAATATGCTGATGCCAAATACTGTCCTAATCCATAAAATTTTGATTCTACTTTGTGCAAATGTTACTGTCGTTGCACTTTTTTGCCAGGTTTTTCTTTTTGTGGTGTTACTTAAGCAGCTGAGGGGGAATATAAACTGAACACTTGAGCAATTAAAAGACCTTAACTTCAGACTTTCTCTCTCTTTTTGTTGTGGTATAACCATATATTACCCTAAGTATCTGCCAGATACAAAGGTCATGAGAAAAATACAGCAAATATATAATACTGATCACTCTTTCCTTGTACTTTAATTCCCACCATGTCCTTTCCATTTTTCAAAGTGCTAAATACACTCAGTTTTGCAAATTTGTATTGCAAAAAAAGGCTTATTTTGCAGGTCATTAAAGGACAATTTGTGCCCTTCAGTGCTAGGCTTGACACTGTTAATAAACACCCTCAACTGGAAACTGTAGAGAAGAAAAAGATAAAGAGAAAACACCTTTGGAAACCCAAGGCAAAACCCCAGATCCTAGTGGGTGCACTCACATTTTGTTAGACTCCAGACTCAATTAACAAAGCCTCTAACAGCCACAGAGGGAGTCTGTCTTTGATACCACACAGTGTAGCGCTGGATGAGAGTAGTTTGGGGATCCCAAGCTCTGCACTTCAGTAGGCGGCAGCTCCGCTAAGTACCTGCTTGTGGGCCCCCAGTTCCTGGCAGCGGCAGGAGGCGGCGTAGGACTCCCATCTCCTCGAGCGCAGTTGCAGCACAGGGCCTGACCCGATGACAGGGGTGGTTGGCTTTTTTCTTGGTTTTCTCTGACCTTGCTGGGTGCTGTCTCATTTGTAGTCAATTAATAGTTTCAGACTGTTTACCCATAATAATAAAAACTTGATTTGTTTTTAATAGTTGCTGAGACATACGCTTCATATATCAGGGCTGAGGTATATATTTAGTGCAGTGATTTACTTAGATTCTCAGTAAAGAAAGCTCTAGTTAAATCTGTATGGATTTTAATAAAGCTTTTCTTCCGGTAAAAGGTATTTAAGTATTTTTTTGTGTATACACATCTTTCAAATGAATCTATTCCTTCTATTACTACTATAATTGCCGTGTTCATTTCACAGGAGAAAAATCGAATATTGGAAATAGTAATGCCCAGTGAAAAAAAAGCACTTTTGATTAAAGGCAGAATTTGTTATTTAGGATTTCTCTGTTTCTGCTTCTTTCTTTCCAAGTCAATACTAATCACAGATGAAAAGCATATTTTATTTTTTAAATTATGTCAGCACAAAGAACTTTTTCCTTCCCAAAATAATAGAAAAGATAGTTCCAACAAGGTTTCCAATACTGATCCAAATCTTTATTAGATCTGAGACACAGGGCTATAATCTCCTTTTTATTTGACAGATATGTTGATTTGAGAAGAGTTTCAGCTGACTGAGGACATCTACCGCAAATATTACAACTAATATATTCCATTTTTCTTTTTGCTACATATTCTGCCTGTTTAAATGCTTGCTGTAGCTAATGCAAAACTTAAGAACTCTTGCTTGTGACCTGTGCAGTCTCCCTTTTTCTTTCTGTTTGCTATTTTTTTGTAAATTAAATGTCCTGTTTGGATAGCTCATTATAGAAAAGAGCATTTAAATTCAGCAATTCCATTGCTAAACCGCAAATGACATTTCAATTTTTAAAACAAATCATTATCTGTACCTGTACCTGGTGTCTTGTACAGAAGATCATAAATTATCATTCATAAAATTATATTTTATTTACTCCTCTTATTCCTAGCCTTCTACATCTCTCACTATATCTACCTGCACATCCACAGTCCATTTTTGAGTGCTGATAGTACAGACAGTTTCTATCTTGGCTTGACTAGTAATAAACTGAGCATAGAGACTCAGCAAATATTGATTTCTAAGTTTGATGGTGTGGACTGAATAGCCAGGCTCTAGAGGTGTGCCAGAAGAACATTCCACAAACATTGAATTATAGATTTTATCTCATCTTTTATAACAAAGGATCCAAGAATATTTGACACAAAACCCTTAAACTGGGGGCCAGTCCTCAGAAGAACAATTATGATTTGATTTAAAATAGATGTATTATATACAGAACTAAATTGCTATTTCACTCTCTCACATCAATATTTATTTTGCTTTCTGTTCTGCTTTAAAAAAATAAAATTGGAAGGAAATTTCAATTTTCAAACTTTTCAAATATCCAGCAGTGACTTTTCTTTTCATCTGAAATTAATTAGAATATTACATACACAAGTATGAGTGTAAATGGGTAACAGTATGCATGTGTTGGATTCTTTCCCAAAGCAATTTAAGGAGGTAGGTCATTCTTACAATCTAGTAAGAATACCACAGAGAACGAAGACAATGTCTAGACACACACCTCGTCCTGGATAGCCATAATTCAAATAGCTTAATTTAGAACATCGAAGCCCTTCAAAACTCACATCACTGAGAAGTTAAGACACACTTTCCCTACAAAATTCTGCTTCTTCCACAGGAAGTCATCACTTATTCCACATTAAATAATTTATATTCTTTAAGGAAGGCTTTTCCTATTTTCTGATCCCTAAATGAATAATTACTGTTCCCAAATAATCCAAACAGATACTGTTTCCAAAAACATGCAATGCCTTTGATCAAAAAGCGAGTATCTTCCAGCAGTTTGGAGCCTTTAAACTAGTAGTGTCTGGTAATGCTTTTCCTTCTCTCGTTAAAATGCTTTAATTCTGCCTTCCATCTTCCCAACTCACTTCCCCTTCAGGAGTCTGTTGCAATTCTTCCCTGTAACTGAGAGCTCACAAGTCCCTTTCCCTTTCCTAAAACGTAGGTTGTCTTTTGTTTCTCAGTTGGGACTTTCCAGTTAGCATGCTAGCTTAAATTTATTACTCTATCAATTTATCTTGACTTTACTGAACTAAGTTTTCAAAAGGTATTTAATAGGTGTTCACTTTATTCTCAGTTTTAGTATTTCTCTAAAAACTGTATACCTCTAGCCTGCTGCAATAGCATGTGTTACATAGCTCATCAACTGCCCCATAGTTTTCTTCTGCCTAATATACAATTCCATTTTAATATAGCTGTCTCAGTATAAAGTTCTTCAGATCCTTTTTTTAATTTTACTTCCATTTTACACGCCATCATTAATGATTAGAAATAACAGGCTTAAGCATCATCAAAAAAGTGTAGTTATATCAGACTAAATCCAAAACCAATTAGGTGACTGGTTGGATCAAATATGGCACATCATCTCTCAGAATAAAAGGAAGAGAGTTTTGCTAATTGAGACTAATTTACAGAACTATTTTAACCCATTGCAGAGGTAATTTATAAACAGTGTCCTAGATCTCAGCTACATCGCATGAAATCAAACAATGTATCAGACCATCCAACTCATGCATACATTACCTTCATGCTGGTCTGACAGAGATCGGGACAACCATTGCTGAATGGTACCTGCTCAGTAGTTCAACAGCATACCACTGCCTGCTGAAGCTGTGTTCCCTGTCCCTTGCATGGCTGCCCAAAGGAGAAAAGAGCTATGACCAAAACACAGAGAAAGATGGACCCCCCACTTGTTTGGGTTTTTTTTTCTTTTTAAACATGAAGAAATGTATTTTTAAGACCAAGAGAAAAAAAGTGAGACAAGCTGCATTCTATTTACTTTCAGCAACTGTCCTAGAAGAGTGAATGCTACTATGACCAATTTTCCACACATTTTCTGGAACAATAGATTCAATTACTGGCCTTTAAATGGTCCAAAATTTGGGGACATCGTGCTTGCCAGAAGCTTCCATGTAAGCATGACGAAAAATCAAGATTAGCCTCCTAAATCCTGCTTGAACAACATGATGTTCTTTGTAACACAACCATATTTTCTATCTACTTCCAGTCCAGAGCAACCAATCCATAGCACACGCAGAGTAGCTGAGGTCCATATGCAAATACTGACCATTGTAACTATGTCATAGAATCATAGAATCATTAAGGTTGGAAAAGACCTCTAAGATCATCGAGTCCAACCGTCAACCCAACACCACCATGCCCACTAAAGCATGTCCCAAGCGCCACATCTACACGTCTTTTAAATACTTCCAGGGATGGTGACTCAACCACTTCCCTGGGCAGCCTGTTCCAAGGCTTGACCACTCTTTCAGTAAAGAAATTTCTCCTAATGTCCAGTCTAAACCTCCCTTGGTGCAACTTGAGGCCATTTCCTCTCGTCCTATCACTTGTTACTTGGGAGAAGAGACCAACACCCACCTCGCTACAACCTCCTTTCAGGGAGTTGTAGAGCGCGATGAGGTCTCCCCTCAGCCTCCTCTTCTCCAGACTAAACAACCCCAGTTCCCTCAGCCGCTCCTCATAAGGCTTGTGCTCCAGGCCCTTCACCAGCTTTGTTGCCCTTCTCTGGACACGCTCCAGCACCTCCATGTCCTTCTGGTAGTGAGGGGCCCAGAACTGAACACAGTATTCAAGGTGTGGCCTCACCAGTGCCGAATACAGGGGCACGATCACTTCCTTACTCCTGCTGGCCACATTATTTTTGAAACAGGCCAGGATGCTGTTGGCCTTCTTGGCCACCTGGCCACACTGCCGGCTCATGTTCAGCCGGCTGTCAACCAGCACCCCCAGGTCCTTTTCCTCTGGGCAGCTTTCCAGCCACTCTTCCCCAAGCCTGTAGTGTTGCATGGGGTCGTTGTGGCCGAAGTGCAGGACTCGGCACTTGGCCTTGTTAAACCTCATATAATTGGCCTCAGCCCATCAATTCAGCCTGTCCAGGTCCCTCTGCAGAGCCTTCCTACCTTCAAGCAGATCAACACTCCCGCCCAACTTGGTGTCGTCTGCAAACTTACTGAGGGAGCACTCGATCCCCTCATCCAGATCGTTGATAAAGATATTGAACAGCACCGGCCCCAGTACTGAGCCCTGGGTAACACCGCTCGTGACCGGCCGCCAACTGGATTTAACTCCATTCACCACAAATCTCTGGGCTCGGCCGTCCAGCCAGTTTTTTACCCAGCGAAGACTACACCTGTCTAAGCCATGAGCTGCCAGCTTCTCTAGGAGAATGTTGTGGGAGACAGTGTCAAAGGCTTTACTAAAGTCCAAACAGACCACATCCATAGCCTTTCCCTCATCCACTAAGTGGGTCACCTGGTCATAGAAGGAGATCAGGTTGGTCAAGCAACCCCTGCCTTTCATGAACCCGTGCTGGCTGGGCCTGATCCCCTGGTTGTCCTGCACATGCCTGGTGAGCACCCTCAAGATGAACCGCTCCATAATCTTCCCCGGCACCAAGGTCAGGCTGACAGGCCTGTAGTTCCCCAGATCCTCCTTCTGGCCCTTCTTGTAGATGGGCATCACATTGGCAAGCCTCCAGTCATCCAGGACCTCCCCTGTTAAACAGGACTGCTGATTAATGATGGAGAGTGGCTTGGCAAGCTCCTCCGTCAGCTCCCTCAGTACCCTCGGGTGGATCCCATTAACTGCTTCCTCTTGGATTATGGGGGGTTTATTCTGCTCTCTGTCCCTGTCTTCCAGCTCAGGAGGCTGAATACCCTGAGGATAACTGCTCTGACTGTTAAAGACTGAGGCAAAGAAGGCATTAAGTATCTCAGCCTTTTCCTCATCCTTGGTGGCAATGTCCGCCCCCCCCCCCCCCATATCCAATAAAGGATGGAGATTTTCCTTAGCTCTCTTTTTGTCATTACATATTTGTAAGAACATGTTTTATTTTCTCCCACGACAGTGGCCAGGTTGAGTTCTAGCTGGGCTTTTGCCTTCTAATTTTCTCTCTGCATGACCTAGCGAGATCCCTCTACTCTTCTTGAGTTGCCTGCCCCTTCTTCCAAAGGTGATACACTCTCTTTTTTTTCCTGAGTCCCAGCAAAAGCTCCCTGTTCAGCCAGGTCAGTCGTCTCCCCACCCGTTCTTCTTACAGCACATGGGGACAGCCTGCTCCTGTGCCTTTAAGACTTCGTTCTTGAAGAATGTCCAGCCTTCCTGGACCCCTTTGCCCTTCAGGACTGTCTCCCAAGGGACTCTCTCGACCAGTGTCCTGAGCAGGCCAAAGTCTGCCCTCCAGAAATCCATGGTAGCGGTTTTGCTGACCCCCCTCCTTACTTCACCAAGAATCAAGAATTCTATCATTTCATGGTCACTGAGCCCAAGTCGGCCTCCAACCACCACATGTCCCACCAGTCCTTCTCTGTTTGTAAGCAGCAGGTCAAGTGAAGCACCTCCCCTGGTAGGCTCGCTTACCAGCTGTGTGAGGAAGTTATCTTCCACACACTCCAGGAACCTCCTAGACTGATTTGTGGCTTGTCATTTTAGAACTCACGATAAATTTTTTAGATGATATATCAACAGTCTGAAAAGATGTAGGTAACATCCAAGGCCTAAGTATTTCTGTAAAACTGTATTTGACCCCAGGCACAAAAACAGATGAGTCACTCCACCTCCACCTTTCATTAAGACAGAATTCTGATTTGTTCTATTGAATAGATGCCTTTATAAGTATAAAAGGACTTGATAAAATTGTTTAAAAACACCCACTTCTAGAATTCAGATAGTAGGAACACAAAAATACTACTACTGAGAAAACAAGGGTATAGAGAACCAAGATAGAATTTTTTTTCCCTGGAGAGTATGGAAGGAAGGAGAATTCAGCTTGAAATGATTACTGATTGTCGTGGTTTAACCTGGCAGGCAGCCAAATACCACACAGCCGCTCACTCACTCCCCCCCGCCCCCCCAGTGGGACGGGGAGAGAATCAGAAGGGTAAGAGTGAGAAAAACTTGTGGGTTGAGATAAAGACAGTTTAATAGAACAGAAAAGGGAAAATAATGAGAATAAATAATGATAGAATATACAAAATGAATGATGCACAATGCAATTGCTCACCACCCGCGCTGACCGATAACCAAGTAGCGATCGGTACTTCCTGGATCATGCCTACCGTTCATATACTGAGCATGACCTCACATGGTATGGAATACCCCATTAGCCAGCTGGGCCGGCTGTCCTGATTATGTTCCCTCCCATCTTGTGTACCTAGCTCAGTCAGTAGGCACGGGAGCTGTCCTTGGACTAGGAGGGCACTTAGCAACAACTGAAAACATCAGTGTGTTATCAACGTTCTCCTCATACTAAATCCAAAACACAGCACTAGGAAGAAATTTAACCCTATCCCAGCCAAAACCGGGACACTGATGAAAGCAATCAGAAAAATCAGGAGAGGGTAAAGGGGTGGGAAGAAAAGCAGAAGGTGTAATTTATGTAAACAAACCATTAATGGGCTGGTTTGGCCCAGTGCCTTTTCTCTATTCATGAAATATTCCCTGTTCTTGAAATAAAGTGGTTCAAGGCAACAACTGGGCATTTTACTATACACTTATTTTGTTTAAGATCTGCAAGTCTTTCCTTCCATAATAAGTCCAAAACTTACAAGATAGTCTTGACAATAAGGTAAAGAGTCTACAGAGGTCCATAGGTCTATAAAGTATTTCCACATTTTAGCTATCTCACAGTCGGTTATAAAAGCTTAAAGGGCAAAAATTCTGGCATCAGACAAGCATGATGGGGTGCTGATATCCATGAGACCCCCACACGCACAAATTAATTTGGTATTTGGCTCTGAAGAGAAAGAAAAATACAACCTAATCATCAACCACCTTCTCAATATTTTCTACAAGCCTGTTACATATTCAGAGCCCAAGTTAGAAAGCTGTGCAGCAGTTTTAAATGGCTAATTCCCATGCAATTTGTGACAATTTAATGCATAAAAGGAATATTCGCATGCATTGATGGCTAAATTGAGATCCAAACAGGTATATTGAAATACCTGAAATGCATATACCTTGCTGGTGTTTGTATATCAAAACTACATATATAGCTGTTGTAGTACAAAAGGTTACAGACCCTTCTGTAGGTCTGTAAAAAATATATATATACTATTATAAGAACAGCTTTTTTATTTTCAAAGCACTTCATCAAAATCTTTCAAAAGGTAAATATTTCAGGAAGGGCTAAGGGGGTTGAATTGTCTGGTGCAAATACCCCATGTCTGGTGTTTTCCATATGGTACAATGGAAGCAAATTCTCAGCAACAACTCAAACCCTTCATAGCCATTACATTATTCTAACAGTGAAACACTCATCAAATACCCATGAGTTCCACTTGCCTGCTCCTACACTCAAACACTACCAGGCCTTATAAATATTATCCTATTAATATTATTATATTGATAAAATATTATCCTACAAAATGTATGTGGGGGGAGAGGAGGTTAATAGTAACTTCCTTTTCCTCTTTTTTTTTTTTCCCCCTCATATTCTCTATGCTTTCCAATTAGTTTGACTCCACTACCCAAGCCTTGGCAATGTCCATGTCCTCCTTCCTGCCAATAAGGGAGGAACTTCTGAGTAATTTGTGTCATCTACCTGGATTCCTGAAGAGTCCTGGGTTTCTGCTCTGTTCCTCAGACACCAAACTCACCAGGCCTGCATCTTCTGACTTCCTGGCACCTGCTGCAACAGCTCTGCCCATTTCCCGCTGTGGTCTACACCCCTGCTCCGTGGAAGGGAAGCAGCATGTACTCCAGTGACCTTCCCTAACAGGGGAAACAAGTAAACCCTTCTTCCATCCCTATGGCAAAAAGAGACGGATGCTGTGTGGGAAGCAAAATGGCAAAGTGCACAGCAGGAACGCTGGGCTTTGTGCCTTCAAAGCTGCCAATATCCTCTGGCCTCCGGGACTGCTGAGTCTGTGGGGTTGGGATCATGGATAACAGAATAACTCCTGCCAGCTTACATGCTTGCTTTGTAACACCAAGGCTCACTCTCCAACTGCAAAGTCTAGAAAGCAGATTTTTAAACAATAAACTATATTTCTGACCTTTACTGAGAAGCTCAGGAGCATCCTATAATAGGCTCTGCCAAATGCGTGCAGCGGTGTAAGTAGCACTCATCATACATTTGAGCGCTCTTATTTCCTGTTAAGAAATTGTTCTTGATCCTATTATTCCATTTAAAATTATTTTGATAATTTGTGAAAATCAATTAGTATCTATGGTCCATTTATTTGCACAGTGATAGATTGCCAATCACAGTAAGCTGCATGGAACTACCTTTACTTCCTGTGTGGATGACTTTCTAATTTAATGTACCTTACTTTTTGTCAGGAACACAGCTGGCAGGAAATAAAATTAGAACTTCTTCAGGACTTTTTCAATGTCAAAGGGGTAGGCTTTTTGGAAAACCTGTTTGTTGCAGCTAAAATTTTTTAAAAGTCTTAAGTGTCCCATTTTCAATGTTTTCCAGAAAGAAACTTTCCATTTTTCATTCTGCTCAGGAATACTTTTTTTTTTAATTAAAACCTGACAGTTTTGGTTCATAGAAAGCTTAGAATTTAGCTTCTTGTCCTAAGTCAGGAGGAAAATGGTTTTAGTGTTTCAAATTCTTGTGGCATGGGATGTCTTGCCTGCTCTAGAAAAAGGAAGAATCCTTAATAACTTTTTTGTTGTTTTTCAGATAGCTAGCTCCCAACATGCAGTAACAACCAAGAAATGAAAACTCAGAACTTGCTATTCTGCTTCTCTTACCATCACAAACACCCAGCATCCTTGACAAAGAGAAATTTCATGCATGCAAATACACTACACAGATAAAATGGACTGCTCAATCTGTGTCATGATCAATCACTTCAATAAACATGTCCAAGCTGAAACAAACACTCAGATAGGCCCATACTAGGTAACTGCTCAGGAAAAAAGTTCCAGACAGTCCAGATGCACGCTAGCTCCTAGTAAAGCAAAGTTAGACTAAGTGCAGCTTACTTGCAGTGAGGTGCAGGTCATCAAACAACATCCCACTAACACGGAAAATCCTGATGTTATGGTAACATTTGTTATTATAAAGTGTACATATACTGTTTGATAATAGCACCATGCAAAACTAGTCTGTGGATAACTTTAGCAGCAACAGAAATACAAACAATTACAATTATTAGAATTTATTCCTTGCTATCCTTTTGCAAAGACAAGTCTGCAGTCTTCTGATGCGACTACAATGACAACGTCTTTTTCATCATAGCTGGAGCCAACAGAATTAGGCGCTAAATCACAAGTCATCTTCTGAACCCTGGTAACTTGATTTCTTCCTTAAGGGGCATATTCTCCAGGGAATGACTTTAATTAGTTTGATTGTTTTAACTGCTGGCCAACTATATTTATCTGGCTGTAAAAATGGCAGATTGAAATCTGCAAATACAGCACCACTTTCTCTTTGCATGCAGTTCATTTAAATATTTCAAATCACTTTAAAATGGTAGATTTAAAGACAGTAAATACAATTTCATGTACTAAAATGCTAAAACTGTAGCAGAAAGAAATTACATTGCTTGAAAAGTCACAAAATGAGTCAATGTTAGATGTCATTTAAGAGGAATAGGGGATGGCTATCCCAGATGCATTTGTACCATCTTAAAAAGAAAAGCAAATGTATATGTTTACTCTGTATTACACCTAGCAGGATACCTCTAAATAATATATTATTTGTATCTGTACCAGCAATACTTATCACATGTCTATGTTGCTTCCTATATACATATAATAAGTAATCACCAGTCAACCAAAAACATGCCACCAGACAACAGCGTACAATGCCACATAAATTAAAAAGTTGGATATTTTTCAACACATACTCCACAATGTAATTGTATTAATATCTATTGTCTCTATTTACAAAACAATTACAGTACCTGCCTAACTACAACCTTGTACACAGATATTCTCTGTAACTATTCTGTTCCATTCAAATTGACCATATATTCAAGACCCAAATCTACTAAGATATATTCCCAGCCTTAGGATTACATTATGCTCATACAAAATCACACTTACAAATCCCAGGTACTATTGCAAAGTTTGGCAAGACAATGGATACTTTTTGGACTCAAGAGTTCTGACCTTAGAGGAACCAGATTGGGTTTCTTTTCTTTTTGTCTTTAAGTGGATGTTCATTTCTGGGACAGTTTCCAGAGACTATTTATCAAGTGTATCATGAAACAGATTTCACATTGTGGTAAGACCACTACTAACACTCAGCAAGGACCTCACGCTGGGACTTAATTTGTCTTCAGCTATACACTTCCTCTCCTCATTCTTGACATGAACAGCAAATTTCCTTCCTGTCTCAGAAATTAGGGACAGCAAACACAGTAGCGACTCTTTCTTCTGAGAAAACACTTCTCTTCTGTGTACCTCAAATTGCTTTGTGAAAAAATTTCAACGTGATTTAAACAGCTTTGTTGTCACAGAAGTACCTCATAAACTGATGGAATCAAGCAGTATACTTTGCTCTGCTTCCTAATTAAAACAATTACTTAAAATACAGCTGCCTGGAAAATTCTTACTGATCTTTATTTCACTAGTTCTAATCATTGCTATGCAACTTCAATAGTACTTCTTTCCAAGAGATTTCCAAGAGATAGCCAGAAAGGAAAACCATTTTCATATAACTCCTGAATATATTTCTGTACAGTCGCTCTTCCTTAGACATATTCTAGTCTTGTCTTCCTACAAGTCTTTGATTATGCACATAACAGATTTCAGCGAACTTGTGTTATTAATCACTACCACAGATGCTGCTTATATCAGCTTAAAAGTGTGGGGTTTTTTTTAAGCTAATATATTATGCACTGCCTCCATGGGCAAATATATATGGCATAAATACGCATGCTATGTATGTTTGTGTGCGTGTGTTATAGGGGGTTATTTTCTCTGTTTTCTGTAAGTACTACTCATTGTTGCTGATATAAAAACAGCATAAAAAACCACAGTTATTAACTGGTGTTATGCCAGAAAAAAAAAGGCAAACTACTTAAAAGTGAAGCTGTGATAGAATGCAGAATTCCCGGTAATTTCAGGTTGATGTGAGGTTGATTCAGGACTCCCTTTTCACTCCACGTTTTCCTTGAATGTTACACGACCAGTGTCCAGAGACTGGGTGTCAAGGGTGGCAAACTAGGTAAATTTTTGGCCATAGTGAAGGCAGTAGGTTTTTCCATACTCCTTTTAAAAGTACTCAAACTTCAAAGGTGCAGCCCCATTCCACTAGAAACACTGGCAAAATCTTACACGCAAGGAGGCTAGGAAAAAGAAGGTCTAGGAAAGGGAGGGAAGTATTTTCATGACAAAACAACATAGGAGGAAAAGTTAGGAACAAATTTGTATCTACGATCAACAAGCCCCAGAGCTATTTCTCTGGAAACATGCTGAGCTGTAAGGCCTTACACAGCATTTGGGAAACAGGGGATCATCTCATTCAAGCTGTGCACTTCGTGTGGATGAACAACAAATAAGATGAATGTTCCCAGCAATCTCCCATCTCACAACAAGAGAACAATTCTTAAGATTTTTTGCCCATGTGCTGGTTTTGGCTGGAGTAGAGTTGATTTTCTTGATAGTAGCTAGAATGGGGATGTATTTTGGATTTGTGCTGGAAACACAAATGGGAAACACAGGGATGTTTTCCTTATTGCTGAGCAGTGCTTACACAGAGTCAAGGCCTTTTCTGCTTCTTACCCCACCCCACCAGCAAGTGGGCTGGGGGTGCACAAGAACTTGGGAGGGGATACGGCTGGGACAGCTGACCCCAACTGACCAAAGGGATATTCCATACCATATGACGTCATGCTCAGCATACAAAGCTGGGGGAAGGAGAAGGAAGGGGGGGATGTTCAGAGTGATGGCGTTTGTCTTCCCAAGTAACTGCTACATGTGATGGAGCCCTGATTTCCTGGAGATGGCTGAACACCTGCCTGCTGATGGGAAGCAGTGAATGAATTCCTTGTTTTGCTTTGCTTGCGTGCGCGGCTTTTGCTTTTCCTATTAAACTGTCTTTATCTCAACCCATGAGTTTTCTCACTTTTACCCTTTTGATTCTCTCCCCCATCCCACCGGAGGGGAGTGAGCGAGTGGCTGTATGGGGCTTAGTTGCCAGCTGGGGTTAAAAAAATGACAGCCCATCAATGCATGACTTCTAGACCTGTTTCTTTTGTAAATGTCTGTGAAAATAAGCTTTTCATAGCTACTGATTTTAAGGGAACTGACATTTCTGATGACTGTTTTGCACACAGATTACTTTAAAAGACTTTTCAATGGGTTTTCAGTGTATTTCAGTTTCCTAGAACAATTTTGCAAAATTGCCTCAGCCTTTCTTCACTGTATTTTCTTCTTTTTACTAATGCTCCCAATGGCAATCACCACTGAATTGAAAGGTAAACATATGAATACAATTTTTTGTTGTTGTTTGGTTAGGAGGAAGCAATAACTTTTAAATGAGAATTTGTTGTTCTGTTTAAAATAACCAGTGAAAATACTTTCACATTTTGAAAAGCTTTTAATTCTGACAGTGATTTATTAAAGGTCTGATATTAACACATGCCTTAAAATGAAAATGGAGAGCATAATCATCTTGGAGCATTAAAGTTATTGGAAACAGTTCTTAATTTCTTTCATTCACTTTTCATTTCAAGTTAATAAGAGCATTCAGTTCTTATTTGATCCCAGCCCACCACAGCTTGTAAGATGGCCAGTCTGAGCTTCACAACTGCAATGCTGTCACTAAGCTGATTTTCCATAAAATACAGAAGTTCTGTCATGTTTTAAGCAGCTTAAGGACACCCTTCTCTGGCCATAGTTACAATCCCAGTGATGCAGCCAAGACAGACAGGCAAACAAACAGAAACAAGAGCTGAAGGTATGCAAACAGCACTCAAATATCCACTTTGGTTTTCTGAAATGGTAAAGCACACAAAGCACCATTCATTAATCAGTTAATTATCTCACTACTTTGAAATGACTGTATGTCCAATCTTACGGTGCCACTTAGTCAATTTCTTCCACTCATGACTCTAAAAATCATGAACATGATATCAATAAATAAGTGAACCAGCTTTCTCCTTAAAAATATCCACTCCCAAAAGACCATGAACATTTGAATGCAAATCAGTCACTGACAAAGTGATGGAATGGAAACGACACACAAGAGACATTGGTGTTTTAACTTCAAACCAACTATTCACTTGGGGATAGAGGATTATTAACTTTTTATTCTCAAAAGTTCTGCTTTGAAAAGTGAAACTGTAAAGATGGCAAGTCCCTGCTCATATTTGCCCTTCTGAACGAACACAGGAGAGAGAATGAGCCAGCTTCTGTCCTTCATGTACTGACACAGATCTTTTCATCAAAACATTTTTCTAAGACTGGAACCTCATCAAGGCAGGGAGCTTGCAGTTTTAACACTGAAGGCTCTGTTTGCAAATACCAAGAGGCTGATTTGGCATAAAGAAACCAGCAATTATTCTACTAAATTATACCTGTAGGAGAATGCAAGAAAAGGTGGATGAAGGAATGGAGAGAACAAGAAAGTAGGAACCTGTCATCGACCCAGCACTGGAGACACTGAGGGGGAAAAAAAAAAAACAGTCCATAAAATTAAAGGCTTGGGAGATGGGAATCCTAGCTTCTCCCACATGGTTCATTTATTCTGGAAAAGGTATCAAAAAATAGGAATTCCAAAATCCTTGTATTTACCCATAAGGCAACATTACTTTGCTTCAAAGGTACCAGATGATTGAGGTGTTATGCTTTTTTGTTTTTTTTCTGTCAGTCCAAGTAGTAGAGCTTTCTCTTTTGTCTTGTATTTCAGGTAGGTAATCTCCAGTACTGAAGTGGATAAACCTATCAACTCATTTCACATGCAGCACTGAAAAGTCATCAGATGCTAACACCTCATTACTCAGCTGGGAAAGATCAAAACTAATGACAGATGAAACGCTCTCTTTCTTGTTATTAGTCCCCTGAGTCATCCAATTCCCACTGTACCGCTCTTTATTTTTTGCTGTCTGCCTCTATATAGCAAGCAATACTGTTGTTGCAGGTAGCTCCTGTGACTCATTCCTTGGGCTCACCCACCTGTGATTTATGAGTGAGATGAGCTACTATGACACTGCTTTCCTCTGGGGTCTCTCACTACATCTGACCAGGCCACTGAGACTGCCGGTCTCCTTTTCAGCAGGATTTTTTCATGTTTAAACACATAAATTCTCTATTTTTAACCACCATACTACTACTAGTGCTTAAATAAAGACTGGTAATTAATGATTATATGAATACATTTGCTAATCAAAGTGCAACATCTCATTATTTTAACAATTTCCCAGGTAGAAGAGAAATAAGCATTTTCTGATATCAGGAAAAACGATGAATAAAAATGGCATAGGATGGCAATAATCTTTCTAAAAAATGTGAAAATGCAATATCTATATGGAAAAGGCACAATATCAGCTTCACATCTAGGAATAAGAAAAAACTAAAGACTTCACATGGATTATATTTTCCTGGGAAAGGCAAATGAATCTTTTCACTTTCTCTTCAACTCAGGAGGAGATGTTAAAAAAACACCTTTCTACTGATCTCCTTCTCCTATTTTTGTTGGTTCAAGCTGTGACTACTTTCCAAAATTATTGAGCCATGCATCAGAAACAGCCAGTAACAACTAGTATGAACATGCTTTCCTTGAATACTTTTTATTCTGTCTCTGCATGTATTCTTTAATTGAACTTACATTTCTCATAGTTCTCCCCACTCCTTCAATAAAAACACTAAACAGTGTCCCTCATTCACACTTACACACCATTCAATTGGCACATTCTCCACAGTTTTTATTCATCACCAAGCATATCGAAGTATTATATAAAGTCCTACAAAGCATCACACTGATATTCCGTAATGATCATAAGACACCACTATATCACTACATCTGTCTTAATGAAATATCCATGTTATGATTAGCTTATGAAGCTTTCAGTACTAATACTGACCAACCCACCCACCCACCCCACAAAGACCCCCAAAACAAACCCTTGACTATTGCAGTGCTTTATCTGTAAACTCTGAATGCTTCTTTCTGCTTGAAAGGGAACAGCAAAACTTTGGCATTTACTTGCTGTGTCTCCTTAGTAAAAATAAAAATGATATTTTAGAGCTCCTTCTAATCCCTATGATTCATATGTCAGACTCCCTACATTCATCATTTCAAGCAAGTTTTTTTATCCATTTCCAAGCCTAATGGTGAACCATGTTCCAGGCAAATTGCCTTCTTTTTATTCCTAATACTCATACTAATCAGTGTTAGTAAAGAATGCACATGACAATCTTTATGCAGTTATTATTGTTGACTGGCAAGATGTCTATATAAACTATCTTCTTCACTCCTCCAAAACATTTTAAAACCATGGAGACAACAACAGCAAGCCCTTCTTTTGTTCATCAAAACGCATAATCACATAGAAAGAGCAAACTCTCCTGCCTATTTTTTTTCCTTGGAACCTTTTAAAGTTTCAAATCAGAGCCACAATATATATCTGATGAATAACATTATTATGACTAAGCTGCAGGCATACAAGGGGTCCTGCATTACTGCAGTCTAGTCAGCCATCAACCACTGTTTTAAACTTGTGCCTTCTGAAAACTGAGGCATTGATCATAGAAAGTGACTTAGATCCATAGACAGGGATAACTGAAATTTTGGCATTAAACAGTCAAATTTCCCAAGAACCACATAGGAAACTACTTCAGTGTCATCTTCAAGCCCAGTTTTAGATGCCCAGATGTATAACTATGCTTAAAGCTACTGGGAAAACTGACTCAATCCCTCCTTCAAGAAACTTCCAGCTCACCTGACATATAATCAGTTCAGTTCAGAGATAGTGCAGGCTCTGCTAGAGGATACACTTTTAGAACGATGCAATTTTTAAAACACAACCTCTGGTGTGATTTTCACACTCAAGATTATAATGTGAATGGGCATAAGCAGACTATATTGTTCATAATAAAAACAGATTATTCCATTCTCAAAGACAGGAAGCTATTACTCGAACAATGATTGTTTACACCATAGCGTTGCTTATACACTTAAGCAGTCAAGGCTAAAGCAATACTACAATTTCCAGCAGAATTTCCAATAACAGTGACCAGTGTAAAATCTAAAATATAATCTAGCAAATCTGGTTTCAGTCATTAGTGTAGTAGGGTACATAGGTATATTAGTCTGTCTTCTGCAAAGCTATCCATGCAAATTCATCTATTTGTTGCATCCAGTCTGAGCCTACTTGCAAGTAAGATTGTGGGTGACTCAGCTTGAAGTGAACCATTACTACGAAGACCATCTGCTACAGCACATTGTATGTTCTCTCTGTTCAAAGACCTAATTGTAATTACCCTCACAAGCACTAGCTGGGTGAGGTAATTCAGCGAGACTCTGTAAAGACTAGGGTCTTTTACAAAAAACATTTTTGGCTGAAATCCTAATAGGCATACAGTATACTGCTACAATGGCCCCAGAAGGCAGTGAGCTAGTGTCAGGATGAGTCAGTATAGAATTATGCTGAAAAAGCCACGTGTAGTAGTTATTTGACTCAAATGAAAAAAAAAAAGGCTGGGCATGGAGACTGTAAATATCTGTTCTGCAACAGTGAATGATGCAGATCTTGCTGTAAAACAAGCTTTGAGTGCAATAAAACCATTAGCTCATCAGACCCAACCAGCCACAGTACAGAATAATTCTGGGGTGTTTGATATTTATTCTTGCTTGTCATGACATACTACAATACACCATAGATGTTCACTTGATGAGCACTACAGGTTGCAGGTCTGCAGGTAGCACAAGTAAAAGTCAGAGTAGTCAGCTCCGAATGCTGTACTTCCACTGATTCTTTTATGCTGAATCCCGTTTGGAATTAGACAAGGATGCTTTTTTCCCTCTCCAATAATTGTTTATTTTTATGTATAATAAGCCCCATCATTTCTGTTAAAGACTTTGTAATATACTAAGTTGTTCACCATAGTTATTTGCATTAAAAGAGGTATAATTTTATATAGAGTTCTTTATCAAAAGAACTCAAATGAGTATCATTAACATCATTAATGCTAAACAGCTAGGAAAAATCACTCAGCACTAAGGAATGAGGTATAGAACCAGGGTAGGTGCTAATGGCTTTGGTTTTACCCCCTTGTTTTCAGAGATTTTTATCTTGGCATATACAATATATTGGAGCTCAGTCAAGGACTGGGGTTTTTTTCACAATCCATTTCACCTCCTGCTTGTAGGTGACTGGAATGCTATTATCCAAATTAGTCTGCAATTCACCATCTCTAGTGAATTTACACCATAGATAAATTTGCTGCATAAAGTCAGTCTGATACACTCTTAAATGTGGATACAAATATAATGGTAATATAATGGCACACATCTACGGGTTTGTATTCTTTTTCATCAAATAGCTTGCAAACTCATTTTAAGCATATTTTAATCAGGTAGAGACAACTAAATGATTTACTTTTGAAAGATTTCAAAAAAGAAATTTTCAAACAAAAATGGTGTGTTTGAATTCAAGCAGCTTGCTCACAAAAACGAATGTACAAATATCAAGTAACTTATTTGCTCTTTATGAATATATGAAATATAAAGCAATATAATCGATCATTTTTTCAAAATTTCACAAGGAGAAATAATCTTTAACTTAGCATTGTTTTTCTTTGTTTTTCTGAAGCACAACAATGTGTACAGCCTATAGAGAATTATCTGTATTTGAAATGTTTCTCTGGATATTTTACTTATAAAAACATTTAAGGAATGACTCAGTAAACGAGATAATATAATCACATCATCCTATTTATTATCATCACAACATTCTATTAAAAGGTTAAATTCAGATACCATTCCCCAGGCTGATTTTGCTAATGTAGTCATCCTTAAATAGATATGGTCAGTAATTCTGCATTAAAAAGTGACTGCTCTTTCAACTAGTTTTTCACTTGTTGTTTTTAGAAGCAATACTATGAAATAAAAGTAAACAAAAATAAAAATACCTCTATTGCTTTTATAACAACATAATTAAAGTGCCAGCCCATAAGACTCTATTCCTACAGACAATTTATGGACATCCTTAATTTTTCCAAGTTGTTTAAAGGACTCTTACAGGTCTTTTCTAAGTGCATACAGGAACATGACTTAACTGTGGTAGACCTACCCATTTTGCTTCTCCCCATAAACAAACAAATGCAAAGTTCCAATTTTTATGGGACATAATCCTGGACAGATGGCTGGGCATAATACATGCTTTTATGCATAGACACACAGAGATATGTATATGAACATATAGACATATATATATATATATTAACTGGAGAGCATCTGCTTTTGATTTCATCATTTTCATATGGTAGTATGAAAGTAGTAACAGTACTATAAGCTGTTATTATATACATTTTCATGATTATCATCACGATCCTTAGACAACAATACTCAGATGTTTCCTAGCAATCAATAGTTTTGAGTTCAAGCTGAGATTCATTTGCTACATATACACAAACTCCTAGCACATTAAAAGAAACCCTCAACACGAAGGTTTGAAGAGTTCAGATTCCATCCAGGAGAGAGAACTGACAGGAAAGTAGATTAATTGAACTAAAATGACAGTTGTGCTGCTCTGGTGGGTTTTTTAGTCATGTGTACCAAAAATTACTGCCCTGGTATTTGAGGGAGAAAATCTGCAAAGGGAAAAAAATGAATTCTCCTATGCTTTTTCTTTCCCCCTGCAGTTGATAAAGTTAATGCCTCAATACAAAAATTATTGTATCAGTGACTGCTACTGTATGTATATTCTAACACAACCTTAAAAAGCATGATGTCTATTCCAGTAAAAAAAAAAACATTTTGGTAAATGTCTCCTGCTATATGAATAACCACAGTCTGTCTAATTTGAAATTCATAGCACACAAGGTAAGGCAGAGAATAACAATTAATATGGATCATTTAATAGGATGCCATGTTGTATAACTTATGTGAAATAAAGGTCCATTCTTCAGAGGCTAGTTTTTGTACAAGTAGTTTCTAAAATCATGAAGACATTTTGTTCACTCTTAAAACTCTTTCCTTCTTTGTGCCAGAATTATTCACTAGCAAAAACATTCCAAAGGTTGAAAATTAAACTATAGAATTCTTCTTGCTGTTCTGGACAGTACAAACTTCTATAAATACTTTCTATGTAAGGATTACCTTTGCCATTATAAAAATTACAACTGTTACCAGAGTATGGGAAAAGTAGGTTCAACAATGGCATTTATTTCAAAGAAACTCCATACTCATTGGTAGCACAAAAAGATACATATCCACATATATAAATGCATAATTTGATATAAAAGTATGTAAATAAATAAATAAATATATTCTACTAGTTAATTAATAAATGGACAGATTTTTGTGCATATTACACTACTGACTTGGATTAGCTATAAAGTTTACAGCAGTCTTGCAAATCACCACAGGCATCTCAGTCTTAGCTTCTTGCGAACAGGCAGCCAGCTACAAAAGCAGATCATAAATGTTGTCATAAATGTCTACAGCCACAATTCACTATCAGTTGCAGAGTGCAGTGATGATTTTCCTTTTGTGCTGCTGTTATTGCAGTTCTTATCTTCATGTACTGGCCTATACGCTAAACTCATACTTGCCACGAAAACAGGCTAAAAACCAGATCTGAAATGCAGAAACTCTGCAATAAAAATATTGCTATCTTCAGATAATTGACATTTTGTAGTAAATTAGTATTCCCTTCACTTAATTTACAGGACAAAAACATCTCTGCGTAAGCTCACTCCAGTGTGAGGGAAACATCAAAAATTTCTGTAATTAAAGTATTCAAAGGATAATCAATGTCTCATCCAGACCGGATGACTGTGAATTCCCCATAGCATTCAGCTAAAAGTGTTTTCTATTTGAGCATCCCCTTACATAAGGTAGAGCAGAAACTTTAAATAATATGAAATTCACTTTGACTCTTACCAGAAAAGACACTGGGGATCTTGGAAAGAAAACTTTTGACTGTACGAATAGGAATCCCATTTTTCTCATCTTGCATGCGGGCTATGACGTCTTCCATCTGAACACAGAGAAAAAAAAAATAAAAGAAAGAAAGAATAAAGAAATCCAGAATTATTTCCTAAAATAAATTCTCCATGAAATCCTAGATCAATCTCTCAGAATGACAGGTCCACTTTTGCTATTTCTTTTTTAATTTATAATTTATATTCTATATTTTTATTGGACAGGCTACTGTAATTTATTTGGGGATAACAGTAAAAAACTGTACGTGCTCAAAGTTTCTGGAGAAAGAAATACCAATGCAGAACAAAGAGATTTAGTTGAAGTAGTTAAAAGCAATTAAAAGTAGTAGTTAAAACCCATTGCTGGATATAGAACGTCATGTTTTGATTGTATTACTTGTATTGTACCACATATAAAAGCAAAATAGACTCATACAGCCTTCTAGGGGGTTGATACAGTTCTCAAAAAAGTTGTTCAAAACAAAAATAGAGCTTTTAAGTTCAAAGCAAAAATTCCTTCTTTTCTTTTGAGAAGAGGAAAAAAAAAATACCACATGATGCAATTTTGCATCCCTGGAGACAGCAGACCCAGAAGCATAAGATTTTTTGTAGGTAATGGAGTGGGTATAAAAATGTTTAAAATTATTTTGCTGTATTTTTTTTATATTAGCTCATTTTTTCCAACTCAATTTTTTAGGCTAATTTGGCCTGTACATTTTATAAATTATGCCCAACCCAAAGGTTCACTTTCATGTGAACTATGAACAGCAAGCCCTTTTACTGGAAAACACAAAGAATATTTAGAGTCATTGGCTGACAATGCCAGTTTTTATTCTTGCACATTTCATAATTGAAGTTTACACATTAGATAACTTCCATCTTTCTTTCTTTGAATATCTAACTTCTCAAAATGTTCAATGATATTGTGATTAAATGAATTACAACTATTCTTCCTTTTTCCTTAAAGCACCAACATACTCCATATGAAAAACTCTGTGTGACAGAGGATTTTGTATTATTTTATTAGTCAAATCTTAAAAAAAAATTCTATCTCACCTCCGTCCCCCCAATAGGTTCCCAAAGAATTCATTAAAAGTTCGTGGCTGGGTTGTGTTGAGAAAAGACACCAACAGACAACATTCTGTTACACACTTTTTTCCACAGAAGTCAAATGACCCAAATCAACAAACAGCAAATCAGCATTAGTTGCAGCTGTGCATTAATTGGCCTAATGGGGGAGTTGTATAGAGCCAGGAAAGCAAAAGGGAGCTGGGGTCACCAGTGGTGTACATAGGGAAAAAGAACAAAAATCCATACCAAAAATGAAAACAAAATCAATTAGTTTGACTGCTCATGAAAAACCTGTTTATACAGAGAGTGTCTGGAGGTTCACATGCTTCATGTACATAGATTAACAACCAAAGGAACACAAATCCAGTGGCATAGTCCAAAACAGAAAGTAAACACAAAAAGTAGATATTGTTAGCAAGATGTGGAAGACTGAGTCTATTGCTCGGAATTAAAGAATGTACAAATGTAGCAGAAGAAAAGAACCAATTTTCATTGTAATGACTTTCATCTGACATGGAATTAATTATTTAAATAGAAAAGGCTATTAATAATATTCTGAAGAAATTGTCAAGCAGACAAATTGTTGTCTACGAAATGGAATCTGTTGCTACATTTATTATCCATATAAGTGAAGGCTTCTTTCAACCCCTTCTAAATTCAGTTGGTAAACTGTCTTATTGAGCCCTTAAACGAATTAGAAGTCACTCAAATTCAAGTGAATATCTTTGCTTTAAACAATAAAGTAAATTATAACCATAGGTGCCATGGTATTCTATGGAAATTAACAGAAGTAAATTTGATGATAAATACCATACATGCAGCGTAAGCTTATAAGAATATTGCTAGAACTGCAGAGTGAATAATAATGTATGTTACACTGGGACAAAGTTTAGAAGACAATACATAAAGCAACATGATAAAGGTATATTTGCATTATAATAAGGATTACTACAAATGTAGGACACAATTCTGGAACATAATATTACAGGTAGTGATATGCAGTTACCTCTTTCTGAGGTGCGCACAAGAGTGCAAACATTTAATGCCTAGCATTCCTAGTGCTGTCAGTAATCAGTCTTTTGAGGGTATATGGAATAAATTGTTGACTGACATTCACATATGCTTTCCTAAACTTGCTTCATGGACAACATTTAATCTAAACTGTATAAAACCTAACTTTGATAGAGACTGTAGCTCTGCGGGAGTTCTCTGGTTTTGATTAGCAAAGTGAGCTCTAGGATGCCTCCACTGCAAAATTACACCTTGCCCTGCACATCTAGCTCAGATTATTGTTCCATGTCAGGAGCAAACACCCTCTGTGCAAAAGGCAGCTCACACTCCTGACAGCATCATTGTGAACTGCCTGGTTAATTCAGTGTACAAAGATTACCATATAAGTGAGTGGGAATGTTCCGAAACAAGATACAACACAACAACAGACTCCTAATTAGTTACAGTTGGTCTGGGATTCTGTATGTTATCTGTTAGAATACAAAATTCTTGTCTTGTCCCTTTTTGAACAGAAATCTAAAAGATCACTTGTGTTTTGTGGTCATCTTAAATCTTAAACATAAGAACTCAAGAAAATTAAGGGCAAATTTAAAAAAAAATGCTTCAATTAAAGATTCAAAACCATCTAATCCAACATATGCAGGTGCACAGTTTAACTTTCAATACATATAGTCCCTATTTCTGTTTTATCTGCTTTAAATTCATCAAATGTATAATCTCTTCCACTGAAAAAGATCTCATTTAATTATATTTGGGAAGCAGCACTCAAGGCACTTCTCTGTCATTCATCAACAATGACCTAAGACAATGAAAAGGGCAGAATAGTTTAATTAGAATGATGAAGGAAAATATTCATCTAATTTTGCTCAATAAGTTTAATCTGGGAAACACAAGCTGCTGCCTGATATAATAATTTTCCTTCCTGATGTATCATTGTTTGCTACTGAGTCACCTGACCCGATGCTCAAAAGTGAAATATAAGCTCCTTCACTTCACCCCAGAATTAGGCTTTCACAGTTCTTATGAGCTTACCTGGCTAAACCTGACTGGCTTTAATCATGCAATGGGATCTTCTTTAGCCCTAAGCCTTCTCAAAGAACTCAAAGAAAACAAATCCACAAACAACAACTGCCTCCTGATCACTCTGCAAATGAAGCTCAATGTGCTTGAGAAAAGGAAGTCGTATAAGCACATCTTTTAGCCTTTCAGTCATCGTTGTACACAATTAACAGGGAAAGTGTAGCTAGAAGGAAGTTCACAGTGCAGCAAGGATTCTACAGGTGCATTTCTAAATAAATGTATACTTGAAAAAATGTGCCATTTGTTTACCAGTGAGGCAATTCTAACCCTGACAAAAACTCACTAACCTTCTGATGCATAGGCAACTCAGACCAAACTTACAGTATTAATACTTAAAACTTCACTCGTGTCCTTGTGAAGATAATTTGCAGTCTTCATCTTGACATGTAAGGACTCTGTGAAATCTATTTCAAAGGCTAACTCTATGACAACAGTGACAATGCATCTTATATGAAGCAAAAAGAAAGAAGATAGTGATATCCTGTAATAGAAAGGCTACAGGAGCCATTGCCTAATAATGACCACTGACTCTGCTCCAAACGCACTGGAGCTAGGCATGGAGACATGCATGGCTTACCTCCGGGGCAGAACCCATAGAGAACTAACAAGCCCACAGTCAGGAGTATCTGGCCATGGGGAAGAGAGATTAAAAGTTATCAAATGGGAAGTGAAGGTGATGGTTCTGAGTCATGTGTATTGCTAGAAGTCCATTGAAGGACTATGTTTATTAGGCTTCTCTTCTTCTTTGATACGATCATAAGAGGTTTCTGCCATATGGGGTGCAATTCACCTCTTCTATCTTTAATCATCAGTCACTACCCAAAGGTATCTGTCTTTCTCCATTATTGACAGTGGAAGTCTTGACAAGAAACAGGACTAGTATCCTTTAGCTACTTACAGCTAGGTGGAATGAATACAACTCCTAGGAGCACAATTTTTATGATTTCTTAGATTCAATGCCATGTGGTTTGGAAAGACCTCGATTTTAAAATTTCTAAATCTAAATATGAATTTCATTGCTAATCATCCACACCTCTTGCAAAAATTATCCCCTTGCACCATAATTCAGCATCACGGCTTCTTAAAAAGTAGTGGTTTTCAATTAATTCAAAGACAACAAAAGTCGAAAGCTCAAAAAGTTTGTCAGTGCAGGACAAGAGTTTTTCCTTCCCTTAAAAGCAAGCCTAAATCAACTCCAAAGATGGTCACTAGATACACAGATTCCAAGACTAGAAAAAGAAAGCAATGGTCTGGAACTAACTAAAGTTCAAGAGATACATGGTAAAAGCTTGAAGCCTTGACCTACTTACACATTTACAGATATCTCAATTCAATTTCTGTTACTAAAACAAATTTCAGTGCCAGGGAATTAAATGTATACCTGGGAATACTAGAATGAAACTAAGCATAATTTTGTACTCAGTTATCATGCCTCAGAACAGGGGATTCTCTTATGTTGAGTGTACTGGAGTCCACCCTCACTACAGTTTTATTAATTTTGCTAAAATCTTTCTTCTTCATTTTACCCAAATGCAAGGATGGAATAACCCAGTGGAACTAAC
The DNA here is from genome assembly GCF_964195595.1 of Calonectris borealis. Classification (NCBI taxonomy): domain Eukaryota; kingdom Metazoa; phylum Chordata; class Aves; order Procellariiformes; family Procellariidae; genus Calonectris; species Calonectris borealis. The sequence goes on from NC_134314.1 coordinate 87,381,192, forward strand.
TACAAACCTCACCCAAACTTGTTAACAAAGTACAAGTTGAAATACGTAATAACTGCTTACACTACACAACTAGTTTCCCTAGACATTTTTTTCCCTTCCCTACTTCAACACGTTACAGAGTCCGAGGTCGTTAGGGCGGCTGGCCAGCAGGTCACAGGAGGCTTTCCTTAGCCTGCCCCCCGTGCAGAGACATACATGAAGCAACATGGGCTGAACAAAACCAGCAGGGTAGAAGAAAGCTGCAAGGTTCCTTACAAGGTAATGGCCATTTTTAGTGTTTTCCAACACATGCTAACTATATAGAATAGATACATATATTCTTATCTTGTTAGTATTATACTGATAATGAATTACCTGTAACTGCTCTTGCTTTCAACAGTATTCCTCTCTTGAAACTCCATTGTACTACATATGCTCTGCCTCACAAACTACCAATCATACTACAAATTTTCTGTTGAGACCTCCATCAGCTAAAAAGCTCACAACTGCAGGATGCAGAAAATTTGTAAGAAAGTATTTCGCTCTAGTTCACTGAGGCAAAAAATCTGTATATTTACATGATGGCTAAACTACCCCATCAGAGTTACACTTTAGGAACCTCAGACTCTCTGTCTTCCCATGTGAGCTGCTCTTTGCCTGGACTACACTTGCCAACTATCACTGCAATATCCTCCTTTAATTGAATCATCACAGTACCACTTGAGAGCTGCCCAACTCAGTGAACCAGGGGGCTTTGTTCAGCTAGTCAAGCTGCATCACAGAGAAGAAAAGAGCAAAAATACAGGAACTACAAATCCCGGGGGGCTGCACTGATAGGCACAGATACAGGCAGACTGATTGCCAGATAAAATATTTCAGTGTTGCTCACCAAACTAAAGCAAATCTTCTCAGGTCAGGAGTGCTGACAACTCTTTTTCTAAATCAAGTGTGTAGAAATGAGATGGTTTGACATCCTTGTATCAAAGATTTTAGCATTTCCCATTTAATGTAGAATTGGGTTATTTTAACTCTTCGTTCCTACTTGGGATGAAAACAAAGTTTAAAACATTTAAAACAAGTCCAGAAAAGTGCATTTAGATTTTTGATTAAAGTACAATGCTGAAAGATGGCTTAAAACATATGAGATTAACCAAACTGTTAATGACAGTCATGCATGAACTATCTGAGCTTGCTGAAAAAAAAGCAGTCAGTCAGGAGTGTCTCTAAGTCAGCAATATTGCTTCTCTGGTCTACCAATACAGGGAACTGCCCTAAGTACTCTCTGATGAAAATTAAATTAGAGAATAACTTACCCAATGAAAAGAATACAAGAATGACTGGTCTCATCCTTTTCAGAACCTCTATTTGCTGAAGTAACTATTTGACACCACAAAATCAAATTACAAATCAACACAAAAGTTTCCAATCATATTAAATGGATGCAATGGAGATAGTTTGAAGAGCCTAATGTACTACATACATCTATGACGCTGACACCTTTGCCTCATGTTCCTTTCCTTCTGCAGTATGAAGTTACTGGTGTGAGCAAATAGTTCATACTCTGTCCTCAAACAGAATACTTGTGGAGAGCCAAAGATATTCTGGTTTTGCATGTAGCACAAGACCCTGTATTGAAGCATTATCTGCCATCACTCTTATGTCTGCATTTGTAATTATCAATTTGTGAACTTCTAATTAAGATTCAAATTTATTTGCCCTATTTATCCGTACTGAAATACGGATACAGATACAGAAAATAGGTAATGTTCCAAACTGGTTGTAAAACAAGGGTGATACTATATGTACTAGCAGCCTGTCCTTACATTAAATGAGTGCAAGGCAAACTTTTGTCATTTGTTAAGAATAATTTAGATTATTTTGAATTTATTTGAAAATCAATGCCAGTTCTGTGCAATTATTATGAGACCTAAGTTTTTATCATAGAATCATAGAATTCTTTAGGTTGGAAAAGACCTTTGAGATCATCAAGTCCAACTGTTAACCTAACACTGCCAAGTCCACCACTAAACCATGTCCCTAAGCACCAACCACATCGACACGTCTTTTAAATACCTCCAGGGATGGTGACTCAAGAACTTCCCTGGGCACCTGTTCCAAGGCTTGACAACCTTTCCAGTGAAGAAACTTTTCCTACTATCCAAACTAAATCTCCCCTGGTGCAAGTTGAGGCCATTTCCTCTCGTCCTATCACTTGTTACTTGGGAGAAGAGACCAACACCCACCTCGCTACAACCTCCTTTCAGGGAGTTGTAGAGCACGATGAGGTCTCCCCTCAGCCTCCTCTTCTCCAGACTAAACAACCCCAGTTCCCTCAGCCGCTCCTCATAAGACTTGCTCTCCAGACCCTTCACCAGCTTTGTTGCCCTTCTCTGGACACGCTCCAGCACCTCCATGTCCTTCTTGTAGTGAGGGGCCCAGAACTGAACACAGTATTCAAGGTGCGGCCTCACCAGTGCCGAGTACACTTCCCTAGTCTTGCTGGCCACACTAATTTCTGATACGAGCCAGGATGCTATTGGTCTTCTTGGCCACCTGGGCACAGTGCCAGCTCATATTCAGCCGGCTCTCGACCAAGACCCCGAGGTCCTTTTCTGCCGGGCAGCTTTCCAGCCACTTTTCCCCAAGACTGTAGCGTTGCATGTCATTTTTCTAATTAGATGGACAGTCCCACTGGGCTTGTCCCTGCCATCAACACTGCGTGTTCACCACTGAACTTGCATCAATACGATAGACTCTGCATACTTTGCTGATTTAGAACTGTGCTTTTGGAATGACAATTTTAAGCGTGTTTTTGTGTTACTTATACATCTAAAATGCTTAATCAACAAAAGCAGCATTTCATTAAAAAGGTGCTTGTAGTTTATTACAAATCATACAAGCAGTTCTTTTGCTTTTCATTCCTGTGCCTTGCCCATTTTGAGCAGTTATTCCAAATTCTGGATATCAATACATGGAGAAGCAGAGAGTCCTAGGGACAATGAATGAACATGCACTTACAAAGACACAGCTAGGCTACTATAAAAGAAGCAGTATCCACCTTTCAATAGTCTGAACTGTCTAATAAGAAAGTTGATGAAAACAAATCCCTTCTTAGATATGTTGTCTCAAAGGGGAAAAAAACACAATCTTCATGTAAACTTTACTGAAATCACATAGAATATGCAAAATCAGTTAGGTTATTGGCAGGTCAGATATTGATAACTACTGCATAGCAAAGAATTTTCTACAAAGTTATTTACAACATTTTATTGGGAAAAGAGAGGATCTGAGGAAGAAATACAGTTTCAGAATTAAAAATGCTGGGGGGAAAAAAAAAAAGGTCTGCTGAAACAGAATTTAATTTACCTCTTTTTAATACTTTTTGGAAGAAGGATAACTTAAAAGCATACTTTGAACTCCTGTGATTAACCTGTGATTAATCATGTGGCCTGTTTGGAAGCTACAGCTGTCAGTGATCCCTAGATAAAGAATGGATAAAGGTTAATCCCCATCACATAAAACTGTACAATATTGAACGGAAAATCTTGAAGATACCATATAGTACATTCTGTAGATAGTGATTTATGCCAATAAGTTATTCTCTTTTCTCCCAGGGACTGCTAATGTTGAGCTAGTGGTTTGATGCACCAACATGTCACATAATATGACTTTTTTTCTCTGCCTCGTACACTGGGTAAACTGGAGATCTCCCAATAACCTTCCATTTCCACCACTACTCTACATTTTCACCTGATTTATTTCTTACTGTGCCATCTTTGGATAAGTTGAACTGAAAACATTTAATTAATACTGCCTTTCACCAAAAAAAAAGTGCTTCTTTATTCTAATTCACAAAAATAGTGCAAGTCTGCTTCTGTCAGTATATTTTTGAAGAATTCAGCTTGTCAGAACTATGTCAACAAACCCATAACACAGCATGGGATATTACTTTCATTTTTTTCAATTAGATTAACTTTTGTCTCACCTAAGAGTCCCACATCTAAATATATAGGACATACATCCAGTTCACTGCATGTATATTAATGCTATATGGCTGGCCAGTGAACAGCAGACTGAAGTAGTTTCTAAAAGCTACTTAACTGGTATTACAGAAAAACCATATAACCTTGGGGGAATATATCATACTGGTTCAGCTTTGGAATCAAGACAGGGTTATAGAAAATGCTATGTTAACTATACGAAAAATCACATAGTGGCAGTTCCAGCTCCCTGGCCTTCATGAAAATGCAATTTCAAACAACAAAAAACCTTATTAAGGATAAAGGTTGTATTTTTTAAATTAACCACTTGAAAAATAATTCAAATATTCTTTAAAATGGTTTCATACTATTAATACTTCATAATTTATTTTTGCTCTGGCCTTTCCAAGCCAAGAAGCATTTTCTATATTTAAGAAATGTCACAATCAGACACGTAAAATATAAAAATCCATGCACTTTTGCAAAAGTTACCACTTTAAATGAATGGTTTTCATGTTTAAATTCCAGATAGATAAAGAAAAGCATTTAAATTTATTTATCTGTTTTTCTTGGAACTTAGAAATTATTAATTAGAATTAATTAGAAATACAACTTTCTTAAAACTTGAATGGTAGTGTTGCACAACCAAACCAGAGAAAGCTTATCCAAAGGAGTTAAAAAACACATCCAGATGGTGAAATTTCAAAACCACTGAAGTCAATGATAATTTTGGAAATTGTATCCCCGCTTTCAGTAAAATCATTATTTCCATCACAGGTGTGAAACATTGGTTAGAATGACAGAGGAAAAGGAAGCATCACTATGGGTACTTGAGAAGGAAACACAGCTTCATGAAGGAGGTCTTGGTGAAAGAGTATCTATGTTAACAGAGAGATTTCTGTAAGAATACTTCATTCAGAATAAAATACAAATTTTTTAAAGCAGATAAAACTATAAATAATATTTATTAATTTGTCAGGCCATGATTTGAGCTTCTAAGCTGTGCTACTAGAGATAATGTTTCTTAGGCAAAATACATATTTTTAAAATATGGTCTTTCAAAGCCAAGATGTTTCCTGAGTTGTACTGATTGTGATATGATGGTCCTGACATTAAAAATGGAGTATCCTGTATATTTCAGAAACAGACAAACTCAACTGGAAACATGACCTCTAAGATCCCAAATGGACTTTTCAAATCAATATTACAAAAATGTTCAAAAGGTTGGGATTTTTTTCCAAGGAGGAACAAAAGCAAAATGTCAAAATTCAACAGAAAAAAAACCAGAACAGATTCTGGTTCCCTGGTCAGTATGCAGGCTCAGATTTTAAAGAAGAAAACACAAGCACACATTTTTGTAGGAGATAGGACTAACAAGGACTAAGTTAGCTTATACATAGCTAACTCAGGTAAAAAAGTAAAAAGTAGCTAATGGCACATTTTGCCTTCACAAAAAACACTCATGAAAATATTAGCTACAGGATATAGCAAAGTCAAAATATATTCATCTACCTTAAAATGTGACATTCCTCAGGAAAATACTTATATTTACTCCAAAATACTGCCATTTAATTCTAAAGTCCACAAAAACAGATGTTTTCTAAATCGGTACAGCTTTCTTAACGTCATCTATTACTAATGGTTTTAAATCTAAATTTGTCTGCTTGGAATCTCTTTTCCTCACTTGTCAGATGATTCCAGACATTACAAAGCCACATCACAGCATCAGATCATATTAGAAGCGGCTATTGCCGAGCAAGGAGGAGACCTTTTAGAAAAAATGCAATATCATTATCCTTCAAATGCTGAAGAGGGAAGAAGTAATTACAAGAAATGTTTAAAATTACATTGACAGAAATAACATTTCAGGGTAAACAATGACATGAAAATGTAATACGAATTTAGAAAATGAGCTTGCGTATATTTCAAGGTTCCCTAACCTGCTCTGGACAATAGCCGATGAGGAAGTGGATCAAAGCGCAGGATTACTTCTCCATTCACAATGAAACTGCAAGAAGGAACACTTATATCATAGAATCATAGTTGGAAGGGACCTCCAAAGATCATCTAGTCCAACCCCCCTGCAATGAACAGGGACATCTTCAACTAGAGCAGGTTGCTCAGACCCCTCAGGTCCAACCTGACCTTGCATGTTTGCAGGGGTGGGGCATCTACCACCTCTCTGGGCAACCTGTTCCAGGGTTTCACCAATATATGGCGAAGATAAAGCCTAAGTACTTTGATGATTTCTGCATTGCTTTCTGCCCTGTGGTGGGGGAAAACTGAAGGAGGCAAGCTGGTCTTCTGCTAATATTTCAGCATCTAGGGGACTGACACACCATATAAAAAGTTCCTAGCTCTCTTGGTCCTTTAAATTGCTCTGAGGCATTAAACTGCATTAAATACAGAAATACAACTGCTACCATCAGAACAGATTTTTACCACTAACTTTTAAATTATGCTCTTGTAAAAAAGTTGTTCTTAATAATTGTATTACAGTATGGTAAGCTTTCAGTATCAATTATATTTGGCATTTTAAAAAAATGGGCTGCTCATGCACTACGGTAATGTAGCATTATAAGACAGATGGATTGGTTTCACAGTAGTCTGTTCACCCTCTGTTACACAACTTATTTGAAAAGAAATATTTTATTTTTCCTAAACTTAATAGACAGATACTAGACAGTCGTGGATATTCTGGCTGTGTTGGTTCTTAAAGCATGTCTAATTCACCCATTTTTACTTTAAGAACAATGTAAAAGAACAGAAAACGAATTACTGAAGTACTGATCTGCCAAGTGAACAACACAGAAAAAGAACTGACAAAGTCCACAGAAAATACAATCGTGGTACATTCTATATGCAAAAAAAACCATATCAAGGGTATTGAAATAAATGAAACAGAGCATTTAAAACATTTTTCATAAAAATTTAGTTACCAGCATTCCAATAACACCAGTATGTTCTCACTCCTCATTAAAAATCTTATCATCATCTCCTTTGAGCCAGTAGAAGTTCCAGGCCTGTTTATCTTTTTACTACTTTTGAGAATATCACACACACACACACTAGTAATTTTCATGCTAAAAAGCAAGCCTATCTAATATAGCTCTTGCTAGTAGCAACTCAGGAACCGTAGTGTAAACTATAGGTTTATGTAAGACAAGCAAAGCATACAAATATTAGCCTGTCCTTCAGTGACAAAATGAAGTATTTCTCCATGTCAAGCAACATTTTTTCATCTCTCATTAACTATACAAATTAGTCAAGCTTCTCATCAGAACATGACAAAATTTAAGAAAAACAGGTCATAGGTGTTCTTATTCAGCAAGGAGTAATAAAAAAGAAGTTCTACACACATTTTTTGAAAAAAAAATATTAGGGGTAACCTATGTGGAAGGTAAAAGCTCTTTTTTTTTGCAATGGGTTTTACAGTTTTGAAATGTATTTTAATTTAAATGGGAAAAAAAACCCCAAATGTGAGTATTTGCTATGAAATAAAATTATGAAAACAAATATTTCAGGTCAAAGAACTTTCTTCATTTGAAAAAAGGTATTTCTGTCATCTATTACTGAAGAGTATAATAAAATAAAAGAGTAATTAAAACAATGAAAGTTATTTTGCAAAGAATGTCAAAATTGCCACCATTTGATTTATAATTTCTCAACATTTCCAGAATTATTGCAGTATAGGATTCTAGCTATATCAGCCTGATTCTAAGATGAATTTAAAATCCTATTTTCCTAAGACAGAGTAAATGTTTTTATGGTATTCACAAAATCCTGGCATTCTCCTAAAAATTACTAAAATCATAGCAAAAGTAACTTGATTAACAGAACATAGCCCATTGTTTCCTTTAGCAGTTATTTGGAAGAAGAGAGTTAGTCAGAATTTTGATCAGTGTTTTTGATTCTACACAATGAATAGACAAAACAGAAATGAAAGTTCTATGTTTGAAAATGAAAGCTAAGTTAGCCATATTCATCAAAGCAGGCTTTCCCAGGAGCTTTCTTAAAAGGAATCTCTGATAAAGTGCAGTACCGCCAGTCCATCAGACTCCATTAGAGCATCTAATTCCATCACATGTAGTTACCTCATACACGCACACACAGACTGACTTCTTGGCTTCATCTCTTAAAACTAAAGTTACCTGATTTCCATAAGACCTGCCCTTCTCCATCCATTGAAAAAGGACCTACTTTTTTCTCACTCCCACTCTACATTGCTGTAGTTTCACAAGGATTCCCTACCATGTGTTGATACAGGAGCAATTTCAATAAAGCCTTATTCATCAAAGCACTTAAACAGTTGGTAAACTTTAAGGCTGAAATTTTCTAAGAAAATGAATGTAACTAAATACCTAATTCACATTAAAAACCAGTGGACTGACACATCAACAGACAGAGGGTGACACAGTGAAGAGTGTGTACGTTCCAGTGGTTTGTGAAATAGAAGCCCATTCTAATGTGACATTTCCTAGTTTATATTTTGGCTGGTTGCAGTATAATTAGCAAAAGTAGAACGCATTTTGTGATACTTGCTTTTAATTGTGTGTAGCAATTACATCAACTCTAGCACTCCATTGGACTTGTTCTGAAGGAATTAAGGAAATTTAAAAACTGACTAACTCCCTCTGTCTTATTTAATTTTTCTGGTTTTAAAAATATGAATTAGTCTTATGTTATGTTTTTACAGAAAATCCAACTATACCTTAATCTCCTTGGCGATAAAGGAAGTAATTTCATTTAAAAAGGCTATTTTGCCATCAAAACTCTAGCTTTTGAATTCTGATGATTTAGACACTTTAAAACAAATCAGGCCTGAATGTTTTGTAGTTGTCCAATTTAGTCATAGTTTGACATTTACTGCATCTACATTTTATTTTCCTTTGCAGTCATATTAATTTTGATTAGAAATATTCTGTCTTTATTGTCAAATCATGTTTGTGCCACAAAAGAAAGTAGAGCAGCAGTCATTAAGAGATTTGAAATATGTGAGCTCTGAAAATTGTGAACGATGCTATAAAACCATTTGTTTAGTCTATCTGATACACAATTAGGAAAGGGGATATTCTTTTGTTATAAACTAGTTTCAGTATTCACATACTGTTAGATGTATACAATCAGAGGAGAATAATATTAAAATCAGACACACTGTAATTTAGAACCAAAAACTGAAAATGGATTTAAGTGAATTAAAAATAAAAAAAACCTATCAGGATTAAAGCCCACCAATTCATTTGTGCAATTATTTTTTACTCTGGAAAAACTTAGGCAAAACACTGCATGAAAGAATTAAGTGAGAAATGGTATTTTTCAGCCAAATTTTATTTTGCCAAAAGGACAGACTCATTCTAGGCATTAGTTATGGTGAGCAGAATATATGACACAATGCACAATGGAAGTCTGCACGCCATACACACCTTTCTATCAGTCGTAGGGTTGGACAAGACATCTCAACTCAATCTCAAATACATTAGAGGCTCCATTTCATGCTCCAAATATATTAGAGACGAATAATTGCCAGAAGAAGTGGGATACTTACTGGAAAAACCTGTGTCCCTATACAGAGGGATTACCCTGCAAGAGAGATCTACACTAATGAATTAAATTAAATTAAAATATAATAAATAGAGGTAGTCTGCAAGCACCTACCCCTTCCAAGCAAAAAAATCTTTTTTGGCTGAAAAGAGTAAATACATTACACAACTAGTCTTTACCCAGGCAAAATTAAGGGGCTGTAGATGATGTGTACAAACACAGTAAACCATAATTCTGTTCTGATGAATTGTTTCAAACAAGGTGGGAGAAAAGTAGAATACCTAAACACAATAACAGTGGTAAGATTCCCCTGGCATTTGGAAAAAACAGAGCAAGTTGAATTTAGCAGATGAATCACTTGACTAGAACTTGGGAATCCTTGGGTTTCTTCTCCACTTTGGCACCAACTGACCTTTGGCAAGTCACTGTAACCTCCTGTGGCTGAGAAATCGAAGACACAGCTAAGGAAACCACCATTAACTAAATGACTTTCTAAATACTTCGGATGCATTGGAGCATTGTAATGCTAGATAAAATTAAAGCATTCAGATTTTCAACAGACTGGACTTTCTTTCAGTTCAGAAAGCTGCAGAGTCATGACTTTTTTTTTTTCCACCTTATCTCTTCTCAGAGGCATGAGTCAAAGCCTACTGTAGTCAGTGAAGGCATTTCCTTTGATATTTTGGTAATAAATCCTAGAATTTCTAGGCACTGGGCTTCTAAATATTAACTATTTCATGACTGTCACAGCATATCTCCTCTTTTCCTATCAAAAGCTGAACTATTTATAAAGTTCCAGAAACTAAATTTAAGAGATTGCATGCCATCTACAAACCCATAACACTGAATTATTTCTATATGGTCCTCCCTGACAACTAACTTAACATCTTGGATGTTAGATGTCACTAATGCATTCAATGTATTAAACGTGACTGAGAAGTTCATTATTCTGAAGGATCATGTTTAGAGACATATTTGTTTACTGTATGACTCTTTGTTCCATCTTTATCTTATCACATCTTGTTGCACTACATCGTATCTCAAGAAAAACATGAGGATGAACTCATACACTGAAATCACTTTAAATGGCTTTTATGTGTTAGACAAAGCAGAAAGGGAGGAGGAAATAGTGAGGAGGACACGGGAAAGATCCATATTCATTATCTTTTTAACTCTTTTGAAACTTAAAAATGCAATCCCATTCTGTGTAGATTTACATTTTTACATGACATGGTCATCATATATACTCTTATCAGAATTTATTTCTTGGTACATAATCCTACTCAAAGATAATTAGATAGAATCTTTGATGTCTAATACTGACACCTGCAGTTACAAAAACATTCACTGTCTCATAACATTTGGCAACACCTCCCCAAATTCTACATCCATACTAGATAGGTCAGGTAAGAGCACTGTATTCTTGAAACCTATTTTAAAATAAATCTTTATTTAAAGATTAAAAATTCCCCTTTGGACATGAGTTCTAAAAGCGGTATCTAGGGAAGTCTTCTTACATCAAGGACCTCTTTGTCAAAACCCCACATCTGATTGTTATGACAAAAAATTACAAATTCTGACAAACACAGGCATTACCTTTCAATCATTTCTTGCTCTGAAGTAGTTTCCACCATATACTGACCACGGTGCTTCTATTAGTATCTGAAATATTTTATATATCTGTTTTCATAAGAATGACTGCTGCAAGTTCAGAGTTAATATAAAAAGACGCTGACCAAAGAGGCTGGAGACTCTGGAAAGTCAAAGTAAATCTGCTGAGATTACACTGAGGACAGCAGTGACCTCTAACCTAGTATAAATGGGTAAAAGTAGTAAAAATATTAACTGTAATAACGTCTAAATGCTATTTATCCAGCATAGGTAGTCATGATATCAGGCATCCATGATCCATTCACTTCAATAAAACTGTTTTGAACTTATTAATACCTGCTGTATACCTCTTGAGTCTGGCCTAATGCAAACCGAATTGAAGAGACTTTTGCTTCGGGATGAGATCAGGTTCCATTCTGAGTTGTTTTTGCCCTTGGTAACGTTTGTAAACTCCCAGAAGTGAACTTAAACCTTGGCATGGCTTTAGAAATTAGTTCTAAAACATCACTGAAAGTGAAGTAAAAGATTTGTCTTTATTAAAAAGAGCAGACAGGCTGCTTATTTGTCTTTCTGCACTTATCAATCTTTAAGGCATTCTTGGGCGACTGTTCTGAAATTATTAGCAATATTAGCGAAATTTAATTAATCTGAGACATATCTACTTTTTATTTCTTACTCAATTCACTTAATTTGGTATAATGTAACTAAAGGTCCATTTCACAAATCAAATTTACCTCTTCAACTAGTAGCATTTGATAAACTACCTTTAAGGCCAATTGCAATGAACTGTAAATTATTTCCCTTTCATGGGAAGTTTGCTTTTAACCCTTCCTGTACAACTGCCCAGTCTCTGCCCAAAAGAATACGCTTTACTACTGTTTACCAGTCCCGCTTAGCACTAAATCATAGGTATGGGTGGGTAGGTTTGGGACTACATATTGGTTTCTAATTATTTTAAAGCTGGTCAAACATGTTATATCAATAGCTTTGCTTTACTTATTTCATAGAAACAGCAGCACCATTTTTCACATCATACATTCCTAGAGTACTTAAACTCTGACATTCATTCCAAAGCAGTAGTCCATTCTCCATACCCAAGTAGTTGTGGACCTGTCTTGATGACGCTAATGAAAGTATCATCAGGGTTCATGAAGGGCTGTGCTTTTTGGACCAGTAGGAAAGGTCTTCTGCATAGACAGCATATTTGAAATTTTCTACCCAGAACAGTTCATGCTGAATTCTGCTCTCTATATACCATAAATTTTGTGCAATCTTTCCACATGGAACCAAATTGCAGCCCTACTTTTGCAGAATAGATCTTTGTCCCAGCATTTTTATACAGTACAGATACATACATAGATATATATACACACACACGTACACACAGATGCATCTAGGTGTGATTTTTATCCTGTATTATAAAAAAAATCCTATAAAATTTGATGCAATAGGGCTTGCTTGGGGATGTTGAAATATTGTTTTTAGACTTCTTATCAAACAATCTGCTTAACATTCTAGATTCTAAGTTATATTCATGAATTCATGCAGTAATCACTTGCACATTTAACTGCACTTTCCAAACAAAATACATGCAAGAAATGCCCAGACACAGAAGACTCATTAGAAATAAGTAGGAGATCAATTTGCACCTTGTCCCAAAAGGAAGGCAGTGATGGCTTGCTTTATTTCCTTTTCTTTGTTATGTCAGTCAGGCTTACTATCCTGTCAGAGCATCCCCACTGTGTACTCTAAAGCATCTGAAGGAGTTGTAACAACCAACTGGAAAGTGTGAATCAGAATTTGTTCAACAGCATACATAGCGAAATGAGTTGCTACTACCAAGGCACTAGCAAGAATGACAGTTTTTAATCTCAGAGTCTAGACTTTATTCTAAGGACCAAGTCATTCCAATGACTAAGTATTCCAAACCAGATCATAAAACTATAATTACTAACCAAGAGCTTAAAAGCAGCACATTGCATGTCCTTTGACAGTCCTCAGAGCCACAGAAATTAAAAAGTTAAACCAGGTGCCAAGAGATAGAAGAACACATGATAATTCCCATAGTTTGTTACTACTGAATATTTTCGCCCTCAACCCAATAATCCTAGAAGATTACTGCAGCAAAACACCCCACTCATATCCACAGCAAGTTATTCTTCATTTTGGTAAAGCAGAGCAATACTGTTAGAAGCTAGCCAATGCAACACTAACAAGTTAAATTCTAAGTGTGAACATCGTCAGTGATATAATGCATAATGAAAAGAATCCCTGACTTGAAAATCCATGTCGTAGGTAGGTACAATCAGGTAAATACTTCAACTGGCAAGAGAAATTAATATTCAGTATTTAACAGCAGTGAGATTTTCTGCTTTACTGAACAATTGTAATGCATATGGGCAGGCACTTTCACGTAGAAGGAGTGAGGGAAAAAAAGCAATGGTGAAATAGCTTAAGTAGGTTCAGTAAATACATGGAAGATAAATATGCCTAAGCAGGGATGCAGGCAAACTTAAAAAGGACATGGACATCACTGAAGGAGACAGAAGAATAGTTAACTTTTGCAGATGAACTGTGAATAGAAGGGAACGGATATGGAAATGAGAATATACTGTTAGAAATCACATTTGAAAAAAGCTACAGACCTTCTTTGAAATTATTTTTCCTTAAAAGCTCATCAGATCATAGAAGAAATTCTGAAAAACACTGACATTTCTCAAGAATTCTGACATTTTCATTCAGTACCTTATTACTTTAAAAACCATTTCGAAGATTTCACGTGCATTATTGACATTAAAATAAAAATTAAGTGCATTTAAAGTTATATGATTGATGTAATTTCTTCTTACATTAAAACTACTATTCTTTGTCATTTTGAGATTATATTTCCTGAATGCATACTTTTAATCTAACATTTTGAAACATAATTATATTGAAAAATGGAATCTCTGTAGTTAAAAAAAAAATCTTTCCATCTTTTCCTGTTATTTGTCTGTAGTTTGATACAATATTTTCGCCTCAAAGCTTCTATTTGTTCAGGGCACTACCACTAACTTCTAATAAACCCAAATCTAATGGACTGGGGTCCTCAAAATTCCACACGGTGTAATAGTAGAGTGACAGTAGGTCTCAAAAAAAACCCCAAACCCAAATAGAGCGGGCCTTCAGCTCACTCGGTATTTCCTGCAGCATATCACAAACACATTCTCCAACCTGTCACTTGTCCTGCTTCGTATGTGACTAGATAAACACTGCTTAGCCCTGTTTGCCTGGGTAAGTAGCCAGAAATTGCATGTTAAACATGCTATCAGCAGAATGTCACCACCCACTGCAGTATCAGCAGCAGCCAGAGAAGCATGTTGTGTGCACAGCATATAGGACTACACAGCGTTGATACCAAATACATGGAAGTAAACCATCTAGACTGGAGTCCTCTTGTTGGTGAATTGTTATTGTACCACTTGACGTGAATTAAATACACATTTGTGTTTAAATATAAAAAGATTTAATGAACAAGTCCTACCACCGTAAGCAGTTCTACAAGGAGTCTGCAAAGATGTGGCATGAGCCAATTCCTTAGCCCGGTGTTCAGTTCATCCCCCAGTGCCAGCTCTCTTTACCAAAAGTGGCCCCTGAGCGCTCCCATTCCAGGATCGATTGCTACAAGACAATGAATGCTGCCACATCTCATCAGCAAGGGAAACCACTCCCTCACAGTGAGTCCTTCTCCCCCTGGCATCCCTGCTTCCAGCCAGTTTAACCTGTTCTGCAGTTGGGCCACCTTGCCACGTCATTCCTTGTTCACAAATTACCACTGCTGAGCAGTTTGAATGTGAATTTCCCCTTCAATCTTCTGTTTCAATTTAAGCTTAAAACTAAAGTCGGAGTTTCTGTTCCATTTCCTGAGGTATCCAATATAACTCCAAAAATGCCTATTGTTTTCCTGAATTCACCACAGGAGAATGAGAGATTCTTTGTGTAGCACATTACATCTAGATAAGAGCCCAACATCTAAGCCAAATTGTTCTTCGTATTCACATTTTTGAAATCCATTAACACAGGACTGAGCTCTCTCTGGCCTTGCCCTGAAACCTGACTGAGAGCTCAGCACTGGGATGGTTCTACCTCAGTCCCTCTGCAGTTTACATGTAGGCAACTGGGACAGCACAGTACCCCAAAGGCTCCTGCTCTGAAGCAGTAGCAAACTGCTTTTGTTGCATTTTCTCTTGCATCCTTGCCAACCACATACATAAAGCAATAATTAGTTCTCAACCTCACTAATGTTCACCTAATGTCATCTCAGGAGTTGTCAAATCCCTGACTCCAGCACTAAAAATCAAAGTAATATAATTAATAGGTGCTTAACATGAAGTTTACTTCAGAACTTCAGACATATAGCAACGCTTACAGACTCAAAACATTCACAATAGTTTTGTTACATTGACTACAAACCTAACGGCACTTAAAACATTCAACTTCTCTAGATTTTTAAATTTAACTGCTAGAAGGTAAATTAAAATCAACAGTAGCATTCCCTCTTCTGACTTTACAGAAGACAGAAAGAATTAATATTTATGCCTAGAGAAGATGTAGTGAAGAAAAAGTGAAGGGTGGGCAAGAATGAACAAAGTTATGGAATGGGGTCTATGCAGGAAGGGGTTAAACATCTGGACTGAAAAAATCAGAACTGAGATGACCAAACAAGGAGAAGACAGATGTGAAAGACATGGACAGGACTATGACCTAGTGAAAGATGATCTTTAAAGGTCCCTTCCAACCCAAACCATTCTGTGATTCTACTGATCTATGAAAGGCAGAAAAAGTGAATATGGGAGAATTAACATTTCTCATGGTGCATGAACTAAGGACATCAAATTAAATTATATTAGGCAAAAGGCTTAAGACAAAGAAAGAAATGTATACATAAATAAGTTGTGAGAGACAACTTCAATTTAGCTAAATAAAATTCATGGGTACTCGAGCTTCTGCAGCACACGGGAAACTTAAAATTTAACTGAGCTCTATGTTAGCTATACCAGGAGAAAACCACAGCATTCATTGCTGTTGCAAGAACCTCAGTCACAGTTTTTAAAGATAAATAATACTATACTATTTTAAATGCGTTATTCAAATTTAGGTCATGCTTCCTCATCCTTGGTATCTTCAAAACTTCACCGCAAAAAGGTTGGCAGAGTGGGACTGTTTGCTTCCGAGAGCCTTGATAAACATGTAATGCCTCAGTTAGGATGATGTGTGACAGAGGAGTGTTATATATATTGTGGTTTTTGTGCACACAACGGAAAACCATTCATTTATGGAAGAAGGAAGAAAATGAAGTAGGAGGAATATGAGGTAGTGGCTTTATGCTGAATTCAAATCATAATGAAGTGAATCAACAAAAAAAATTGTTTAAAGGAACCTACAGAGCTGTGCATGCTGACACATAGAAGTGCACAGACACAAAAACATGTTTTTAATATTTGTTTCCCAGAAGTTTATCACATGCTCATCCTTTCCCCACCCCCATCAAAATCTCCAAGAACCAGATTATTGGATGATCTTAAAATACTATTTTAAATAACACTATTTATTTTCAAAATGTATCATTTTATTTAAAACTTTGTCCAGTAATTCCATTTTAAATTAGTAAAATTGAAAAACTTCCTAAAATAACACATTTTAGTTGCAAATCCACTGTTCATATTTTTTCCAAGCATAACAATAAAATTATCTTAAGTTATTTCTGACAAAATCGGGCAAAAGCATTTTTGCTTTAAACTAAGACCAACAGGGGAGGGAAAGGATGAGCAACAACCAAGTGAGGAAGTGGTAGACCAGGTTGGGAAGCAAAAGGTGTGGGGGGTTTATTAGACACAAGAGTACTCATAATCAATAGCACAGGACTGAAAGGAGCCCACCTCAAGCATATGCACATAAGTAAGTATGTGCCTACAGGACAGCATTGTGGGGAAACTTCTCTTACCTTTCCTGGGAAATCAGCACAACTGGGCGCCTCTCTGAAGTGCCTGTACACCAACGCACGCAGCAAGAGGAACAAGCAGGAGGAATTAGAAATCTGCTTGCAGTTGCAGGGCTACAACTTACTGGAGACCTGGTAGGATAGCTCACACAGCGGGAGTACTGCAATGAGTGGATACTCACTGGGCTCTTTGGGAAGAAGAGGCTGGAAGGGGAGGAGGAGGTGTTGCATGTTATGTGAGAGAGCATTGGGAATATGTGGAGCTCTACCCTAGATGGATGTGGAGCCAGTGGAAAACATATGGGTCAGGATATGTGGGCAGACCAACGTGGGTGATGTTATGGTGTGTCTGCTACAGACCATGTGATCAGGAAGCAGCAGGTGATGCCTTCTTCAGACAACTGGAAGAAGCCTCACATCCACAGGCCCTGGTCCTCATGAGGACTTTAACCACCCTGATATCTGCTGGAAGTGCAACACAGAAGGGCACAAACAATCCAGAAGGTTTCTGGAGTGCGTTGATGGTAACTTCCTGACAGAGGTGATTGACAAGCTGACAAGGGCAGGTGCCTTGTTGAACTTCACATCCTCTCAAGAAAAATCTGGTTGGGGGCAGTCTTGGTAGCAGTGACCAAAAGCTGGTGGCGTTCATGGATGAACAAGGATCTCCTGACAAAACTCAGGTGTCAAAAGGAAGCAAACAGAGGTGGAAGCAAAGTCAGGTTATGCAAGAACATGCACAGATGGACAGGGTTAGAAAGCCCAGCTGGAGTGAATCTGGTAAGGAACATGAAGGGCAACAAGGGTTTCTACAGGTACATCAGAAGCAAACGGAAGACAAGGAAAAACGTGAGCCTGCTGCTGATGGGGCAAGGGACTTGGTGGCAAAGGACATGGAAGAAGCCAAGGCACTGACTTCTTTCTTTGCCTCAGTCTTTACCAGAAAGGAATCCCAGAAAAAAGAAAAGACTTTTTTTTAATGTAAGGGTGATTGAACACTGGAACAGGTTGCTCAGGGAGCTTGTAATGTCTCCAATCTTGGAGATATTCAAAACCAGACCGGGCACAATCCTGAGCAACCTGCTCTAGTTAACTCTATTTCATCACTGCTTTGAGCAGTGTGGTTGAACTAGGTGATCTCCAGAGGTCTCTTCCTGCCTCATATGTTCTGTGATTTCACCAGGCATTTGATTAGGCTACTGCTTAATAGTAATCCCATGGTTATCTGATGCACCTGCATGAAGATACATAAGTAGCCCAAGATTCAATGATACATGTAAAATTTCTATTTTACCGCTCCAATTTTTAGCTCACTTTTTTTGTTTGTTTTCACAAAATGACAAAGTCATTCAGTCTCAAAGACAACAGGGAAACTGCAACTGCCTTATTTATTATATTTTGTAGGGAAGTAGAAAGATATTATATACAAACCAGCTTTGCCATTCAACCTTTTCTGGTGCTTCAGGAAGCTAAATGACACTCTTACTTTTAAGCATCACATACAATATCCTTTCTTGCTAGCAGGTACTTTTGAATGAAATATCTGTACCCATGGAGGAATGGCAATAAAATGAGAGCTAAGGGATTAACAATGCCTGAATAGAAGCTTAGTATGCTCTGGATAAAAGCTTTTATGAAAGGTGGGCTCCAAATCCTGCAAAACGATGAGTGCCTTCATCTTTCATGGTCTCTCTGAGATGATAAAGGTGCTCAGCACTTAACTACTTGGTTTTCCTACTGACAAAATGAAGGCTTTCAAGCAACTGACAGGTGAAAGCATTTCAGCAACTAATGAATTATTTTTATTATATTTTCATGCATGGAATGGGAACTTTATTCAGATTATTCTGTTAGTGTAATCAGCGAGAAAATATTTCATATACAAACATAAGGTATGTAGTTTTTTTGGACACTGTGCACAGACTTTTAAAAAATACTCATCTAATGAGTATTTTAAAATGTTTTGACTAAAATAGAAGGTCTTTCTGATGGGAATATTATTTTTTTAGCCCAAATAAGCAACAAGAAACCAAAGCCAATATGAACCCACACATAAACTATAGAAACATACCTGTGTAGTCTCAAAACTCAAGTATAATGATGAAACCTTTTTTTTTAAAAAAAAGGAGTACTATAAAAGGGCAATCTGATTGAATGATAAAAACCAGCTGGATGATATCTGAAAAGATCTGTTCAGGCTGCTATTTTATTTCACGCATTGATGTCTTAGCTATACAATGGGTTTCATCAGTGCACTGATGCATTTATTTTTTACCGCTGACTGTGCTCATCTATAACTGATCAGTTTGGATTTTCTCCTGAGAAAAATAGTTTCCACAAGAAAAGAAAAAAAATTCCCTTCCCCTCAGCCTCTTTGATTCAAAGTTCACATATATTTAATTTCAAGTTTAAGGCTGAAAAAGTGAGGGGACAACTTATGAAAGGGACAGCATTCTGAGAAGCAGCATAATCTGTCAGTAAAGACACTATCTCTCCACTACACTTCTTGGGTCTAAGACATACTTTAGCAATATTATTTAATTTTCATACTCTCTCTCATATATTTGCAGGACAAACATAAGAATACCTGATCACCTCATAACATGGACTTTCTCTTTCCTCACAGTAACCTTTTATGGAGAATTTATATATTGATTTTACATATAGGCCACTGAAGAAAGAGAATGTACCTACGCAAACTTACACATCCAAATTCAAGCAGGCCCTGTCTGTGCTCTGCACTAACGAGAAGCCAAGTAGCCACATGAGCATGAAGTAAACAACATGACACAGCCAGACTCACAGGAAGCTTTTTCAGCACATGATTAGGTCTGTGCTCTGTGTGCAGCCCCCAGGCAGTGTGGGCACAACTCACTCACATTCACCTACAAAGGACAATACATCTGTGCTATTAATGACTTGGTAAGGGTCATGAAATAAATACAAAAAAGCAACACATTTAATCCCTGCTTCACAAGGATAGACTATAAGCAAGACAACCATCTTTCCCTTTTTGTGGTGTCAATACTTGTGTCCATTATCTTACATCATATATTGAAGCAACCTGTAATTACTGGGCCTAGGGCACACAGACCGCAAAGACTGAGACAATCAATTTAAATCCTACAAAGTTCTGCCATAAATTAAAAGATACAGAATAAAATAAATTGTAGAAACCTTCTCTGCTATTTATGCTTTTTCATCATTCTTCCACTCCTAACTGGACAAGAGGTATCTTCAACATCAGCCTCAATAGCTCAAGTGCCAAAAGGACTTTTTTTAATTTAATAATCCTTCTCCCAAGACATACACACAAATGTCACATAAAAAAAAAAAAAAAAGGACTCCATTTGGAATTGATTCCAGCTGCCATCCCAATTTTCAGGAACAAAGAGCCCCACACCATCAAATGTTCAGTAGTTTAATCATGAGTAGGATCATGGACTTGTGGGCAAAGTTACAAAACTACTATACATTTATTCGTGAATTCTGGTTTCAGTGTTGCTGTGATTAAGCCCTTACCACCACTTTTCAGGACTAATGAAGATCATTTCAGCTGTAATGCAAATAAGATGCTGATAATGTAATAAGAAGTTCAACTGCCTATGGCCATCATTCCATTCCCATTCAAGCCATTCCATACCAAGCTGAAGACCAGGTCATTACAACAGAACGTGTGAAATAAATGGCATATGAAGGATTTTCTCATTAAAGGGAAATTATTTTCTAGTTGACAATTAAGCATTATTACATATACGTCAAAGCCTAATTTGAAATATTTAGTCTGCTTTATATTTCTGTTCTTCTTGAAGCCGATCCCAGAACTTGATGGTATTTCTCCTTTGCTTATTTTTCATTTGCCTATTTCTCATTTGATTTTTTGTTTGTTTGTTTATATCAACTCTTATCTGATGTTCCATGTTAAAACTCTATTGTAAATTATGTATTTGTAAAACAGTATTTGAGGGACAAAACTATGCCCTTGAATAACTTGTCTGAAAACTACACAAGGAAGCTTTTTATTAACTCCACCGACATTATTTGTATTTTCTTACTTTCTGTCCACTCTCTGAGACTTCTTTTACTGTTGTTTAAAGCTGCAAGATAGCGAAACTCTCCTCTGAGTAACTGCTGCTCAAGTCTTCTGCCATTTGTCCTGGCTTTGAATCTCCAAATTTGACTTTTGTTTCTTTCTGCATATATTGCAATAATTGCTTTTTATGCATATGTTATGCGTGCAGATTATCAGCTAAAAAGCTTATACCTCTTATTTTGAGGCTCAACTTTCAGCACATTAGGTAGGATATATGAACAACTGACATTACTAAATAACAGTGCGAAGAATAAAATAAAACCCACTAAGAAATGGTTTGCATATACTGCAGCACACGTTATCATGGAATTCATTTTTATTTCAGTCATAATAAAGAATTATTCCCATGGCATTTAAGGGCTTATAAAATTAATAAATTCTTTCATACTTGGAAATGTGGCAACAGAGCCTCTCATTTAATGGTATGCAAATTTCTTTTTGAATTTCATTTGGGATCATAAACAACTATTTTAATCAATTAAGTGTAAATGAACCAAGCAATACATAAGAGTGATAGCAATACAGGAATGATTGCTCAGTTAGGAAATGAGATGATCAATTCCTAACATAACATCTAGCAATTCTTGCAAGTTTTTGATTTTATGTTTCACAGCTACGGTTTATTAGATACTTGCAGGATTTCTTGTCTTGCCCAATGCAATTCAACCCTAATACCATTTATATCTAGTTTCTCAATAGTGCCTATTCAAAAATGTGCCACTATCTGTCTGAGCATCAACTTCAGCATTTTTTTTCTCTCTGTCTCTCTCTGCTTTTCCATCTCAGATACATGCTACTCTTCTGTCCTTTCAATCTCTCATTACCCTATCTGCCGTCTAGCTGCTAGTATACATCCTTGAACCCAGCTAAGACCCCAGCGCTTTAGAGCCAAAGTAACAGCAAACACAACTCAGCTCTGCCATTCAGAATTCAGGTCATTACATTGCCAGGCTCCCACATAGCAAGCATCCCCCATGTCATCGATTGCCCAGGTATAGACTATAACTGGCATCCTCAAATTAAGTACAATAATTTGTTTGTAAACTACACATAAATATCTTCCAAGAAGCATCTTGAGATTCAGTAATCTACCAGTAGACAGATGGTTGAGCTCTATTCCAGCTCAATTATTTATGATTTTGTAGTTGAGTTATGTAGATTGATTTCTGCAGCTTCTTTTAGGCGTCTGAAAGAAAAATGCTATTATTGACAGATGATGAGCCAGCTAACAAACACTGTGGAGTCCTCATAGTGCAGGATGTATTGCTTCAGAATGAGAGGAAAAAAAAATTGCCTGATTAAAATAGCATAAAAACTTTTAGTGATTTTTTTTTCCCTTATTTGTGTAAGGCACTCTCTCTCCTAAATAAAGAACTGTGAAAAACAGTGCCTGAGAGATCACATTGATTGAGAGATCACATTGATTGTGAAATTGGACTTCAGCACAGTCTCAGAGAGAATTGTGCTGGCATAACTGGGGGGACAAATTGTGGGGATAGGGAATACATTAACCTAGTACTGGTGATGAATCCTCTCAGGAAACAATCATCTCAGTTCAGGCCTCGAGCTAGAAGTTTTCCATTTTCTTTGTGTTAATTCAGGCCTCTTTATAAATACTTGAAGACATTGTTGCCACTCACTTCTTCCACAGCTGGACCATGCCACCAGCTTCTTCTATCCAAATTATTAAGGAGACTAGCTTTAAAAGAAAGAGGAGCCAAAAGAATAGGGGAAGGAAATGGCAAGTTGGTATAGCTGGACAAAAAATCA
Source organism: Calonectris borealis (assembly GCF_964195595.1). Taxonomy (NCBI): domain Eukaryota; kingdom Metazoa; phylum Chordata; class Aves; order Procellariiformes; family Procellariidae; genus Calonectris; species Calonectris borealis. Next base: position 87,404,146 of record NC_134314.1, read on the forward strand.
TGCCTTTAGTACGCTTCACAAAAACTACAAAAATATACTCAAAATGTCTTCAGATAGTTTGTACTCAATTACAGAAGGATCACCTCTCTTAATATGATCATATCAAAAGACTAAACCAGTAAGTGTATACGGTATTTTGAAGTCAAAGACATTTAAGAAATTTTACAATTTAATATTTTTCTAGTGTAAGATAAATATGCATCATGATGCATAATCTCAAAGAAACACATCCTTAAGATCAGAATGCAGTTACTAGGCAATGAGTTTTCATAAACTTGGATCTCAATGAAAATTTTAACTCTTATCTAGAGCTGAGAACCTGCTTTTATTAATAATTTCCCATTTCCTGTTCCTTCCATTGAAAAAGGTTTTCTTTTTGTTTTTTAAACTTCAATTTAATTTTTTAAATTTTGAATTCTACTGTATTTAAAGTAAATGAGTAGATCCCAATATAAATATTAAGTATTAAATAATTTATATACTTTACAAACTCACAATATATGTTGCCCTTAATTTAATTCAGAATTACAGAGATGGAAGAGAAGAATATTTTATTTCAAGTTTAATTTTGGTTGTAACGGTAAAATTGCGTTAGGGAATTCCAAACTTCAACTAGCTACAATCACTTAATGTGCCAATGGTCACTTGCAACTTTTTTGCAGCAACACAGACAGTGTCTCCACAACAGAAATGAAATACTGTAGCAGGACAACAAGCTCTGTGAGTAATTCTGCATACAGAAAACCTGACTATTGCAAATTCTCTTTAATGATTTTTCCAAACAGAGACCATCCAAATTTTAAGGAACGTGAATGATACCTCTTCCACTGACAGATAGAGACAGACCCAGAACGCCCTGCCTTCCTCCCATTGTCTCACAAGGTGACTGCAGGTACTCCAGAGCTTTAAAAGAATAATAAGGTTGTCAATGTTGTGGCTGTAAGCATTATAGGTACCATTGATATCGATGGAAAAATGGTATTTCACTACTGACTTTATTCCAAGATTTCCAACTCATGAAAAATCACCAACTGGGAAACTTTTTGCAGGTAGCTAAACTAAGAGGTGGAAACCTTCAGCATACAAGAACCAGACAGCTATGTAGTAGAGCTACCACTGATGGAGACCATTTCTATTCTTTTATTATTTTAATCTATTTAGAAGGTTTCCAAAACCAGATACTTTTTTTTCTCATGCCACCCTTTCTATACTGCTGGTGATTTTCACATCCTTACCTGTGCCGAATCAGCCGCTTTGATGATGCATGCGCTAATGTAGAGGCAGAAAGCTCAGTCAGTGATGATGGTCAGGAAAAACTGGTGGGGCAAAAACTTGCATTCCCATTCAACATTGTGTCCTCAATAGATAGACATTGTACAGCGTGCTAGCATCTAATCCATTTAAACTATTGGTTCTATCCAAGTTAGTTATTTGATGATAACAGGAGGATCCGTCAGCAGAAATAAGCCTAGAGGTATTATTTCACTTTCATTTGTTTTTAATTCTGAATTTAATTGCTTTTCTTTGCCTCTATTTCTCTATCTCACCTAAAACACCCAGAATACATTTTTCTTCTATCATAAGTCTATCAGCTTTAATCTTCAATTTACTACCCCCAGGAAAAATCTCAAAAGTAAAAGCAGATTCAGCGGAGAGGGCTATATCTAGAGATCAGTCCTTTCATAATCTACTAAAGAAAATCCAAAGCACAGTGTCATTTGTAATTTGATGTATGATAAATCTTTCAACGTCAAGCTCTTAAAAGAACAGATGGTAATAGAGAACACCTTGCTATGGCTATGAAAATTGAAATGTACAAATACAACTGCTTCTTGGAATTCCCATAGCCATTACGTTTACATGGTAGCGAGCATTTTACTAGTACACTTGCATTTTCTATGCAAACAAGACTGAAATAAATAGGAGGTTAGTCGGAGAGACAATGTGATAAAGAGACTTCCAATGTAAGCCAGTAGCAATACTGTGTCATCTGTCTATTCTTACAATTACATTTGAAAATTAACTGTTCTCATTTACATACACGTTCAGATTTATATTACGGTTTATTATGAACACAGCCAGGGTTTGGTTATATATGTTATGTATGCATGGTTTTATACAGCATGAAAAAATAACTAAGGTATTTTATAACCACCATTATAATACTAATTGTAATAATATAACTGAAATATGGCAATCCTTTTAAACCCAGTTTACCCATAAGAACTGAAACAGGAAGAGACTGTTTAGCTTCTATCAAAGAACATAATATTTCCAAAATCCAACATAAGATAATTGCTTCAGTATTAGTTACAGTAAAAAACAGTACCTGTTTTAAAGATGCATATGAATGTATTTCTTTTTGGAACCACATTATACATCCTGATTAAATCCTAAATCTATGTATGGAACACCTTGAATTACTCCATATGGTCTTCACTTACTATGCTCTGAACGAGCCAGGTTGCTGTGAGAAAAAGTGTATGTGAGCTCGTAACAACAGGCCCTATAATGATGCATATATTCATACTGCATGGGGAACTTAGCAATGCCTTGACTTTTGAGATTTTCCTCTTATACACTTAATATTTCTGTACTCTATCACCATGCACAGAATTTCCTGCATTTTTAAACACCGAGAAGCAAGGCAACAGAAATGTCAGCATGTTTAGTTCTTTGCTAAGCTATCAATGTAGTAGGAATCTTGCTGCATTAAAATCACATATCTGAAGCCTTTGTTGTGACTAATTAGTAGAAAGACAAGGCACTCCCTTTCAAACTTCCCAGGGTGTATATAAATACAAGAGGAAAGGCAGAATCCTTAAAAGTCTCCATGCTTGTTTCTACAGTCTAAGTACACAAAGTTAGGAAAGCTTTCAGAATATTTTTAATAAGCAATGATTTCTTTTCACTGGCTCTCTAAAAGAGCATTCACAATCGCTCTAGCTCTCTGAAAAATTATCAAGCTACAATAGTGGTTCAAAGTAAAGTTATTTAAATAATAAAATAAAATTTTCCTGACTCATTTTCAAAGAGAATGAATTGCCCTACCATATGCAAACTGTAGCCAGATCTTATCTGAAAGCAAGGATGCTAAATTTAAGATCCAAAAGCAAAGAATTAGAAAAAGAAATGATAAGCCATTAATAGTCCTGAAGGAGGGAAGGAGTGTGAAACTCCAGTTATACACACCAATACTAACAGCGTAAAGAAATGACACAGGCATTGCAGCACACAAGTGCTTTTTAACCTTTCCAATGTTTTGGTGAACCCAGATGCAAGGGCAATAATTCATAATGCTTTGCCCTTACTGTTAAGCAGCAGAAACATTATGCCTTTTTTTTTTTTTTTTTTTTAAAAAAGTCTTTGACAGGAGAATAGGTGAGCAAGTTACCTGCTGAGACTTAGGTTTAACAAAATTTGTTTTCTCCCCTCAACCTTTATTCAGTTCTTCCAGACCCAGAGGTAATTCTTGAACTAAAACCAATGCTGTATATATAAGAATCAGTCACATGGAAATGTTCATCTTCTAATTTCTCAAGCCTTCCTGGTCTTTATCTTACTACCAGAAGCCCTTTAAGCGAAGACCTCAGTCCTGCTGCCCGTCCATTTCAAACTGGGCCACGGCTTTCTACTTGAGTCTAATCTTAAGTTTTATGAAATTACGACGTACAACACTTCAGTAAATTATAACTGAAAACAGTCTTTGCTTTAATATTACAACTTGGAAATGTTTCTACCATTTATTGTTCTAAGTTGTTACCAGCTTCTTAGTAACTGCCATAATCAGGCATGGCACTTCATACGGATTTTTTGGGGTTTTTAACGTTTAAGATGATGTAGTTTGGCTGACAGATAAATGAGTTGTCAATCTGTCAAATAAGAGAGAACAAAAAGAGCAGGTATGAAAATCTCTTTTTTCAAGGCTTTCAGAGGTCATGAAATCAGTGGGATACGAATTTTGAAAAGAAGTGACATTTTGTTAGAAAAATTAATTCACCTTTTATAAAGCTGTCTCTAGCTCAGGAAACAATTACCTGGCACTGTAGCCACTCGTGTTAAAAACTGCTGGCCATGGTAGATGCCCAGGCTAAACTCAGCCAAGGCTGAGGATGGCGTTTCAAAGCCCACACTACACACCAGCCATTGCTAACTAACAGCCTGCAGCAGCCGGAGGCCCACGGCCTCGCCGAGGGATGTCCTCCCCGCATTTGAGGGCGCAGCAGTGGTACCCACGCTTTCCTCAGGCTGCCTCTGTTTCAACTGTGAAACATTTCTGTGTCTCGGTCTCGCTCAGCTAAAACACGCGCGATGCAAAGCCTGAGGGAAACCTCAGCAGGTGCAGCGAAGGCAGCCAAAGTGGAGAGTAGCGGTACCACACCTTTGGCTGGCAACACCGTTGTTCCCAACCTGTCATTCGTTGCCATGACTGAAATGGTCGATTCCTTTTTCAGTACTGTTTCTTCAGAATGCAATATGAGCTGATGTTTCAGATGTTGTAAGAATACCGCTGCTTTGGGTGTCCGTGCCCAGGTGCCAGTGGGGGGGAGCTGCAGGGCGGCCTCTGTGAGGAGAGGCCGGGGCTGCCCGTGCCGGGCACAGCCGGTTCCAGCCGGCTCCACGGTACCCACCGCAGGGCACAGCTGAGCCCCACAGCCACGGGTGGGCACCTCAGGGAAAGGGTATTTCAGAAAGGGCAAAAAATGCCAGAAGAGCAAAGAGGAATGAGGAAAAAAAGTGTGAAAAGCAGCCCTGCAAACACCCAGGCCAGCCCAGGAGAAGGTGGGAGGAGGTGCCCCAGGCGCCGGGGCAGGGACTCCCCGGCAGCCCGTGGAGGACCCCAGCCAGAGCAGGTGGATATTGCTGTGTATTTACACTGCCTTAAAGGAAAAAAGGCTGAGCTCCCTTAGAAAGAAAATAGTACCAGTTTGTGGGCACTTCAGTGGTCTTGAAATTACTTAATTAATGTTACTATGTTATTGCTAATCCATCTAAAACTGTCAAAGGAGAAGGAAAGGTATTGCCTTTAAGAGGATGAAGGATACCTCACATGCAATTGTGCCACTTTCGGTGATAAATGGCTACTTTGTTCGTCTCACAGATTTGTTGGTGACACAGGATAAAAACAAGTGCTCATATCAAAACTCAAAAGAGGGATTCACAACAGACAAACCCTGATATCCAGCCCTTTCTCTTTCCTTCCTTCTTTCCCTCGCATGATGGAATGGTCTAGAAAACCATTCACATCCACACAAAGTATTTCCCTCTAAAGACAGGCCGCAGCAGCAGAGCACCACATTTGAAAAACCTTCCTCCTCCAGTTGCCTGATTTGCCTTTTTTTTTTATGGTCAAGTGGTTCCCCAAGAGTGACTTTTTATAAACTCAGGCTGAGCCACTGTTTAGTCAGAGGTCAGAGCAGAGCAGAGCAGAGCAGAGCAGAACCTGATCTACACAAGACAAAGCACTGATACTTAATTGAATCAGAAATCTCACTTTGACTTTTGAAAAACATACATGAAGGCATTTTGATTTAATGTGATTTGCATACTAATTCCATTATCTCGGTTACAAAGCAAAGACGATGTCATTTGGAGTATTCTGAGTATTGTGACAAATCTTTAGATATTTATACTATTTTCTATTGTTTTGCCTCTACAATTTCCTCACTACTTTGAACTCACACCAATTAAGCTAATCTAGCATATCATCACGTTTTTGATACAAGATTATCTTAGAGAATACAAAATGAAATATTTAAAAGACATAATAAGTTTGCATTTATATCAGTAGTTCGGGGGGGTGGAGGTGGAGTGTTACCAGTGATTTAATCACTGTTTGATTTGTCTGTAAAAACCATCACAGATTCAAGGGCTGGTGTGTAACAAATGCACACAGCCGTTGCTTCACTAGAATACAGCAATTGCTGTGCTTATAACAAAAAAGATTAGTGGCAGATTTTGTGCTGAGGATGACGCAGTTGAGGAAGGAAAGCCTTTGTCATGGTTTAGTTCCTTTAAATGGGCTATCTCAAGGATTCCTGTCTAATTCAGTATACACATGCTTTTTTCATCTACTTATGATTATTATATCATACAATTGTATATATTATCACTGCATATATATTAAAAAAATGGTAAACAATAATAATGTAAATGGTCATTCAGTCATTAAAAAAACAGAAAAAGCCAAAATCAGGGTTGTCTGCACAGCACTGCCTAGCTGCCCTCGTGCTCTCCCTTTCAGCCACTAACATGACATTGTACTATTTTTGCCTCACCCCAAAAGATGAAAGACCACCTGAAAACAGTGAGGCATAGCTGATGACTCCATAGTTTTTTTGCAGCCTACTGCTCTACTGCTTTTGGCAGTACTTTTTGTCCAACACTCTCTGGACATCTAGAACTCCAGGTTAAACGCCATTTTTCAACAGTGAATTTCAGAGAGCTTTTCAAAACAGAGTCAAAATAGCCTTTTAAATTCAAAAGGCATCTTCAACTTTTCAGAAGTTTGGGCAACACAATCATAAATGGAGAGATTTCATAAATCAGAACGAAATAACATTAGTGTATTATTAGAACGGAATAGATTTTTGATGGGAAAAGCTATGGTGCAACTCTACTTTTACAAATTATAGTTCATATACATAAACCTAAGGATGAATACCTTTCTGCTGATTCTTTTTTTTGCTGTTGTTATTAAACAAAATCTGCAACAGAAGTCTGGGCTGCAGAAAAGCTAATTAAGTCTGTCCAGTCTTGCACACAAATCTAGCAAGTTTCAACAGCTGCAAAGAGTTTCTTGAAGGTTCTGGATGTGAAGCTAATAGCCCAATTTTTCATATCTACTATAAATTATGAAATACAAAATGCATTAGGGGGAAAAAAATTTGGCTTGATTTCATTACCTTTATCATTTCAGTTGAAATGCTTACACATATCAGGCTGTCTAGCTCTTAGTCATTTACTAGATAATTTTATTTGTGGACATTTGCTCAAAGAAAAGCCGAATGAAAGCTCAACAAAAGTTACACAAAATATGAAGAACTCTGCATGGATTTGGCATCTCCCATCACCAAAGAACAAACAACTGCTGTCAGTAAGGTTGCTCTCTTATGGACATCAGAAAAGCCACACTGCCAGCTTCCACTGGCTACCGATCATTATTTAGTGTAACAGTCACTTCAGCTTAGGTAGTGGAATCTGCGGAGTAGAAGGCAGTCTCCGTCTCCCTCTCCTCCCACTGCACAGAAAGGGAGGAGGCGATGAGAAACCTTGTAACTGACCTGCTTAAAGCAGATGTGTTCAGAGAACAGGAACATGGTAAGAGCTCTGTGCGTAAGAGCTTTTAGATATTCTGCTTGTGGAGAAACAGGTGACTTCTGCTGCCACAGCTAGAAATGCATCCAAAGCACTTAACCTAAGACTTACCTGCACGCTTTTCCCAAAGCAGAAATGGCATGAGACAGGAGACGCACAGGCAGCTGCTAACGAGCGTTGCCTTCATTTAACGACTGAGGGGAGTTATCTGTTTGCCATTGTAAACATGAAAATAGAAACAAAGCAGGCTCCTTGGAGACCTACCTAATTAAATGTTTTATTAATCGGTACTAAAGCAGTAGAAGTATGATGGCACGTGGAATGACTTACCTTTGACGTACAAAAGGATGTATGGTCTGATGGGGCTATAAAGCCATAAAAACTCGTAATGTGTATAGAGTGGGTAATTACAATGTATTATAGTTCAGTGTCATACAAAGACATTCACGGGGTACAGTTGTTTCATCACAAAATCCTTTAAAATACTTGTAAGGTCAGGCTTGGAGACTGCTGTGATTCTATAGTAGTAATGCAAATGTAATGTTTAATCAGTACAATGAAATTAGCTTGATATGGAGTGTCATATATAACCATGTGCAGCTTACTATTTGTACTTTGAGAGGTCAACATGTTTGAGACAGAATTTTGGCTGTGGTTTTCTAGCTGAAATCCATGATAGCTACCACAACAAGGCGTGTTGCATGAAACAACAAATTGCTAATACATTCTGCCTATCAGAATGATCATTTTTTTTAGTGCACAGGTATCAAGAAATCAGGATACAAAGGCTGAAGCTTTCTTCACATAATTATGTAGAACTGTTTATAGCTAAAAAAAAGCAGCTGTTATAAATGGACAAAATGTTTTATATTTTCAGACAGTATTCTTCTGGAGTTACTGAAAAACATGAAAACGCATTTTAAATTCCCTATGATCTTCTTAAGATCATCATAAAATAGGTAATTTGAGTATGTTTTATTCACTTACTACTACCCTGAAAATAAGTTTTGTTTCCGCTGACCTTTTCCTTTTCCCCTCCCTTTTGTTTCTGCAAGGAGAATGAAATATGGATTCCTTCTATTTATACACAGGAATGATGCAAGAGGAATAAACAAGGCTTAGAAATGTGCTCATGACATATAAACTAGAGCTTCCTACATTCTCTTGTAATATTTTCCCTTTGCCAGAGACTCATGCTATGGTTTGGGGCTCTTTTACTGAAATGAGGCATCATTAGCCTTACCAACAGAGCGTTGCAGACAGGAATTGATATTGGATCTAAGTTAATCTCACGTATAAATTGGGGACAAATTGTATGGTTACTTTGGAAGGAAGAAAAAGAGGCTTGGGACTCTAGATTCTCTATTCCACTAAGGACAAACAGGTCCCATATGATGAGGATTTGGTGAGATAAGCGCTACAAAAGCACTCCGTCAGAGCAGTGCAAGCTGCTGTTGTCCCCACAGCCCACTGTCGTGGTTTAACCCCAGCCAGGAAATAAACCCCACACAGCCGCTCGCTCACCCCCCCCCTCCAGTGGGATGGGGGAGAGAATTGGGAAGGCACAAGTAGGAAAACTCCCAGGTTGAGATAAAAATAGTTTAATAATTGAAATAAAACGAAGTAGAACAGTAATAGTAACAATGAGGACAACAATAACAGAATATACAAAGCAAGCGATGCACAATGCAACTGCTCACCGACCGCGTGTCACGAACGGGGCAAGCCCCTCCACACCCCTGGTTTTTATACTGAGCATGATGTCACATGGTATAGAATACCCCATTGGCCAGCTGGGTCAACCACCCTGGCTGTGCTCCCCCTCCGACCCAGCTTGCCCTGCACGTGGCAGGGCATGGGAGGCCAAAAAGAGAAACCAAAAGTCTCCCCGGTGCAAGCACCACCCAGCAACAACCAAAGCACCAATGGGCCATCAATGCTCCTCTCATACCAAACCCAAAACACAGCACACCCCACCAAGGTACTGGGAAGAAAGTTAACTCCGTCCCAGCCAGAACCAGGACACCCAGTAACAGAGAAGTTCACAAGCTGTTTCTTTCATTATACTCTTCCTTGTGAGCATTGAGAATAACCACCACTAACCAAGTAGCAAAAGCACTAGAATCAGCTGTAGTCAACACTGGAGGTCAAGAGGTGCCACCATGTAGTTGCATTTTTGCCCATGCTCCTCATCCCAAATATGAGGAATCTCTGCATAAAAAACAAATGCAGCTCCCCTAGTTCTGCTGGGAAGTTTTTTTCAGAAAGTTGACATATCACAACAGTACGGTAAACATAAACAACAGAGCAATACCAACTTGAATCTGCAGGTAGCCTAGAGCAGTACTTCTAAAAAGGTGGACTACTCACCCAGCTCACATTAATCACGGTCCTCGTGAATCTGATTATCATCTTTCTCAAGGACACATAAGAGTTCACCATTTTTACTGCAGGACTATCACTCTACTGCAATAATCCAAGTAGCATTTTCTTTTCCTTTCCCCCCACCTGACAGAACCTGCTCTTGCTCTTCTCTTTTTCATAAAAAACAAACCATGTTGCCTGCACCCTTCTTTGCAGATCATCTTTATGGGGTGAAGACAACGGATTGCCGAAGCTTTCTGCGAACACCTGCCCTAGCACAGTGCAGCTAGGAAGTTGGAGCTGCTGATTACATAGCAATATCCAAATAGAGATCACAGCAGAATCCTCCCCCCTACTAAACAAACAAATGAAAAACTCAAAAATAAGCCAGGAAAACTTTACATTCAAGAACATTTTGAAACAGGAGAAGTATCTGGTATGTCTTGGAGGGGATATGAGGCATAGGAATAAATAGCACAGGATAATGAATAACAGGATACCTTGAAAAAGGCATTTCAAATGCACAACATGGAACACCTCATAAACTTGCTATGCACTACTGAGTGGCTTGTGAATTTTAACAGCTGCAGTCTCCTAATGGAAGTGACGCAAATTAGAAAAATAATTACGATAGAAATGACAGAAGATTCAGGTAACACATCCATTGTTCAGTCTCATTAAAAAGTTCTTTCTGTTACAGTTTGGCCTTTACTTACGAGCTGTTTTAGGCAACAAGACAATGAAGGAAAAAGCAACAACAAAGGACGGGGCGGGCAGGTGGCTTAGAAAATATTAATGCGAGAGAATCTTAATGGCTTGAAAAGAAATTCTCTGAGTTTCCCTGAAGCCTTTTTCTCTTCAGTAGCAGTTCAGTAACATAAACAAACAGTGTGTTTAAATCAGGAAAAAAAAACATATGCAGATCTCTAATTGCATCTGATCATTTTACTTACAAAGGAAGGAAATACTATTCCCTCACCAACTCTTTGTGGCTTTTTTTTTTTTTTGATCACACCATGAAAGAACGCGATGAAGTTTTCAGATTATAGTACCCATGGTCATTTTAAGAAAAATTATAGTACAGTATAAGTAACAGGAATTACAGTTAGATGAACAGTTTTAAAAGCAACTGTAACATACTCCTCTTTTGAAAGTACTAGTTAATTAACCGTGGTCAAAAGCACATGCTGGGTAACTCTAAGAACTGAAGTTAGGTGTTTTTTTACAGAAAAAAATGCACCCAAACACCCAAACAGCTGCACACATTTAACACATGTCAGCAAAGAAAGTGAAAGATTATATTCTAAATAAACTCATATGCAATACTCTGATCAAACAGGAGCGGGCAACTGAACAGTCCATCATCTTGATGCCAGACATATCTTTTTTCTGCTTCCCTTGGAGAAAGTAACTATGCCCTATTTCTTGCCAGTTATATATTCATAAGATTTTCCTTTATACTTTAAAGTGCGAAGACTTCCATTTTTGTATTTATAAACTTTCACCAGAAAGTATTTCTAAAAACCTGCAACACTTGCATAGTACTAGTTTCCCAAGGACCTTAGATTAACCAAGAATTTTGTGAAATAACAGGTAGGTAGCAAAGCCAACTACCAATTTAAAGAGAAAGTCTTAAGTAACATCTGTGATTAACCCGATACTCTGGACTTAATTCACAGAAAGCACCTATTAACTTGAGTAAGATTTTTACTTACATAAGCAGCACTTTTCAGAGATAAGATTTCTGCTCCATAAGCTGTCAGTCTGAATCAGGTTAGATATAGTATGGTGACGATGAAACACAAGGTCAGGCTTAAGGGAAAGAAGATAGATCCAAAATAAAATAATGTTACTGCCGTTATGCTAACTGAGGAATATACCATAGGCACGATGTAAGGGCAGGAAGACAACATTTGTCATTTTAGGACTTTGTTTTAGCAGACAGAAGCCAGCTTGTATTACCTCAGATCCTGTGATGTAGCAACGTGTCAATCACAGAACTTTTGGCTTAGAGCTGGCTCAGTGTCCAGCTCATGTCTACCTCATTTTTTCTTTGGTTGGGTGGGTGGGTAGGTGGGGTCTCTTCTGAAATGGCAGAAAACCATTTTTAAAGAATAGTTTCAATAATAAAAACCGAAAAGTCTAAGAGTTCACTTCAGGGATGGTGTACCAATAAGCTAAGGCACTGCAAATCACCTTTCCTCCTCCTCCAAAGAGATTTGCAAAGAAATGTGGAAACATTCTTCTTATGCCAACTCCTATTTGACTTCCAGTAAATTTCTAGAGCATCCTGCAAATACCTTCACTTGGTTGTTGCTCGCTTGTATGATGACACAGAATCAACATCATTGAGATCGGAAGGGACCTCTGGAGATCACCTGGTCCAACACCCTGCTCAAAACAGGGTCAATTAAATTGCAATTGGACGCAAACAGCTCAGAGAGCTGCAAAACCTCAGTGGTCTATTTAGTAATTTTAGGCCACTTGCAAGTAGTAGCAATAAAAATTCTGTGGTGTTGTCTAAAACTAATAGCCTAAATCCTTATGTTATTCCTGCAAGTGTTTGTGTTATTATCTACTGGAGCATCATGAACTTACAGTTAAAACTGCTACATTTCTGTAGAAAAAGCTAAGATATTTTATAACCAGCAAATAGTTTTGCTTGGTTTAAATAATAGTCGTTTTTAATTAGAGGGAGAAATATGTGCTATAGCATAAGTACAACACATCTAAGTTTTTACCTTTTTCACTGATAAAAGGAAAACCTAATTAAACAATGGTAAACATTCTAAAAATACACAGTAGAGTGAAAAATGTGTTTACTGATAAACACTAAGCAACAAAACATCAAACATGTTAATGAATAGGAGACAGGTTTGGTTTTATGCCTGTAGGAGCTGGAGCTCTTAAAAACAAATAAACAAACAAAAAAAATCACACTTTTACTTAGACAAATGTTTTTTACTTGTTGCACAGCAGTTTATCAAAAGAAGAAGAAGTTTTTTTCAAACTCACCTCAAACTTCAAAATTATATTAAGTGTTGACATAGCTGGTACTTATTTTCTCTTCTGTCCACATCCAATGCCCAGAACCTGTCCAGAACCAATGCACTGGTTCTATATAGTAAAGGTAATGCAAATCATGCCACTAACATTTTTATATATTGCTATTTCCCTGATGTTGAAGGGCCTGAAGATCTTTAGCCATATCAATGATAGCTCAATCTTGCTGCTGTTCCACTTGAAGACTCTGAGAAGGTTACCATGGGAACTTAACAAGAGTAAAATGACAAAAACAAGAGTAAAATGACATCAAGTAGAAAGTTTGTAAAATGTCAATTAGGAAGCACTCCTTGAGGCAGGCAAGCTGGAATTTACTTCAGGAAAGCACAGGGAGGAAAAAATAGATGCATTCATTCATTTACCTCCCAGTTCTGCAAATACTTCACATAAAAGAAATCCAGTTGATTAAGAAAATTTAGTGCGTACAAAATGCTGTTAATTTTTCTCTTGTTTCTTTTTTTCTACATATTTAATAAAGACTCCTGGTCTCCTTTCTTGCAATTTGTTTGAGACTCTGCAACTCCTTGTTGCTTTGGTGATTATACAAATTTTCTTTTCAATCCCTTGACGCCTAAGGAAAAAAAGCATTGATTGACTATGAAAAGCACACTGATTCTCTATCCTCAGAAAAATTTTAAGACCTTAAATTTCACTTCCAATGAGACATAGAGCTTATATAAATTTGCAGGGTATATCCCACAAGCAAAACCAGCAGTAACTAGTAACTGCTATGATGCAGATCTCTGTACAGCATTTCAGAAACTTAAAACTCCTTCAATGCTTGCAGTCTGACAATGTGCATGCAAAGTATTTGTGTATTGCTGTGTAATCTACACACTCTGGCAGTAAATCAGAAGCTTTTAGTCTGGGTTTGTGCACTGTACCCTCTGTATCTCTATACAAAGTTTTTGTTTGTGCTAGCAATCATTTTCTATCACGTATTGTCATTCCCAAGAAAAGTTCCCTGCAAGGTCACTGTTAATGCTACCTATGGAAAAACTTCTATACTAACTTCTTAAAATTGTTTTCATTAGTGCTGTAATGATAAAAATTATTAACTGTATCTGCCAATTGACTAGGGGAAATAGAACTCCAGGAGGTTTATATGCTCCTGAGAATACGGAAGTATTGCACAAGAACAAAAGCTGATTTTATAGAAACACAGCAATGTTGTCTGTTCACATCTAGTTTATTCCTAAGAAAAGGAGACAGTAAGCCAGTTAATTGCTTTAGGCTTAATCGAACTGATGTTCAAACATCTTTACCAACTTTGTAGTGCAGATCTTGATGTGAAGCTTTGCCAATATTCTGCTTGTTGACTTTCAAAAAATGTGATTAATGAAAAGACAGAACTCTGTGCTACAGTACTGTAGCACTGTGCTTTAAATATAAACGCAGCCATTCACTTTTTCTCTGTCAGTAAGAGGACTGAGGACTGCAGTGCTTACAGAACTCTTCAGTTTCTTGTCAAGAAATAAACCTTCTTTTCTTTCTTCTGTTCTTTCTAGAATACTATGTTTCAGCTTACCTTAATTAAATAAAATTTCAGGAGTGGAACCTGTCTACAAAGGGCCACAGTCAGGAATTAGATTGTGGCAGTGTGGGGAACAAACAACCGTTGCACTCAATCACCTTTATGTTTTCATTACACTTACCTGAACTTTTAATGTTATGTCTATGTCTAATGACAGCTATTGAGTGGAAAATACATTTCTTGCTTGTCAACAGCTGCAAATCTGCTGTATTTGGTGGTTTTGGGAACACAGTATCCAGCACTGTGGATATGCACCTCTTCCTGTTCTTGTCGAAGCTGCCTATTTCTGCTTCAACAGGAATCACAGCAAAAAGAAAATAATCAGACATATACCTGTGCCAAGTTGTATGACATGGAGATTAGTACTTTTTCAAATACTTCGAGTGATACTTACTGTTTCTAGTTAAATGATTAAATCTACTACTCAAGAAAGCCTGTGATATGACATTCTTCCTCAATTAGCATTTCTTCTTGTAGAAATATTAATCATTAGATAATCTAGTTTTCAAAATGTATTTGGAATAAAGACTATGAAATGATGAATACATTCTGTTTAGAAAAACTCACCGTATACTTCAAACTGAACTGCCTAGGTGAGACAGAATTACAGAATCATGGCATTTTTGAGATAGTACCCAAGAGAATGGCTGGAGAGGAAAAGTAACAAAAGAAATATTGTGCAAGAAGACATGGCCAGATTCACTCATATTCTGAACTAAAGACGTTTGTATTTGTCAGCCTGAGGCCTCCAGCAGCCAAGAAAATTTTAAAAAAAAGGTTTAGGAGACAAATCTGTTTGCTAGTTAAGCTTGCAGCTGAATACGTAGGTTAGACAAACAGATTTAGTTTGGACAGAAGAAGATGTAGTTTGAAACAGAAAAACAGATTATCAATTTGGCATAGTAATTTTAGCTGAAGTCATATCGCAAATAAAGTTATTATGTGACTTTATCACTGAAGAAGAGGATCAAGAATGGCGGCCTACAGCTCTGCAGACAGACAGTGATGAAGGAAGGAAGATCATATAAAGGAAGAAGGATGAGTCATGAGAGCTAAATAACAGCAATTATTACAAAGAACACAGCCTAATTTTTGAAGTGAATGCTAGCTTTAGAGACCAAGGTATGTCCCAGTTCTGCACTTTGGCCAGGGAGAAACCATTAGAGAATTTACTGGTGGCAGAGAACAGAAGTGCCATTTCAGAGTCTGAGGGAAAGAGTAGAGGAACTGCTTTAGACTGCTACTGTCTATTAGCTTTGATGGGAAGGCAGAGAGGTTGTAGCTGCTTTCCAAAAGACATCAAGTTTGTGAAATTAACATAATGTATTTGACAGTTTTGTGCTCTTTCATCCAACTTTAGTAGTTTCTAGATCCCAGGGCCAATTTCAGCCCATTCTACCCAATGGTGAAGTTCCTAAACATTAAATTCCTGCAAACTTCAGGAGAACCAGCAGCTAAAGGAAGAGACTCATTTGAGAAAAAGTCATAGCTTAGCTATTACACATTCCCTGGGCTGGCCACTCAGTACTCATGAAGCTCCAGACATTAAACAATAAGATTAATATATGGAGATGACACTGTTGTATAAGGCTAGAGGATGGCAGTTCCCACAGTTTTTTTCTCTGGCTGCCAAGTTTGAACAGAATGTGTTAACAAACATATGTACTGCTAGGAAATCACACAAATTCAGTCCCCTACAGCTGATAAGAACAAACTAAACAGAATTGTTCCTTTTGCATGGGCAAGGGGAAGCTCAGAAAAGACTGAGTTGAAAAATAGTAGAAAAAAAAATCTCCAAAAAGAAGCCAATAAAATAAATACTGTTCTTAAAGTATGTTTCTTTTAGTCAAAATGCCAGGATGGTAATTTATTAAGTCTTGAACACTGTAATAATTTTTAAAATAGAAGCAACTCATACTGTTTAGCTTTTACCTAAAATACAAGTACATGTAAATGAGATAGGAGCTATTTTTTCAGAATTTACTGGCACCACAATCAACTGTAAACCCTAACTATATTAGGGTTTGAAGATATTTGGATTGAGAACTTTAATGGGATACATTCCAAGACTAAGGAACTAGATGCACAATCAAATCATGAAGCTCAGCTATATTTATAATGTCTGGTGCAGGTCTCTAATAAATGTGTGCATGCAGCAATATCCTGATACAACTTTTTTTTTTTTTAAATGAAACTTATTACAAAGTGCTGCATCAATCCTTTGCCACAAGACAGCTGAGGTCCACCACTGCCCGTTAAAAGAAACTGATTAGCATGAAGTCAGAAGCCATATTGAGAGAGCAGGCAGTAGAGGCAGCAGAATGAGAGCTGGCTGGAGAAAGAAGGCTGGCAAGCAGCTTGCTGCTGACAAGAGGAACAGCAACAAATCTGGCAGACGGCTGTGCAGCAGGGGCCCATGTGGAAGCCATGTGAATGGGTACAAAAAGGTGAACTCTCACCGGGACGACTGCTGGATGCAGCTCTGGAAGAGGTTATAACCTGAGAGTATTCTTGGCATTAAAGTGAATGAATCTATACTCTCATACTAAATTGCTCTTGGGAACTGAAATGGTACCTGTTCCGTTTCTATCTCTAAGTTTTTAAGTTCAGAAGCAATGGCTGAGATGGCATTCATTTTTCCTAGTACTAGCGAAGGAATTCTCCTGCGCATTCAAAAAATGTCTGTGCCTCTGTGAACCTGCCACAAGCTGAAATAGAAGAAATCTGGTGTAGAGATTTGAAGAAACTCAAATTCCATTTTTCAGAGAATTCCACCATTTGCTTAGACTATGACTCAGTCTTTCAAAATTGTTTTTAAAGGAAGCAAGCAAAAGGGACTTCAAAGCTGGGAGAGGCGGGGGGGGGGGGAGGGAGGGGGGGGAGGAATCAATCTATTCCAAACTGTTTGGAAACGATGTGTTGTTTCTGAATGGCTCTAATGGTACTATCATCTCATATTTTATATGCATACTTCTGTCCTAAGTTTTAAGAACATGAGCTCAACGAAACATACATTTGATGAAAAGCATTCCTAAGAACTCATCCTAACCTTAATCTGTCACAATAAACAAGACTCCACCTTACTTCTTGCTCATCATTAAAATACAGACTATATATTTTTAGGCTCTACTAAAGAATTATTTGAGGACATTAAAAGAATTAATTACTATAAAAGAAAGATTTACATTTTTGGCTTGCTTCTCTTTCTGAGTATCTTAACGACTGACATAACTGAAAATATACACATGAATTATAGCTCTTACTCTGAGAGGTAAAACCTTAATATCATCCTTACAAGAGTCCCGAATAAAGCAGGATTGAGATGTGGCAGTAAATTATACACACATGTACACACATTATACACAAATAATTCCGAACAAAACAATATAGTCAAAGCATAAAAAAGTTACTATTTGAAAAGTCAAGAACTAGAAAAGAAACCAAAATGCTTATTGGAACTCAACCAGTGCCCAATAAAATTAGCTCAGTTTTATTGAGATAATAGCGTTTATAAGACTAGTAAAAAAGGCTCATTTAATATCACCAAGTCTCTGTGGATATCAATAGTTGATTCAATATTGCATGCCATTCAAATTTTGGGGGATGTGCTCTTTCTGTGCTCAATTGTTTTCTTACCAAAATTTTAAGTATTATTGACTCCCAATGGGAATAGTATGTCTAGCTTTCCTACAGAATTGACTACTCAAATGAACACAAAAAAGAAGCTAAGACTAAAACACCTTCAAATTTAAGTGGAAGCTTAGAGAGCCTGAAACATCTCAGGTAAATGGAACTCTTACTTTCATATAGCTTTTTATATATATATAAAAAAAATAACTGCTTCTCTGGGGTTATATATATATTAACAGGCTGCCCAGGGAAGTGGTTGAGTGACCATCCCTGGAGGTATTTAAAAGCCATGTAGACATGGTGTTTAGGGACATGGTTTAGTGGTGGACTTGGCAGTGCTAGGTTAACAGTTGGACTCGATGATCTTAAGGGTCTTTTCCAACATTCTATGATTTTCAAGTACTTTTCAATGTAATTGTAAGCATGAATAAATACATACAAACCATAACAAAATTTATGAGAGTTTTTTTAACAAGTCGACTATAGCATGCACCAGTTACATAATCATAGATCATCTGAATTTTCAGATGAAAAGTATATGTGATGAGTATATACTCATATTGTATTTTCCAAACTGGTGCTTGATATTGAAAAAAATATTTGAAATGCATTATGAAAAGTAACTACTCATAAAGATCTTTCTTATATTCTACAATTTTTTAAAATTTATTTAAGTAACCCACACTAGTATTGCACTTCTATGGCAAAATAAGCAGCATTTTTTTCCGGAAAAGATGCAGTAACTCACTGTAACCAGATATAGTCCATATCTTTGTTAACTAATGCACATGTCAAGAAAACTGCTAAAGTGATGAATAAGTAAAGCAGATTTCAATTGGTATGAGTCATAGCATCTTTGGTTTGCTGCCATAAAACTGGGTTTCATAAATCCACATCTGTGAAGATTCTTCCAACATGTGAGCACAGCTGTCCCTCAGATCCAACTTTCTCCACATTTTCTGATCATCCTTTTATCTGTCTGGCAAAATCAAGCCTCCAATTAGTATTGTGCAAATTATTCTGTCACATAGCTAGCATCTTTTTCCTCCACTAAACATCTGTTAGGAAAGTTGAGTATTTGTGTGCAAATTATATTTCCTTTCAAACATAATCTTTTAACATTATGTTAATAGATAGATTCCTTATATTCAACATGGGAGGTATTAAATCGCCTAAAGAACAAGTGAGTTCAATTTGTCAATGGCCAACTCTTCTACACCACTTACTTCAAAAGCAGTTTTACATATCAGACAATGTATGTGGCTCTATTAATACAAACTCTACCAAAGCAGTTCCCATGCTTTCTAAATCTATCCTGAACAGTTTATTTTTGTTTTCCTCATTACAATCTGGAAGGTGGAGGTAATTCTTAAAGTCCACTGCATTGTCTAAATTAATTCTCTTTTCTATTGATGAATTGCCATAAAGTATTTACTTGCTTATTGTACAAACACCAGTTTGAAAATGAATTCCAGCCTAGAATTTGCTAAATATTTTGAGCATTCATCTCCTTGCTACATGATTTGTGACTCAACAAAGTTTTATTTCCAGGTTTTAGTTAATCCTTAAAAAAAATCTTAGGTAGGGATGTAAGATTTGCAAGCTCTATCTTCAGGGACCTGACATGAAATTCTCACCACCTGGCTTCCATTTTTAAGCATTCTGAACCTACAGTCACAGTACACAGCCTCCAGCACATTAGACATACCTACACAGCAAGCAGTTCTTCAATATTGACAAATTTTAATACACAGGCAGTCATACTAAGTCCAGCAAAACAACACTGCTTCCACTAAGAAGTGGGGAAAACATTTCCACAGCTATCATATTCCAACATCTGCCATCACATCAAACTGGTTTAGAACTTTTTTACCAAATCACTTAAAATACATTTTACTTTTTATTTCCTGTTACATGCTTTAGGCCTTAGAGACCACTGGTAATATAAAGATAGATGACTATTAGGCTTTTCAGCATGATCAAGAGGATGCAAAATTCTTGGGTTTCCTGGTCACCCTATGTGCATTTACATTTAATTGCAATGAGAATAAATTACAACCTCCTGCTCACTGGTGGCTTTGCAAACCTAACAGTGGAAATAAACTTTGGAAAGTCAAAAGTTCGTTTTGTAGAGTCTCCTATTTAGAGGAATAAGTTATCAATAAATGGAAAGATAGAAATGGAAAGATTAGAAAGATCTACCAAAACAAAGTTAGAAGACTTGATACTTAAAACTTGGTTTGAAGGACCAGCATGCTTGTTTACACCACTTAGGCTTCTAGACTATTCTGCAAGCACATGTTTAGGAGACATTCTTGTTAAGAATCTAATATTAATTATTCGTTATATCCATGCAGTATGATGAGGAGTGTTGAGACTCTGATCATGAGGATTGGGTCACTGTACCAGTTACAAGCTTAAGTCTAGAATACAAGTTTTATTCAAGCTGAAAACACTTGCCTATGGATGCAAAACACGTTGAAGTTCTCCTCGGAGTAATACAGGCAGACACAGACATACTATAGTAACACGCTATACCTTGAGAGGACAAGTCAGGGGGTTGGCTACAGGTGGCATAGAGCCAGATGGAACATGTGGCAGGGACAAGGCCACACTTGATATGCTCACCCTGCCCATGTTCTCATGGTATGTTCTTTGGCTTACATTAAGGGCTTGCTTCACAATCCCCAAAGCTCTCCAGGCCTGAGTACAGGTTGGCATTCAAATAATAGTTTAGTATGGATGCAGCCTAGATGAATCAACTGTATTTCTGAAGTAATGCGTGAAGTAGAGAACAATTCTAACACATAATCAAACATGCTTACTACTGCGATTTTTACATGTGGCATTCTCCCCAGTATAAACGTAGCCCAAAGCATTTTCACACTTTTCTTAGAGCTAAGAACATGATTTTCCTCCTACATAATGCCTCATGAACCACGTCACTGCCACTGAATCTTTGTATTTCCTGCATGAAAATACACATTACTTCAAATCCTGTCTATAAAATCATTATCTCCACTGCTATTTCTTTCCCATAAAAAAATGTATTTTTCATTCTGCTGCCACTTATGGAATGTTAAAATAAAATATGCAGCTATGATATATTACAGTTTTATGCTACTAAAGAAAATGTACAAGTACTTCTCTACTCTTAATGTCTGTTGACTTGTAAAGTTCTTCGAGCAAAGCAATGAATAAAAACTTCCTGAATCTAAACTGTAAGAATCGGTAGTTTTGTTTTGTTGTTTTCTTTAGAGAAAGGAGAAGAATCCTAATACCTTCAGGTCATATTATTCCAATCAGTAAATGAAAGTAAAGTGAGTTTGCAGCTGAAGGTACTGGAGTAGATGAGAGCTTATTCTGAATTTCTTTCTCATTCTAAAGTAAGCAAGAGATGCATTCTAGGCAGATGGGTACAGTGGATTTTTATTTTAACACCAGCATTCTAGAAATTAGATTTTTAACACTATCTTTATAGTTAAGTTTGTTTCCACACTAAAGAGCCCAACGAAATGAAAAAGCCGCTATTTCTTTTCTCGGGCCAAGAGAAAGTCAAGACTTAACCCAGGGGAAAGATTACTGTTTCTAATATCATACACTTTGACAGCACAGTCTGAACAATGGAAGCAAAATGCTGGCATTTGATCTGTACCTGCTATAACCAATAAGCTCTGCTATTTTGTAATTCATGAGCACAAATTCTCATCATGACAAAGAAGTGGAAAACAGCTTTGGCAGAATTTAACAATGGGCTGATAGCAAGTAATTCATTCCATACCTTTATGCATACTTGCCATCTATCTTTGAACCTTTTTTAGCTCTAAATATAACCTTTCTGAGATAAGGGAACAAAACTGCAGAGGATATTCATGTTTTAGATTAACCATGGATTTATCTCAAGGTATAACGATTTAGACTATATAATAGATAACATTTGAACAGGCAGAATGTCAGAGTACACATCACCTGCTAGTTCAGTTTTAGGACGTGTTTCAGGGTTAGATGTCTTAATGACTACAGAATCTATGTTATAAAAAACATGAACAGATGTTGCTACCCATATAGTCACAAAATGAACATCCAGAAAGAGAAACTGTAAACTCAAGAATTACACTCGTTAACCTACATGCGCGACTCTAAATTGGTTTAGGCTTTGTCTCTAAATACAGCTCCACATCCTGAGGAGTGTGAAATGCTTTTCCCTCCATCTTCTGGGTGTCACAATGTACTTAGATAAACAAATAGCAATTATTTATTAACTATTTCACTGCTGATTGCTTCAGAAGAAAGATCTGTCTCTGGGACTGAAGCAGCAGCCGCGCTCAGGACAAAAATTGAGTAGGCAGGCTTATAACTACTTATTTATTTTGAGATTTAGAGTATTGGTACTATGGCCTCATAATTTGTATAGGGCTACTTAGAAGACAGAAATATCATCACAATTAATTGGGATTAAAATTTGCCCTATATATTTCTTACTTCAGTGAAATGTAACTGCTGTATTGCACAGGGAGTTAAACAATTCCAGAGACAGTCAAAACAAATTACTGAATCTAAATCCATAATGTATAAGTACAAGATTTTGAGCCACTCTGTTACATCTCACAAATCTCCAGTTTGGGTGAAGAACATCAGTTGAACCAGTCGCTCATGTGCTGCAGGTCAAGGGGCAAGCACTTCACTGCTCTGAGTTTGCACCTGACCTTTGTTTAACTCCGTGTACTGACTTCCATGTGATGAAGAACGTAAGAACTGTTGTCTGCAGAAACACAGGTCAGAATGAGGGAGCTAAAAATATTTAGAGAGGTTAAATATATTTCAGTCAGCAGGAAATCCCAAAGGATTTGTGAAATGCAGACATAATACTTTCCTTTAAAGTCAGAGAGAGCAACCTATAGACAGACTTACAGGCTAGACAGTCAGATTTTGGCACTCAGGAAAATATTGGGCAATGTTAAACAACTTTAGAGGTACACACAAGATAACATGATGTTCAGTATGTGGTTTCTGGGAACACCCTTCCTCTGCCGTCCCCGCCCCCCAATGAAACTAATCCCCCGATGAAACTAATCTGTCTTCTAAGTAGCCCTATACAATTACGAGGCCATAGTACCAAACACCTCATTTCCTTTTATATGAGGTGACTGTTAACAAAGAAGGGGGAAATAATAGATACCAGGCTTAAGAAAGTTTTTGATGCTGTTCATGCAGCTGTGCTTTGATTTTCAGAGAGTAACAGTTTAGGAATGAACTAGGTATAAAAATAAGAAGAGGGTTAGGAAAGAACAGTTAAGCACTGGAACAAGAGTGTTAAGAGAGTCTGCAAAGCCTCTCTGAGAGGAAGGTTTTGGCAACAAAATCTATCAGGTAGGCCTAGGATTTGATCTTGCTTCCACACTTTTGGGAGGGCCTAGATCTCCTGAAGTCCCTTTCGGTTTCCATTTCTATTACACCACAGTATCTCATAAACAAGTAGGGAAATCAGGATAAAATTACTGAAGGAAAGATATGTAACTATGCAAAACATTCCAGGAAGAGGTATTCCTTGCCAAGCTAGAAGTCTGCCTGGGATCTTCCTGCAGAGGACTCTACTATAATGTTATTTTCAATATTCAAAGGATGATGGAGAAAACATAGATACATAGCATTTGAGGATGGTTTGAAACTCAGAGCAAGCCCTTCAAAGATCAGAATTAAAACTCCCAATATACCAAAAAAAAAAAAAACCAGCTAAAATCAATCACACTGAGTCCAATGATGACAAAAGCGAAGTGCTACACTTTTCAAAGCGAAAAACACCCTCAAAACATGTAAACACAGAATGCAGAAGAAAAAGGTTTAAAAACAAAAAGTCATTCCAATCAACCATTCATGTCATTTCAGATTTCCTGGCAACAAGGTGAAACAAACAATCTAAACAAAATTCTGCATCGTTTCTGAAGAAAGTGTCTCAAACAAAAAAGCAGTCATTCTTGCCGCTGTAGTCATCAGATGCCATCTGCCTGTGGCAAAAAAATCTAGAAGAAGTAGTCTGATACCATCTCTGATTGGTATCTTAACTATTTTATTATTTGAATGAATCCAAATTTTCAAACTGCACCAAGGTGTTCTTGAAAAAATTATTTTCATAAAGTCATTTAGCTCTAGCAACAACATGTCATTTATTCCTCTCATTTGCCCACTGAAGTTGCCTCTTATCAGGTTTAATATCAGTAAATACTGATATGTAGTCTTGGAACATTACATACTTGGAACCCTCCACTGAAAGAGTAATTTTGCAATTTCTGGGAAGCAATTGGTACGGTTTCCAAATTTATTAATGTTCTAAATGACACTGAAAATGCTAAAGTACTAAATATAACTTCCAGCTAGAACATATTGAAACTGTACAGAAGCATTCAAGGTAATCTCTGAGAGAATATAAGTTTGCTATATCAGACTTTTGAATAATTTTTTAAGACATATAATCTTCTCGTTCTTCTATAAAAAGTCATCCCAGAAAACTGCGCAGAGGATTTTCTTTGTCCCTACCCTGTTCTGGTTCAGTACAAGCCTTTCACAGTTTCATAACTTCCCCCAAAAAATTGAGGTGTCTGAGGGAAACAAACTTCAGTTCACCCAAGACAGTCCTGTTAAACTTCAGCAGTTAATGAAGGAATTAATAAAAGACATTTCTTCCGTATCATAAGGGAACACACCGTGAGTTAAAGGGGAAGGGGATAAAACAGAAGGAAGGGATCAGTGTCAAACGTTTCCTACCAAGAACACAAATACAAATAAACTAATATATTAGCCCTTCTTTCAATTAATTAAAAACTGTAATTAAACATATGGATAAAATACGTTCCATAATCCAAGCCTTTCTAATTTTGGTAGTTAGTAAAGAACACATAAAACAGAGATTATTTCTTTTCCCTAAACCAAAGCTTTTTGGCATTAATCCAGTAAAGTGTATAAACACATTCCTAAATATTTTTTAAATTAATTTTAACACATAAATCAGCATTCTTAATCCTACCATAGCCCCATTGACTTCAACTAGGTTAAACTCCTGTTTAAACACATACTTACATCAAGCCTCAGAGATCATGTCTATTCACTTTTTTGGATTCCATGTTTTCTATGGACATTCAAGATAATAAAGCAAAATGCATTACAGTCATAGGCCAGATGTACAACTTCTGTTTGTCATATTCGAATTCACATACCTCACAAACAGTGTTCAGGAGGCCTGATGATCAAAAAGCCACTGAAGCTGCCAACAGGTGTTTCCACGGACCATGGTGGATTTTGCTAAGTTCCATTATATTTTAAAATATGTACAATTCAAAGTCCACAGATGAGAAAAAAAGAAGTTGGTTTTGTTTTAATGTACACCCTTTGAATTTAATATTGTCTGAGAAGAACTTAGGACCTTGGATAAATACACCTTCATATTTCCCAATTAATGTAAGTAGGAATGACACAAAAAAACCCCATGAATATGTGGAGAATTCAAACATTACATATGCAATATATTAATTTACTGTTAATGCACAGAAATCTGTCATTCAGGTCAACCTGAAAGTCAGAGACATTATTTAAAAAAAAAAATCAAAATCTTTTCATTGCAGTGCTGCAAGGACAGAAAATTGCTTGAAGAAGAAATATGAAAATTAAAATATGATAAAGGACAGCAAAATCCTGGAAAAACAGCCCACCTTAAATAGCCAAGAAAATTTAAAAAACTATGTCCACAAATCTGTAGCAGTCTCAGTTGCATTCCCTATTACAGACAATGCTGTAGTGTAAAGCCCTAAAGAAGTTAAGAAACAAAGCTACATGCACAGCTTGTAGACATGTAAGCATAGCACAGGGCTTAAAGACAAAGTCGGTGATCAAAAGCTTTGTTAAATCACGATTATTTCAGATGCTGAAGCACACAGGCATTTGAGGTATGCAGGACCCCATATAATGTTTTAAAATACTATTTTGAGGAGATATAAATTTAAGGAAACTTCTCAAATTCAGTCCACTTCTAATTTACTTCTGTCTAATGTGAGCTAGTTCCTGTCATGCACCTGTTCTTCAAGAAATCACAGATACAGATTAAGATATGAGTTATCCCTGCTAAATAAAGGCAGTCTTAGTAAGCATGCTGGTACAATTTGTGTTAATGATGCTAGTTTTCAAAGCAACAAGGCATAATAGCCAATTAAATAACAGTTCCACAAATAAAATTTTGCACACGTCAAGTATACCAGCATTTAATTTATTAATAACTGAAAACCCATCACTTTACTAAGCACCAAATTTTGCCCTTCTTGTCAACATCTCACCTATGCTTTAAATGTTATGCAAATATTTTGTTAAAAAAAAAAATAGTTTCAGCTAAGGCAGGTGTATTCATGACATTATTTTAATGTGGCATTCAGGATAACTATTCATAACTGGCTCTAAACAAGGATCAAATTACTAAATTTTTAGAAACACAGTAAAACCCGTATATTTGCTAAAAAAAGGTCAATTGCAGGTTTTACAGATATAATGTTAAAAGCTCAATAGGTATTCAATTCTATTTGACACTGATGAGGTAAATTTAAAGACTTGCTTTCTAATTACTATAGATACTGAATGCACTAGCATCTGTGTATGAAAAGGATTTATTATACTTCAACAAAACATGCCAACAGACTATGAAAATGCAAACGGAATGCATGGCTATACTTTTACTAGCAAGTTTTATGCCAATTGCTGCAACAACTTGCAATCATCTTGTAAACGAAGATTTGTTTCACCACATTCGCTAGAAGTATTCTGAAAAGAGCAGGTCCAAATTCAGAGACAGCATAAGTGATTAAATGTCCATGCCCCAATTGAGCAAACTATCACCTCTCCATTCACGGCTGGCCGATGCTTAGCACAACAGGTTTGTTTGGTTTGGTTTTTTTTTTTTAAAGGACAAAGAACACCAAATTCTTTTCCAAACTCAAATTTATTTTACCAAGAATTAAACTTGATCTCAATATCACCATCAAAACCAAACCAAAGTATTCTGGGCTCATATTTCCTTGGTCACTAATGTGCTACCACAAAACATAACAGGATTAAAGTATATAGGAAAACCGTCAAATGTTTGTCCAACCTACAGTTGCTGGTGTAAGCAACCTCCAGGATGCAACCTTCAGAGGATTCCCAAAGGAAAAAAAAGAGCATGTTCTTCTGTCATGCACAGCACAACGGTGCAGATCCTGACTGAGGTTTACAGGCACTGTCGCAATGCAAGCAACCATGAGTTTTAATTCTAAACAGTATACATAGGAGACAAGTAAAGATATAAAACCTGTGAAGGAGGAGGGAAGGAGAGAGTGCCAGGACAAGTCCGGAAAAAGCAAAAGGAATGCACAATTTTAAGTAAATATTAAATAAGGTTTAATTCTTTTGAATGGCATCAGTAGTCACAATAGTTCAGTGGGATCAGACTATCTATAATACTATAATGTCTGACCTTTAGTTACATGGACTAAGAACAAAGTCAGCTTCAAATCACAGTCTCAAAACTAGATAGGAACACACGATGATCTGTGGAATCTAACTATCCCAGTAAAGTTTCCTCAGGAAGTTCCTCTGAAAACCATGTGAAATAATGGGCACTTCTTAAACTGTTATAGTCCTATATCAGTTAATGATAAAACATCTTAGTAAACTAAAGAAAGAGAAAAAAAAAAAAAACCTAGAATGGACTACAATCTTCAAGGATGAGTATATTGAAGCCACAACTGATTTTCCATCATTACACTACCATCTCAAAAAATCTGGAGTAGTTTCCAAAATAAATGTTTTGGTTTTAAGTCAAATGCTTACTCTAAGGGAGGAAAACAAAAAAGAAAGGAAAGAAAGATAAAAAAGGTGCAGAATTCATTGTAATATAAAATATCCAGAAGAAGCTGTAAACAGCAGGGAAAACCATTGAGAGTACCTCATATTAAATGCACAGAAGTATCTAAAATTCTGGCTGCATTCTATTTTCTCATATTCTATTCCATATTTTTTGAATGTCACAGTCCATCTAGCCTGCCAATTAGTCCTCAAGACAAAAAGCTTGCCATGCAACTGTGACAAACAGGGCTTACTTAAGGTAAGGAGCCTCAGCAGACAAAAACATTAATTAGTAAATTATCTTTTTTTTTTCCCCTCACATTAAGGTTGCCAAAAGCAAGAGAAGGCATCTGCTTGTACTTATTGAAAATAACCTCTCCTGCCAGTGATTGAAATACAAGTTTAAATTGCAAATAATACAAAAATGGAGAAACTACCCTATTTGTAAACGACAACCTGCAGAGTAGGTGAGATTTGCAAAAGCATTTATTGCAGCGAACATTGGCTTAATACAATAGAATGTTGTTTAACATATCTCTTTTTGTCATTTCAAGATGCTGCATGCTTTCTTACATAACCAACTAGCAAAAATCTTCTCAATCTTACTCTCCGTTACATATTTCACCATTGCATTCTCTTATGCACAGTACCTCATCCAGACATTGGCAATAATAAGAGCAAACTAGAGAGTGATGAAAGTTTTTAGAAAAGCTTTTTTTTGTTTTTATGAAACATGATGGAGGCATAAAGAATTATTTTTAGGGAAGAGAGCATTCAATAGACATTTAGCAAAACTGCCCACTGCTTATTTTTTGCTGCTTTGTTATGTAAGAGCCCAAACTCTAGCCCATCCAAAATGACATATTCTATCACCGAACATCAGTTTCACAAACTGTATGTGGAATATGTATGGAAAAAGGTAGATAAAATACAGCTCTAGTCCTGCTCCAATGCAATTGTGTTCACCAAATTCTAACAGCAGGCTCTTCATTTGCTCTGGGATGCCTGATTCCAGGTCTACTGCAGTTCACGGGAATTTCTCCAACTGATGTCATTAAGCTCTCATTCATCTGCATCTTGAAAAACTGTTTGGAAAATATTTTAACATTAAATGGACGCATACTGGAATTTCTATCAAATTAGGCATATTTTGGAAGTAGTAGTTTAAATTCCTATCTGTAAGAGAGGAAACACCGAGTGAAATATTGTGGTTTCATCTCATGGAACACATAAGCAACACCTTCCTGATAAGAACGTTGTTCTGTTGCTATCATTACTGCGTTTGAACCTTCTCCACTTCTTCCTCATTGTTTTTGAGAAGGGTAGAAACAAGCACAGTATTCAGGATGCTGACAAACCATGGATTTCTGCAACACTGCACTGATGTTCTGCTTTGCCCTCCATTCTCTTCCTAATGACTTAGCATTTTATTTCCTTTTTTGACTGCTATTTAACATTAAGTTGATGTTTTCATGACTATATCTGTAATGACAGACTGGTATTTGTCCTTGTTACACATTAACTCATTATTGTGTGGCAAGGACCAACTCAGAAACCATCATTTAATATATGAAGTAAAAGAAGAAAAAATATTTATCTACTAGAATTTCACCTGCCATTTTGTTGCCCATTCAGACAATGTCTTAAGGTACCTCTGCCATTCTTCACAGCCAGCCATAGCCCTGCTTCCCCATAACAAGTTGCGGTTATCCATAAACCTCCTGTGTCATTACACTATCCCCTTTTCCAGTTCACTTAAAAATATATAGAATCATAGAATCATTAAGGTTGGAAAAGACCTCTAAGATTATCGAGTCCAACCATCAACCCAACACCACCATGCCCACTAAATCATGTCCCTAAGGGCCTCATCTACATGTCTTTTAAATACTTCCAGGGATGGTGACTCAACCACTTCCCTGGGCAGCCTGTTCCAAGGCCTGACCACTCTTTCAGTAAAGAAATTTCTCCTAATGTCCAGTCCAAACCTCCCTTGGCGCAACTTGAGGCCATTTCCTCTCGTCCTATCGCTAGTTACTTGGGAGAAGAGACCAACACCCACCTCACTACAACCTCCTTTCAGGTAGTTGTAGAGCACGATGAGGTCTCCCCTCAGCCTCCTCTTCTCCAGGCTAAACAACCCCAGTTCCCTCAGCCGCTCCTCATAACACTTGTGCTCCAGGGCCTTCACCAGCTTCGTTGCCCTCCTCTGGACATGCTCCAGCACCTCCATGTCCTTCTTGTAGTGAGGGGCCCAAAACTGAACACAGTATTTGAGGTGCAGCCTCACCAGTGCCGAGAACAGGGACACGATCACCTCCCTGCTCCTGCTGGCCACACTATTTCTGATACAGGCCAGGATGCCGTTGGCCTTCTTGGCCACCTGGGCACACTGCCGGCTCATATTCAGCCGGCTGTCAATCAGCACCCCCAGGTCCTTTTCCTCTGGGCAGCTTTCCAGCCACTCTTCCCCAAGCCTGTAGCGTTGCCTGGGGTTGTTGTGGCCGAAGTGCAGGACCCGGCACTTGGCCTTGTTGAACCTCATACAGTTGGCCTCGGCCCATTGATCCAGCCTGTCCAGGTCCCTCTGCATAGCCTTCCTACCCTCCAGCAGATCAACACTCCCGCCCAGCTTGGTGTCATCTGCAAACTTACTGAGGGAGCACTCGATCCCCTCATCCAGATCGTTGATAAAGATATGGAACAGGACCGGCCCCAATACTGAGCCCTGGGGAACACCGCTCGTGACCAGCCACCAACTGGATTTAACTGAATATATACTGAATAGTTCAGAATCCAGACCATACCCCTGTAAGGCTTCTCTCCTTCCCTCTATCATGAAACCAAATAGTTTACTACCATCCTCGTTTTTGTCTTTCCACTAATTATTTATCAAAGGTAAGATGTTCCCTGTTAGGCCTTGGCTGCCTTGTTTTCATAAAAGCCTCTGGTGAGAGATTTTGTCAATAGACGTTGGGATGTCCAAGTACAGCACATCATTCAGGTCATCCTCATCAACAAGGTGTGCCAAATCTTTCAGAAAATTCCAAAAGGACTGCTATGCAAGACTTCTGTTCACAAAAGCCATGCTGACTGTTCCAAAGTATATCTACCATATCTATATCATATTTATCCACTTGTTCACAAAGTCTAATCTAAAGTAATTTCTACTACTTTATATAGCACAGAGACTTACAGGCTTGTAGTTCTTTAGATTTCACATCAAGTCCCTTCTAAAAACTGGGGTCATATTTGCAATCCTCTAATCCTAGGAGCCAAGACAATTTTAAATGAAAAGTTACACATCACCAATAGTAATGCAGCTATTTCCCCCTTGAGTTCCTGTACCACTCCTGGGTGAGCACCATCTGTTCCAAGTAGTTTGTTATCAAGGCAGTAGGTGCTCTCCAGATATACTGAAAGACTCCTCCTGTTCCATATTTCGATGCAGCATGGCAGTCAGATACAATTAAACATTTCAAATTAGCAATTCAATAAACTGCATGGATCAAATTCACCTGCTGTATGTTACTGTTATTGTCTGGCTTTTGACATCACCAGCATAAATTACCTGACTGCCTTGTGATGCCACTGAAACATGGGGTAAAAGCAGAATTTATGGAGAACTCAATGTTTCATTTAATCAAGTAAAAATAACAGTAATGAGGTCCACGGAGCTACAGAAATGCACAAACTTACACTTGGGTTATTTCATTAGAAATACACAGAATCTAAATATGCTGCTTATTGCAAACACCTAGGAATTGGGGTTTTTAGATTTTCTTCTACAAAGCAGAACCCTCCTGAGCCCGACAAGTGAGCACAGGAAAATAAATAGCTAACAGTAACCCATATTTGCATATTTAAGATTATCAGATGATCTCATAATATTATTTTGGCCTTTTATATAACAGCAGCAAAACAGAAAACACAGACATTGCTTTGAAGATTTTCTTTGCTAGCTTTTCTCCACCCACAAATACACGCAGACGAGCATATGCATCTTGACTGCTAGTGTGCATGGATAGAGAAATTTCTAGGACAGATGCTAGATCCAAGCCATTCTGCTCAGTAATAACATAACCTTGACTGAAAAATGAAATCCAAATGTCTCCATTACCTGAACTACCATGTTTCACTGACTCGTCATTATGAAAGCCAGTTTTTTTATTTTCCTGCTAGTGGAACTGCCATAATACACAATGCTATTGCTTCAAGGTCTGTGTTCGTTATGCTAAAACATTTATTATCAATCTTGAGGTAATACTGAGTGTTTTCAGAAAACTTGTTGGCACATCCTGAAAACTGTAGCTGCTTTGGAAGACATAATAATCATATTAGATACGTAATAACAAGCATTGTCAGGGTGATATAAATGAACCAAAAATAGAAACTCTTAACATTTTTTTCCTAGAATTGTCTATTTATTTCTGCTAAAAATTTTTATTCAGATTTCTGAGTTTCTTTAGGTGTATGAATTTGCTTCCTAGCATTTGATACTTTAATAACACATATATTAATCAGATACTACTGTTTTATTAGGGGGAGTTTTTCAAAGGGCAAAAGGTAGTCAGGCATGAAATTGATTTTCACGAGTACTTTATTCTGGTTTTGTTTCTGCAAATCCACATCTCAGTTCCAATTTTTTAGGATATTTTTGGGAAAAGCTTCTTGTACAATTCCAGGAATAGTGTTTTATGCTTTAACTATGAAATTCAAAAGGTATCTGGCATCCTGAAAAACACATTAATTTAAGAGTACTTTCTAAAACCTATTTCTCCTGCAGAAGAATGAGGACATAGAAGTAAGTCTCCTCCTGCCAGAAGACTTCCTCCAACACATTCTGGGCTCTGCAAAACTCTCATCAAACACAAAAGGTTGCAGGTGAAATAAAGAAATCTGTAGATGTAGGGCATATACGCCAAGCAGATTGTTCATGTCATGGGATATTCAAAACTGAAATTTGTGGGTTGTGGAAAAGTGTGCCAGGTGTGTCTAACGGAGGACACTAGCACCCTAGGTTTGCCAGATACTGCAAAGAAAGTTATGCCAGAATTTCTGTCACAGAGCTGGCAGTCTGAAGTCCTAGGAGCCTCAGCTTGCAATCAGGCCTGCTAGGGAAGTCTAGTCAGGATTTTGGCACCCTATTGCAGAGCTGTGACTCAAAACCTCAGGAACCCTTGGCTGCTGTCTTGATAATGTCACTGAGCAACTGTAGCACACAGGAGGAATGCTAAAATTTAGAAACATTACATTTCAGTGTTTCTAGGAAAGAGAAAAGGAGAATCTCTGGCTAGAAAGTAATTGAAAATAGTATTAGCTATTTAAGACCAAAGCCCACCAAAAATAATGAAAACCACAGTATTTCTTATGGATGAAAAACCCTACAATTTTGACATCTGTACTCACCACTTACATTCAGGAATAATTTTCACACAGACATCAAAATAAATCATTCCACTATCAGAAGCTGATGACCTGGCTAGGTGCAGATTGGGCCCAGAAGGTCTGTAATCTAAACTCTTTGAACTGCTCTTGCTGAGTAGCAGAAGCTGTGCTGCAAGTGATACAGCACAAGTCTAGGTTTTAGGCACTGTTCTAAGCAATTTGGACTATGAGTAGTGGAAGGAGGCAGCGGTAACAAAGAAGTCAGTAACAATATTTACAAAACAAAAGTTTTAGAAAACACCTACTAGGCTTCATGTTTTAAAGACAGATTTCAAACATTTGCAACATTATCCTTTTAGATGTCTGTTCTATGCATTCACTGCTGGTTTGACAGTCCTTTCTATCAGCCTCCCTTCATTTCATTTCAAGCCAGAAACTCTGAACCTAATTAGGTTTACCTTACACTTGCAGTAAGAGTTAATTTCTGAAAAGATCTTGTCCTATGTTTTCTAACATTTCATTAGATCAGATAATCATTCACATACCAGAAGAAAGAAGCAAAAGAAGCCACTGTCTTTCCATTTCCCCCCAAAAGGCAGCCGCAATATCTAAAACAGTTACAATCAACTGAGCAGTTGTGCATTAAGATGAGCGTGTGTTCAGGGAAAAGAACACATACTAAATATACCTTTCAAACATCATCTATAAATTGCTTCCAAAGTTTCATAAAATAAGTCGTGCTGGTTTTGTAGTGAAGACAGAGCTCTGAAATGCTTTTGGTAGCCTTGTTTGAGCCTTTCCTCATTCTCAAATTCCGTTTCTTTCTGGAAAAATGCATTATCCTGCCAGAAAAAATGGTAAGTAAACACCATTTTCTTACTGCCTAGTCTAGCTGACAGTGGGACAACCTTTTATACCCTAATTACCTCAGCATGATTTAAAACAGCACAAACCAGTTCTAAGTAGCGAAAGCATTTTTAGACACCTTCCCATGAAGGTAGATTAATACCTGGAAGAAGTTAGTGTCTAGAAGTTGAGACAAATCACATCTGTTCTCCACCAAAACCCCCTCACAACAGAAGGCTTTCTGCCTTTCTCCTTTTCTTCAAATATGATATATCTGAAGGACGGATGAATCTATTACAGAAAACAAACAACCCCAAGAAGGACAGTTAAAACCCACCACAAATTATGGCCTCCCAGAGCAGCATTTTCCATCTACTCCATTAACAGCCACCAACAGCCCTTTGAAAGTTTCACCTTGCAGAGAGAGAGAGCTCAGAGAGCCATCCTGGATAATGAAGCTGTACGGGGGAGCAAGGGGAGGACACAGCTATTACTCAGCGGAAGCAGAGAGAAGATGAAGCTTTACAATTGAGAAAAATATTCCCATTGCTCAATGAAAGAATGTTTTGTAAGTACAAAACTGTCTAAGCCTACATAAGTTTTATATGCAACAGTTCCTAATATTTAAATCTGATGGAAAATTTAGAACTTGAGTAAACTTACTCCAGCAACTACAGATAAGACACACATACACACACGGAGCTTCCATTAAATCAAGATAAACTGACAGTAAATTTTAGAACCATAGAATCATAGAACAGCCCAGGTTAGAAGGGGGTTCGAAAGATCATTTGGTCCAACATTTTGTGGGAAAGGGAGTCTTAATGAGATTATCTAGCACTCTGTCCAGTCGCATCTTGAAAACCACCAGTGACGGGGCTCCACCACGTCCCTGGGGAGGTTGTTCCAGTGAATGGTTGTTCTCACTATAAAAAATTTAGTTCTTACATCAGGATGAAAATTGTCTTTGCCAAGACAATACACAATTGCAATTGCCCAAAGACACCTTACAGTGGGGTAATGAAAAGGAAATACCAAAAAATACAGAGACAACAGAAAATCAAACACTCACAGAATCTTCCTGTCCAGTAACAGCACTCATCGCAAAAAGTTACAAAAATACATTGAATAAAGAACCTTTTGCAGTTGTTAATTTAATAATTTACTAAATCCACTTAGAGTTATTCATAGTTTTTTACTCTTTTTCAAAGTGATGCCAGGTAAAGTTTCCTTAACAGATTTGCTTAAAATTTCAACGTTCCCTGAAAGGAAAACCTCCTTTTTTGCAGAAAGCGTTGTATTAAGTATGGTTTTAAAAGGTATAAATTCACATCTGGACATTATTCATACTTTAGTAATTCCAAGTAGTGTCCTCAACAATCAAACAAGAGACTCGTGTACCTTGAAACCCTGAAAAAAAAACTTGTCAAGCAGTTCTCCTACCTTGCTTTACAATCTCACAAAAGAAACTGCCTGGAAGCAGCTTTGCTTCCCTAAGAAGTTTCACCTATAAAACAAACTCCATTTGAGATTTAGTTTCCTCTTTATTCCATATTATGGAAAATCCCCAAGGATATTAAAAATTTCTTAGCCATAATGGCAAAAGAATTCTATTCTTCATGTATGAAATTCCACCAGCTTTTATAAAAGCTCGATGCTTAGCTGTACAGCTTATGCTAACAATCATAAGCTAATGAGGGCTGACAGAAATGTCACTGACAGGGAGTCACCAGAAGCAAAAGTGTTCCCTTGCTATCCTCCAACTAGCCAAACATTTATTTTTAATGTTTTATTCCATTTCATAAGAAAATGGATTGAAAATGGACTCTTCTATACATGTCTGAATTCTGCTTATGAGACACAGCCCACATAAAAAAGTAAGTGGCATGATGTAGTTAAGCACTACGCCAGCAGGAGACAGGACAGCTGATAAGAACTTGAGGCATAGGTCAGTGTCAGCTCACCTTTCACAAGTCAGCAAGGAATGCTATGGCTCTGCAGCCTGCTCTGGTATTTTTTAGTTAGGAAAACGCCTTGATACTACAATGCATAATGAATATGCCAGCCATATTTCTACTTCCATAAAAACACACCTTTTTTAAACAGATATATTGATAATGACCCTTTTGCTAGAAAAGCTGCCTTTTTTCTTAAGGTACCTTCTCTGAAGAAGGAAATCCAAATAAAATTTCACTTGACAAGACACAATTCCTCGTGAAAAAACAAGGATACGGTAGACTACCACTACACACAAGCTCTGTCATTTAGTATCATCTCCCAAATATAAACCCAGGCAACCTTCATATCTCACACATCTCTGTGCATCCAGTCAGAGACTGAAGGAAACAAGCTATACAGATTTTCTTTCCCAGCTATAAGCTACTTGTAACAAAAGTTCAGATGGATACTAGAAAATACAAACCCTTTAAAATTTTTCTTAGGTAGCAATATTAAACTGAATTAAACTAAAAATATTTGCCGCCTGGCAAACTGTTCCTCAATTAAAGCATGAGATACTGTATTTCTGATACCATGTAACTAAAGACTGAGGCATGTGGTTTATTTCATTCTGTAAACAGACTGTGTGAAAGATTTGGTCAGGAAGTTTTACAGATTTCAAAGCCTTGAAATACATCTCTCTCATAGGCAAAACACTTCAGTCTAATAACGGATTTATCCTCTGGCTCCTCCTATGTCAGGCTCTTATTCCACCGTCTCTTGCCTCCAACAAGTTCAGCCACAGCGACAGGACCAAACAGGGTTTAGGCTGGACCTGGGAAACGCAGTGGGGGTGAAAAGACTACAAAGCTTTTGGCCCTCTCTTGTGAGAGCTGCTTGAAGAAACACACTTATCTGGGATTTCCTGACATCTGAATAGACTTCATCAGGCAATGCAGACATCTGCCTGCGAGCTAATCCTTTTGAGCTCTCTTTTTAGCCCAACAGTCTTCTCTAGGGTGTGATTTCCCTATTCTAAAGAGAACAGCTACATTTGGCTGGAAAAAAATCAAATCCCACAAAGTATCTGTTTATCCTCACTGACCGTGAAGAGAATCTGAGGGGACTAGATCAGCTGCATGTCTATAGTAATTCGAGAAGAATCCTGGCCCTCGTCTGTAGCATTCTAGCAAATCCAGGATAATTCTGGCCACTGAGTGCAGTCCAGATGCTGGATTCACCGAGTATTTATCGTGGGTGAATCCCCAAGAAACTGTTTTTACATCATGTGTACTCTACAACCGATCCATCTGCATGTCTGTCTAGGTTTCCTCAGGCAAAAATACAGTAGTCCTAAATGTATAATTCTGGAACACACAACATGCTCAAAAGAACATCTTGTTTCAATCAGGTTTCACAGAGGCTTCATTTGGCCAAGGGAGATGGGACACTAGACACGAAGATAGAAACAAAGAGAATCAGGTACCTAGTTCTTTTCATTCACACTAAAAGACCCCAGCTCCTATTCAAGTTTACATACAAATCCCAGCTCTTACACATGCAATAAGACTAAACAGAAAACCAGACAGTTGCTGCTAGAGCTAGATCAAGACTTCCTGCCTCGTGAAGAAAGAGACAAGATTTCAAACATATTTGCAGTCCTAAAAAAGGAGGAAAATGACTTCATATTTCTGTTATGCAGAAATCTAAAAGCATTTTGGAAAAAGTCTAAAATGTTTTGGGTTTACCCAGATCATCGTTAAAGTTCAAAGCCAAATTAAATCACTTCAAACTAGACTTTTACGTGTGCTGGATTATTCAACAATTTTGAACTATTTAAATGAGCTGAAATGAAGCACTGTTTCCTGTCATAATTTATGTTTGATGATTAAAAATTTCCATAGAAAAATGGATTTCAAAACACGTCCATCCAACTCCAAAGGCCAGTGATGCATTTAAAGCTACTTTAGATTTCAGTTACAGTATCTACTCCTTTGTATGGCAGAGGCCCGAATTCACCATCGTCTTGAGAAGAGAAGATACAGAAGGATTCCTGCTCACATGCCTTGTCATGTGCTTCCCTCCATGAGAGCAAGCCTCCATCAGTTCAGCCACACTCAGGTCTTCATTTGTGAGGCTGAGAAGATGGCAGTGTAGAGATAGAGGAAGAAAGTTATGCTCTAAACTGGTAAAAGATCACTGAACAAATGGATATATGCCAATATGAAACTGAAAACAAATATTTACAAGAGACAGTGGCTGCATGACAGAACACTAAAACGTGGAGAGAGATTATCTTCAAGGCATTTTATTCCTCACTGCACCCCAATCATCCCTTAAAAAAAAAAGGGATGTGATACATTCCCTATTGAATTGCATGGTTTTCCCCTTGTGTTTCCAAATACTCCTCTCTTAAAGGATAACTCACATTCCCCAGAACACATGGAGATCTGCAAGTCTGACACTGAGATGGGTACATTAGACTGGCAAAAGTTTGCATGCACTGCATCAAATGAATAAAAACAGAGGATTTATGGTGGGGAGATGAGAAAACTGAAGATCTGAGCGAGATGCTTTATTTTGCAAAAATATAATCAGGGAAAACTAAAGCCTAAGAAGTTCATTCAAAACAAAGCAAATGCATTTCCAGCCTTGAGATTTGGAAGCGACCCTACCACCCACCATTAGAAGTGCTTTTAGTTGGTAAGGAAGTACAAATAGACCAAGGGAGAGCAAATAATCTGTGAAAGGTGCATTTAAAGGAGTGGTCTTTTAGCCTTTCAAATCTTTTTCTGAAAACCACATCTGCTATCCATACTAAGGTACAGAATTGCTTTGATTTTAGCAATAAATATCTTACATCATCTTGCATAAGCAGAAAGCAAAAACTGATTAATTTCTGTTATGATTTAAGTGCCACTGGACACACACAAAACTGAGGAAGGTGCCAAGTGTTAACTGCACCCCTCTAGTTTCTCTCTAAACTGACAATTCATGAAGAAGCCTATAAAGACAAATTGGAAGAAGGGTTCTGATGTCAGATTAAAAATGTAGGAAAGAATTTAAAGCTTTAAAATTAGGAGAGTGGCAAAAAGCCAGAGAAAAAGAAAGAAGCAGAGAATGGAATTAAAGAGCTGGAGGAGCAATGGAAGCAGCTGGGTGAAGGAGTGGGAAAAGAAGAATCGGTGCTGGAGAGCGAAGTCATGAAAGTATGGGGGAAGGTGTGGGAAAGAAGTGAGCAAGAACCTGAAGGGAGGAGAAAAATAAGGGAGAAAGGAGAGAGCATACATTTTAAACTATACGTTTGAAGAAGCTTTGCATTTTTACCATCTGGCAGCATATGCAGTTTATTATGAAGTGCTGGAATGTGTTTTGTGGTGCGGGGAGAACTGTTTCATGAGCTCATCTGAGCTAGATACCTAACATGTAGTTACCTTCTGAGAAGTGGGAGAGGGCCCAATGATGATTCAGATGATCATGTCTAATCCCACCATCAGTAAAAATTAAAAATGGGTTCAAACCAAAGCCAAATACTCATGGTAATCCAAACCTGCCTGCTCAGCTAAACCCCCCAAAGTAACATAGCAAATCCTCCTACCTCTAAATAATGCGTAACGCTAACATCTAGGCCAAGCAACATTTTCCAGGAAACACGTTATCTGTTAGTCAGCATAGTGTTGCATGGAGTGCACTAAGCCTGAAGTAAAATGCCTGATTCTATCACTATTTCAGGGACTATTTCAGGGACAATTTCACTCAATAACTATTCTACTTTTAAGTTCACAATTTTGTTAAAGATAAAATTTAAAAAAAAAAAAAAAAATCCTATTCTTACAACTCAATTCTAGCTGCCTCTTTACAGACAGCCACACCTGGCAGTGATATTTAGGCGCAGAAGCTGGCAGTCCCTACTATGCCTCAATTAAAACTGAGCATACTTCACAGGTCTTCAAGGCCAGTTCTATTATCAAACTTGAATTCATATTTCTGTTTACTCTGACTCACCAGCACCTACATACACAGCACTCATTTCAAGTCCTTGTGGAAAGAATATGGTGTTTTCTGCTCAGGGAGCTTGGAGACAAATCATGGAACAAACCATTCTGATGAATGGACTCACCAGTTTCCTCCCTGCTTACAGGCATTAATCTGTTATTGAAGATATGCCATGTCATATAATCAAAGGCATAAGAACAGTTTGACACAGGTAGTTATGTGTTAAGACTCCCGATTATCTGTCATGTTCACTTATCTGACTTAATGAAATACAGTTAACAAACATTATGAGAGGCAGGGCATAAGAGAGATAGAATTCATCCTGTGCAACTAGACTTCCATGGTTACACCTGTAGGTAGGGACAGGACAGCTGAAAAAAAATGTATAATAACTATAGAGGGAAAAAAAGATGGTTTGTTATTTACCAAAACATGCTAAAAGAAATATGCATACTTTCCTGAAGACTGTATTCCAAACTTTTTATAAAAGAGTATAGGTGTAATTAGTAAACTACCAGAATTCGATAACAAACCATACTAAAGCCAGTGTGTTTTTAAATTCTGCAGCTGCACAGCTTGCCAAACAATCTCTGTGGCAAGTCAAGATTCTGTAGCATAAAAAAAAATATGATTCTAGTGTAGGTTTTTGGTAGGAAATAAAACCCTAAAAACATAAACTGCAATTAAGCTCTTCAAGTCATGTTTGCCTGAATTTGCAGAATGCCTGACATAAGAGCTCTGAATTATGAATTCTGCAGTTTCATCTCAGCATCACCATTAACTATCTTATGGTTAATCAAATATGCTTTACAGACAAACCAATCTGTCTCCTACATCTTCTTGCTTAGAATAAGGGTCAGTTATTTCTAACTCTAAGCCACTATGAAGATTTGCCTTGGAAAACTTTATCACCAAGAAGGACATGACATCATACTACTCATTTTCATATTCAAAACTTTCAGTACAGAACTCAATTTCAC
This sequence comes from Calonectris borealis, assembly GCF_964195595.1. NCBI lineage: Eukaryota > Metazoa > Chordata > Aves > Procellariiformes > Procellariidae > Calonectris > Calonectris borealis. The sequence goes on from NC_134314.1 coordinate 87,445,063, forward strand.
ATTTTAGTCTGAAATCAATGAAAAAAACTCCAGCTGCAGAACTTACTGTCTTCCAGGGAATACATAAGACTTAGTTCTCAGTATTCAACACAGCATGTTCTCACAATGTATATTTTTTCAGATATGTATAATTTTAAAAAAGCTTCTTGTTTCCCAACTGCAATTCAAAATTTTCACAACAACTATAAAAAACATGCCATAATCCCTGACAAACTGGTGCCAGCAGCCACTTAGCAGTCTTGGCCAAATTCAGAAGAGCCTTACATACCCATTGCAATCTTAGTATGACTGCAGAACAAATATAACTTTGACTCTAAATCATATTGGAGCTGGTGTTAAAAATGGAGAACTGAGGCAAAATTGGCAGGAACTGGACGTTTGTACTCATTGCAAGTCACTTTGAATTTAATCTTCAAACAAACATAAGCCTGATCTTGAGTTACAGTTTAAAGTGATCAGGCCGTTATTCTCCAGAGCTCTCAAGGTAGATGTACACCATGTTTGCTCAAATGCCTCAGTGATGCCAAAAAGCAAAGTAGTTCCTAAAAGGAATTTAAAAAAAAAAAAAAAAAAAAAAAAGAATCCAGAAAGAAGAACATATGCTTCATATGCTTTAAATTCAGCTCTACACTAACAGGAACATTCATACCTCTCTATTTACTTGGCTCTTGGTACAGAGGATAAATCTAAAGCAAAAAATCTCGGTCTCTGGATCTCATGCCAACAAGAAGAACTGTGGGAAGACAGAGATGCCAGATTGTGTTCTCCTAAGCATTCTAGGGATTTAGGGACAAATTTTGCATACCTTATGCATGCAAGCTCTCAAAATTGAAGGAGAGTTCCACTGAAAAAAATAATTAAAACAAAGAATATAGGATTTAGTCAGGTAGAGTTCCTAATGCTTTCAACAAGTATAAAGACTAGAGGTCTCTTCAACTATATAGTCACGATCCCTTCCTTTAAAAAGGATTTTGTTAACGGTTGCTGCAAGTAGACAACCTGTAGATATGAGAAAATCTAGACTGAAGTTACAAATGGGCTAGACACAGTATGAAGTTTACATTATGGATCATGGCAGCTTAGAGCCAGATTAATCCCTGAACTAGTTCTACTGATTTTTCTGGAAGTCCAGAGGTATCTGATTTTGCACTCTGCAGAGTAAGATTCTACAGCATCTAATGAACTAAGGAGAACCTCTAAGGCGCTCTAGGCTTTGACTTCTTGAACGCAAACATGAGTTCACAGGTTTTTATGACAAAATGAATTTGCTGTAGTATCAAATTAGGGACAAACAACGTGCATATCTTTGACAAGAGATGGAACTTTACTTTCCCTTGAGAAACAGAGAGCAGCTTCAGGGCTACACCATTCACTTATATATTATGACAGAAACGCTGCTTCTGAGAGATGATGAAGTTTGATCATAGAAGGTGTGTCAAAGCCAAGTACACAACTTTGGGGTGGAGTGATGGTGAGATTCAGGTTAGCAGCATTTTCAAAGATTTGATTACCACAGGGTAACTAAATAAAGAAGCTTAACTGTTAGTAGAATGTGTTGATAACCAACAATAACAATCTGATTTCAGATGTCATTATGATGAAAGTCCAGAAACGGTAATAGAAGAAGCCTGAAGCAGGTTCAGAGGTTCTGAAAAGTTTCATCTAACTAACAAAAAAATTGAAAGCCATGGTGAATTCCCAGTGATTTACATCCTTGTTATCAGGCATTATTCATTTATATTGGGAATTTAAAAGATTCTGCCACAAAAGGAAGAATAATGTTGACTGTCTGCAAAGAGGAAATGGGGAAGCGAGGACTGGAGGAATCCATCAAAAGAATATCATGGTATACCTAGAGTGTTTGTCTCCAGAGCTTTGTTGAGGCAGAGACAACACAACTCTGGAAGTACACAGAACAAACTCTAGATTTGTAAAGCAACATGCACTTATCAGTAAATTAGAAAAAAAAAAAAGAATTAAGATACCAAAAAAACCATCACCTCAGGGCACAATTTCTATTCTTCTAAGTTGATATCTACCTGTGTAAAACTTGCCTAACAGAGCAGAGGGGTGAGACCATTGCTTATCAAGTCTGCCAAGATTATTATGACAAAATTAATTCGTGGTGTTATCACAGTGGGGACGAAAGGAACTTTTGCAGCTTTGGTGGTTCACAAGAGATGGAACTGTATTAGTGAAATGGAAAGATATCCACTCTGTCCAGCAGTGGACAATGTTCAACAATAAAACCTGCCTAAAGGAGGATGGGGTGAGAGCACTGCTTATTAAGACTGACCAGTATTTCCCATAATAAGAAGCTTTTTCTAGTTGTTCATAAAATGATACAAAAAACCCCGATGAACTAAAAGGACCAAATGCCTGACATGTGCTAAAGATAATTTTTAAAAAATATTTCAGACAAACCAAGAATTCCAAGAATCAAAAGTAAAGGAAAAAAAAACATTCTGTCCATATTAAAACAATTCCTATAACATTTTAGTAGAGGTCTGAAAATTGGCCAGTTACAGAGGCCATTTTATCCTGAAATTCAATTGGCTGTATTGGGCACTCCTGTTCGTAACTGCAGCTTCAAACCAGAATGTCTACCCCTGAGCTGGACAACAGTTCTGTTCACATTTACAGTCTGCAGATTGGACCCGTTTCTGTCATAGATCTGTTTCGGGACCACCAAATCTTGAAACTGCACAGACACTAGAAAATTCTGTATTTGAATAAGGACATGAATTCTTAAACCTCATTCCTGTTTGTATCTCTATATTCATATGAACGAGAAATAAGTACAGAAATAATGAATGCTTATTCAGCAAGCATCTTTTGTTTATCACATTAGTGTTTATTTCTTTTGGAGGGAAAAAAAAGTAAAGCTTAAAAAAAACATTTTGAAATGCTACAATACAAAATGTTAAATGCTGTAATAGCAGTGGCAAATCTCAAAACCTTAACTCTGATGCTTGACTTGGCATCCTTGGAAAACCCAAACTGCAAACTCACTCAAAATATGAAAATTAAGTTACAATATCAATGTAATTATCCAGACAGCGTCACACTGACACCTTGTAATTTTCTAGCTGTTGGAGCAAGGGTTGTTGGAGCTCTACTATGTCTGCCATTTTGCAATAATTACTACCTACTACAGTTATGGAAGCCAGAGATGAGAATATTAAACTATTTCTTATATATTTGAATATTATATATTAGGACAAGGGAAACAAGAAGGGAGGAGAAGAGGGAAAAGACACAATCTAGGCCATATGTCGTGGTTCAAGTCGGGATCAACTAAGCCCATGCACTAACTACTATGCAATAATGAATTTTTGTGAAGGCGTTTGGATGTTTATTGCCTCTGTGAGTTATTACTGATATAAAAAGAAATACAAAATTGTAGAAGTTTGACACTCTCTAACTTCCCCTTTCCTTGCTGACAGGAGCAGTGGTTATCAGTAGTCAGGAGGAATAGGGCATTAAGCGTGTTGGATCCAACTGAGCAAAGCTTGGTCCCAGGTGTCCCTGCAGGTCCTTCACACTCAGGTGTTCCCAAAGGCAGGAGTTATGCTGCTCCTCCTTTGGGGTGAGGTGGATAAGTTTTAGGAGGTGGAGAGCATCTTCCAGATTGTTTGATCTTTTCTGGTTGGTGGACTGCTCTGAGCTGTCACTCGAGCAAGTTGCCCCCAGCAAATATTCTTGTATAAACGTAATTCTGTTATTTCTGCCAGTTATGGGAGGGAGCTGCTGGTGGTGTTAATAACAATTGCATGATTGTGCTTATCTAACCAAAGGTACTTACCTAAAGAGTGGAAGTCTTGTTTATGACTAATGAGCTATAACAAGCAAAATAAAAATCCTTGAAAACCTAATACAACTTCACAATAAAATCTCCAGATTTTTCAGATGTTGCATTTCATATAATTTTAACATCATTCAATTAGAACAAAGAATGTCAGATTAAAAGAGCCCATCCAATTTAGTCTGGAAAGTCACTAGGGCCACAGACATTAAATCAATTTTAGTTTCTTCTCTACTGCTTTAGAGATATTTCTTTTTTTTTTTTTTTACTCACGATCACAGATGAAAATAAGTACTTTTATAAATGTAGCAACTAATTTAAAGAATGTCCCCAAGATTAGTACAACTCTCTTCTCCACTCTGCAACAAAGCAAGTCTGAACCATGTGATAACAGTGGCATAATTTAGGTCAGATTCTTGGTTCAGATTCCTACAAATGAGAAAAACAGTGGATGTCAGTCACCTATTATTCTCCTCAAATCAGTAGATGTATTACAGGACAATTTAAACTCTTCTATGATTCAGGACAGATTTAAGGATCCTCTTCATTTTGCCAATCACAATACATAACTGAGACACTTGCAGTAGCCATCACACTCTGAGAACTCTAATCACCCATTTCTTTTCCAGTCATAGCCGTCATTTGGAGAACATGCAAGAAGCATAGTGTCGTTTATAGCAGGGTTCTCCCTCACCGAAAAAACCATCCAAATGACCTAGCTTTTACACAAAGAAATCAAGGGAAATATTTACACCAGAATTAGCACTTACTTGCAAAGACAACTGTGCTATTTCTCACATTTCACCTGATCAGATCGTTCAAGTCAAGACTCTTCAAGTTTATTGCAGACAATGAAAAATTGCTTGAGGTAGGAAAATTATTAGACCTACAAATCACAGTTAGAGTCCTGCTTAAAATGAATTAAAGAATTCAATTCTTCTGAATGCAGGAAGACACACATACACAAAAAAAAAGATCATTTCTTTGCTCACTTGTTCAGCTGGAACACTATTATTCTTCTGCATCAACTCCTCTATCTCCAGCTGTCTCATCTTCTTTAATCTTTGATTCTTTCATTGATATACAAAATTTTCATTAAACAAAATATACCCCGGGGACAAGGAGCAGGAAAAAGGAAGGAGGGGTGGTATTTCCTGTGTATTTTTTTGAGGCTCCACTTGATTTAGCTTTCTGGTTGATTCAGAAATTTAACCATTTCATACATTTACCTCCAGTAAGTAGATGGTTGTTATGCCCATTCTGTTACTTCTAATCTGACACATTACATTTCTTCCCATGGAAGGCAAATACAAGGAATATGTGAGACTGCTCCATGAAGCTAAGAACGTCAGTGGGGAACGACCAAGACCATGGCCTAGGAGTCTAATGACTTAAGTGATATAGTTTTCTTTTTTCAGGGTGATAGTCATTTCCATTACAAATTTTAGTCCAAGGCAATGTTCATGCACTTTACTCTGAAAGGTCTTTTTTTTATATTGTTTTATAAACAGCAAAGATCAATTCTTTCAAAGTCATTAAATATTTTACTTTCTAATAACCACTACTCCTCCTCTGTTCCATTCTCCACTGAAACAACAAGGATAATAAAACTACTTACAGGTAAATTATTTAGATCTGAAGTTTCTCCTGCTCCTGTTTATTTTCCTGTAATAAGAAATCCCTGTCTGTAAAGCCAAAACAAGCTACAGGAAACTACAGGTTGCGTATCTTTAGAAAAACCAGTTGTGTGCATAGAAGAAGATGCTAAAAATTGTTATGACAAGGTGAAATACATGAAGACTTACATAAGAATTTTTAAATCAATTAAAATATAAAGCAAACAGAACTACATAATTACGTTCATTCTCAAGCAGAAATACAATTGTATATAGGAAGTTGCAACTCGTTGCCCCCAGCTAAGCACAAATACATTCTCAATCTTAAATACACATTGAAACATAATTAGATTTTATAGTCAGGCTTGATTAAAGTTACAGTTTCTGTTACGAACAAAGCTTTAACTGGGTCATCTATAGCTTACGCAAGAGTTTAATCACAGCTTCTCTCTGCTTTTAGGAGAAAAAGTAGGATTTTCAGGAATGGATCACTTCTTATATTTAGCTTTTCCTGGTATCATCATCATATTCTGAACAGTTTGCCATTTTTCTTGCCCTCAACATACCATTACTCATTATAAGCATGGAAACTTGTGTTTCAGAAAAGAAACACATTTCTACCTCCATGGTACTATTTAAGAAAGTCTCATCCTTTTCCTTTCCTTTTCCCATCTCTTCCAAGAAAATGTGGGGTTTTTTGGCATTTTGTGAAATGTTATTGAAATTGCAAGTCACCTTTTTTCCTAGTGTCTCTCTTAATGTGTAAAAATGCTTCACAGACATTGAGAGCTGTTAAAAAAAATTCTGGTTTGATATGGAGTTTCATAATGTTGCATGCTCTGGACAAGGTCAGACGTCTTTCTTTTTAATCAGATACTTCCTATGTGGGCTGTTGTATGTAACCTCAGGACAAATTGGCCTTACGTTGTTACTCAGACTTATAATGGCTGCAGAAGAGTAGTGTAGAATTTTTGGCTACTGCGAGGTTTGTACACTGCAAGCTTACTCTAAACTGATTAATGATGAGAAGGACATGATGTGTCCAAAACCCTAAACAAGCAGAAGCCATCTATGTCCACTAACCTAATGGATTGCAGAGGAAGAAGAAATACTTGTCTCAGGACAAGAAGGCTGAACAGCACTGAGATTATTCAGTAAAATATTTAGTATTTAGCCTATTTGCTCTGGTGTGCTGTGGCTTCGTTCCAATCTTCTGTCTCATAAAGCTGCTCTGCCTTACAGCATTCAAGGATACGTAATTCTCAAAGATCGACAGAAACGGCTGCCTTTGAAGTCAGCCAAATTCAGCTAAAAAGGTTTTATGAGAATGCTGATGCAAGTTGCCATTTTGAATGTACGAAGTCGTCTAATTTTCAACACACAAAATGCAAGCTTATTTCAATAAAGAACATATTTCATTAGCATTCAGTGACTTGAACTGAACTATATATGACTCCAATACATATGGCTTGAACTATGCAAGCTACAAATGAAAAAATTCTGCTTAGTAAGCTACCACCAACAAATTTCTCCAACAATTACTATCATCATCTTGATTGTATTTTCAGTAAGGTATAGCAGGGAACTTTAGAGTTCATTGAAATTTGCAAGATGATTTGATTACATAAAAAGGATGCTAGCTGTGCCCTGCCCAAAGGAATATATCCTTCCCAGAAACGTATTTTTTGTCATAACTATATACCAGCAACACTGGACTTTTTACAGTCTAAAACTCTGCAATGGTCTCATTTACCTAATTATATAATGATTGTAAAGTATGCATAACTTTTAGGATTATTTTCTTTTTAAAATCCGTTTTAAAAATCATTAGAGAATGCATATATATTAAAATACTTCTTCATAAAAGCATGTCTCGCCATGTAAATGTATTTAAAAAGCTAAATCTATGCACGTGGTCAAAATTTTCAAGCTAGTCTTAAAGTCTATTTTGTAATCAGTTTTTTAAAAATTTACTAAGAATTGTTACATCTCTCCCTCACATTCTTTGCTGCCCTCAGCAGTGGAGAAAAGCATAGTCTCCTCTGAAGTCTACCTGGACTGACAGTCTAGCTGCAGAAGCACACCCCTGCATTTCCAAGCTGGACATGTGAAAAAGAAAAGTTTTTATGAGACAATGGCCACCTCCTAGTTCTATAGAGCTTCCCACATTCAAGGCACCAAAGTTAAGCCTGCATCTCTTTGGTTCCCTGCAGGAGCAGTAAAAAACATTTGCTATATCATTATCAAGTTATCCAAAAGCCTGCCACACATAACTCCTGAAAACAGGAGATTATTTCACCAGTGGCACATCTATTTCCTATAATAGAATTTTTATTTTGGAGCCCATTTCAGCATGGCTAAAAAATCTTCTAATCTGCACAGCAAGTGGAACAGGCTTTGAAATCTTTGTCAGAAGTACATAGAACACGTACTAGAAGCAAAACCAAAAATCTATGAAAAGCGGGAGGTTTGTTACTATTACTGTATTATGGGACTCAAACTTTATAATTGGCTGAACTGAAAGAAAAATAAAAGGGGTAGACAGTATCTTTAACAGCAGTACTTCAAGGCAGGAAGGGTGAAGAGTGACCCTACATATTACCACACCATGTTTTTAGGCTCCTTGCCAAGCAGAGAAAGTCAAGCTCTGCATAAGTAGAACAGCCAAAAGGATCAGTAATTCACAAGTTTTCAGGAACTTTTTAGATCCGAGATTTTTTTGTCACAGTGTAAAACCTGGCATGTCGGACTAGAAGCTTCCTTAATATTAAGGTAAACTAACTTTTAGGATGACTCCCACTTCAACCCTAATTGGGGTTCTAGCCCAACTGGTCTGCTGTCACTGGCAAAACGGTTTCAGCTTTGAGATCCTTCCTTTTTCCCCCACTTCCCTACTGCCCCTACAGGGAAAAAAGAAAAAGAAAAAAAAAATAATAGAAACCTTAGTAGCAATGTAGACATTCATTTACAAAATGAAAACAAACCCCACTTATTAGGCTTTAAAAGAAAAAAAAAAATACATAGAGAGGTGTGGGCAGACACCAAGACAAAAGCTATGGAAAAAACACTATCAGAAGATTCCTGGGTGGCTAGTCAGGAGGGAAATGTCAGATTTCACCGTAATTCTGCTCAGGACAATATCAATCTCAGCATGCATCTTCAATCATGTATTGAGCACTGTTTCCAAGAGATTTAATGATGGTGATAATGAATTTTGAAAATACTATCCATAAGCAGGCCAATAAAGCCAGTAATACTTAAAAACAGGCAGAGAAGGCAGATACCAAACAGCAAGAGTTTTTGAAGTCTGCAAGTTTCCAGAAACAATTATTTTCATGCTGCATTTACTCCTGGGTTTTTATACGAACTTCTGCTTCAACTACATAGGCTAGAGAAAGTCTGTCAAAGACTAATGATAGACCACTGCCAAGACCTGAGGACCTAGGCTATGACCTCTTTGGTATAGCATTACCCTACCTCATAAAGGTATGTCAACTTTCTACTATGTCTCATTACTTCTACATAACAAAGAATTTCTCAAACTAACAGCTTATATACAAGTTTAACAAACTTCATGTACTCCTTAATTCAGTAAAAGGCAGTATGACTTGCTTTTTTCAGACTTAATAGAGATATTACTGAAACTCTGAGCTTGCTGTGTCATTTTATGGCATAAGAGGTCACCATAGAAGGAAGCTTCCTTGTGGCAATCAAAGCGCTGAAATTTTTCAAGGCTCATATAGTTTGTTCCATCTCCCTTTGAGAAGTAGTTTGTACATACAGCTTTTCCATATTAGTAGGAAAAAAAAAGTAGTTTATGAATGCATTTATTTTTCACTTGTGCTTTCCATTCAGCCCCGTGGATATACCGCTGTTTGTTGCAAATGATTTCACAGGCAAATGCATTTTTAAGATTCAAATCCTGCTTCAAAAGTCGCCAATTAAACCTGTACATACACCATTTGTATTTTAATAGTTGTCTGTTTCACATACTATAACTCAGATCTAAGAATACAATTAGTACTGTTTTTCTGCCAGCATAAAGTTCCGTAATGCTTGGTTTAGGGTATGCCAAGGTCAAAGAACATTGTTTTGTTAGAACAAACATTCATGACTAGCTATCTTGATACCCAGTGTGCATGCAGTGTTGTCACTGGTCACATCTACTTCCAGGAGCATATAAAATGCAGTAACAACTTAATCCTGTTCTTCAGAGACGTTACTCCCCACTCTGCAAAGTCAACCATGCTGCCAGTCACAGCCGGATTTTAAATAGATTCAGAAGCACACTGTAAAGTGTGGATATCTGAAATTACTTCTTCCTTTTCTTGAATATGTGACTATTTAGGGTATGGCCACTGAATGGGTTACAAAGACGGACAGGCACCAAGGGAAAAGAAAGAAAAATCTCAAATCTTTGTGGACAAGCACAGGAATTAAGATGCCTGAACCATTTCAGGAACTTGACTATATGCCATGTAATTTCCCAAAGCTATTTGGATTATGTGATTTTTTTTTTTTTCAGAATCCAACAAAAGCAGATGATGTTTGTCATATGTACTTTGGGTTTCAGTTTTAAGTTAAATTGAATTTCAAATCATCCCAATGTAATACCTGTAATTAAAATTCAAGAGAAAGTCAGTTGGCTTTTAAAGTTGATTTTTATTCCATGGCTTGTGGAATAGCTAAAATTTTCCTTTGTTCAAAGAAAGGACTGATTAAGTGATAAATAAAATGTAGAGATGTGATCTACGTTTAATTGTTCTAGTCTTATATCACAACAACAAATAAAGGAATGTTTACTTCCTTGCTGAAGAATATGACCTCTATTTTTATTTTGTACATCCATACAAAAAGGGCATATAAACAACTTAAACCAGGGAAAATGAAGTATTTGATGTTAACTTATGTTTTCGTGCAATGAAGAATGTTAACATTCGCCTTGGCCAGGGCAACACGGGCTTTGAAGCTCCCTGCAGAGAAGGTAGATTGATACCCTTAATCAGCTGCTGGGTGAAGCTGATTTTCTCTGTAGCTCAAGCAGCATCACACTATGGACACTTCTTGACCAGTGCTGCATGGCTTCTAAACTTCTGGACTCCATCCCTATAGATGGAGTTTCTATAGGAACAGAGAATTGCTCACTGATCAGCAACCTGTCCCATCTGAGTAACGCAATCGGAATGAACAATGCTGCCTCAATATGAGGGGAGAATGGGAAAAGCTTCTGGTTACAGCGAATGGACTAAAACAGCTCAGCTTTCTTCCCTGTTCTAGGATAGGTATCAACAAACTATTTTGACGTTTGTACCTGCCATACGTACCATATGACATATGTATCACTTCATATCCACAGTACAAAGAAAGATGCCCACCTCACAAATACGCTGCAAGGTTAAATCAATTACCGATTGGAGACCTCAAAAAGTGAAGTGAAGAATATCAAAGAAAAGACAAATAAGTATTAATTGTTAGGGACCACACAAACCTTTTAACCTTATAGTAGTTCTTCAAATCCATCATTTCATTTCATCATGAATTTTCAATGGCTGTTGTACAACTTTACTTCTCCTAGAGTCAAAATGACAACATTCACTACTACTACTCAGGAAAAAATTATAATCTCACCACAAAGTTTCGGAAGGAAGAGGAAAACGTACCCAACCCTTTCAGCTGGTCATATTCCCTTCAGCCTACATACAAAACCACTCCAGGAAGTCAAATGAATGTGGCAATACTTGGGCTTCTCCTTAGCTAGCAGCTCTCAGGGTACAAGGTTAGGAGTCCTACGGTACTTTCAAAAGCAATGTTAGAATATTTTAAAAATTAGTATACTAGTATAGGCTTCATATTTTTAAAAAAAAGCTGTTTTCCCAAAGAGTTCAGCTTTATTTTGTAAGCAAAATCACAAAATGACACTGCACTTAATCATTTGATGGTGAGAAACACCAAACAGGTCTTGTTCCTATACGATAGGAAATTACATCCTGCAAGGGTTAAACAAATTAGTCAAGACCCTACACTAGATAGCTTGGGCCTTTCTTTCTCCTTTATTACATTGCTAGCTGTGCCAGCCATAACAGATCTTCTGGTTTCTAGCAGAGAGATGCATAATAAACTGCTTTGTGGGTGGGCTATAAAAATGCTGACAAACTTGACCATTTTCAATGACTTTTCTGTAAATCTCCTCACTGGAGTGCTTTGCATGTAAATTCCAGCAGCAGCAGCAGCTGCTGCCATAGCAACAGAGTTATTTAGGAAATAATTTAAAGTGAGTACCACATCGTACTCAGTCTATCATGAAAGAAAGCAGGGTTGGCAGGAGGATGGGAAGTGGAAGGCGAGATATAAGATCTATGATTTTTAACTGTTAAATGAGTTTGTACGTTTCCCATCTATTTACCGATACATGGGAATCTGTATAAATCAATACTTAGCTTTGGATAGCACTTTGGCGCTTTTATTGTGTTTTGTATGTTATAAAATTAACCAACACTCATGAACAACTTCACAGCTACAACTTCATGAGGTTCTAGTCAGCCCATTTCTCCAGCCTGTCAAGGTCCCTCTGGAAGGCAGCATGACCTTCTGGTGTATCAGCCACTCCTCCCAGTTTTGTGTCATCAGCAAACTTGCTGAGGGTGCACTCTGCCCCATCATTCAGATCATTAATGAAGATGTTAAACAGGATCGGACTCTGTAACAATCCCTGGGGCACACCACTAGTTACTGGCCTCCAACTAGACTTTATACCAGTGATCACCACCCTTTGGTCCCGGCCATTCAGTCAGTATTCAGTCCACCTCACTGTCTTCTCATCCAGTTCATACTTCATCAGCTTCTCTATGAGGATCTTATGGGAGGCCTTACTGAAGTCAAGGTAGACAATATCCACTGCTCTCCCCTAGTCTAGGAAGTCAGTCATTTCATTATAGAAGTTTATCAAGTTGGTCAAGCATGACTTCCCCTTGGTGAACCCATGCTGACTACTCCTGATGACCTTCTTGCCTTTCACATGCCTGGAAATGCTTCCCAGTATTAGTTATTCTATCACTTTCCCAGAGTTCAAGGTGAGATTGACTTGCCTGTAGTCCCCTGGGTCCTCCTTGTCCTTTTTGAAGATAGCAGTGACATTTGCTTTCCTGCAATACTCAGGCACCTCTCCCAATCACCACGATCATTCAAAGATAATCGAGTGGCCTCACAATGACATCAGCCAGCTCCCTCAGCACTTGTAGGTGCATCCCATCAAGGCCCATGGACTTATGTATGTCCATTTTGCGGGGACTTGGTCCTCTTTCACCAAGGGTATGTTTTCCCTGCTCCAGATCATCCCCCCAGTCTCTGGGACCTGGGATTCCTGAAGGCCAGTCTTGCTAGTAAAGACTGAGGCAAAGAAGGAATTGAGTACCTCAGCCTTTTCTATGTCTTCTGTCACCAGGTCCCTTGCCCCATTCAGCAGCGGGCCCACATTTTTTACTAGTCTTCCTTTTGTCACCTATGTACTTACAGAAACCCTTCTTATTGCCTTTGACATCCCTCGCCAGATTCAATTCCAGTTGGGCTTTGATTTTCCGAACTCTGTGTCTGCATGTTCAAACAGTGTCTCTGTGTTCCTCCCAGGTTACCTGTCCCTGCTTCCACCTTCTGTATGCTTCCTTTTTGTGTTTCAGTTTTGATAGGAGCTCCTTGTTCATCCACATAGGCCTCCCGGCATTTTTTCCTGACTCCCTACTTGTTGAGATGGTCTGCTCTTGAGCTTGGAGAAGATGATCCTTGCACATTAACCAGCTTTCTTGGGCCCCTCTTCCCTCAAGGGCCTTATCCCACAGGATTCTACCATCTTTGAAGTCAGAAAGCCAAAGTCTGCTCTCTCGAAGTCCAGCGTTGTGATCTTGCTTTTTGCCTTGCTCCCTCCTCTCAGGATCCTGAACTCCACCATCTCATGGTCACTGCAGCCAAGGCTGCCTTGGACCTTCACATTCTCAATGAGCCCCTCCTTGTTTGTGAGTATGAGGTCCAGCAAAGCACTTCTCTTCATTGGCTCCTCTACCATTTAGTTCAGGAAGTTGCCAGCTGTTAAGATTCTCATTCATTCATACATTCCTTTCAAGAAGCTTACGTGATTCCCCCCTTCGGAAGCTAGCGTCTGTGCAAAGAGGGGAGAATTATTTAATTCATTAACAAGCCCCCTAGCCTGTTAACTAATAGCAGGAGAATAAAAAAAAATACATTTCTAAAGAAAATATGAATATCAGGGTCAAATCAAGAACATGATAGAAAACAAAAAGGCCAAACTACATCATATTTATATAAACAAATAATATCTGTATGATGTACAAACCATGTGACTCGCCAGTGAATGCAAGCAGACACACAAAGATTTCTACCTTTATCATGGTCAAAGACAAAACATTTATACTTGAAGTGGAGACCACGCTAAGTATTTTGATCATCATTGGAGAAGAGAGGAAAACTTTTTGGTTTTTTCTTAAGAGAAAAGCTTTTGCATGCAGTGAGCACTTTTTCACTAGCTGCAAGCCCCACTGAGCTCAAGGAGGCTGTACAGATTGGAATCAAATCCCATCAGAAGGATCTGACTAAAATCTGTCTAGATTCCACAGCAAGCTTCCAGCATAGAGGGGCTTCCCCCCCACCTCCTGCCACCCCCAAACATAAAATATAGCCTCATTCTTAGTGGAAAAGAGAACTATAGGAAGGATGAGAGAAATGTCTTATTATAAGTACAAATACTTCAACAGTGAACATCAAGAAATTTTAACAGTTTCTCACAAGCAATGTCAATTACAGCATATCATAATACTAAATTCTTCCTTATTTGCTACACTGATATGACCTAAATTTCCATATGCATGCCTTCATTGCTTTTATTCCATTGCCTGTACTTCACATAGATAAATGAGTAACAGAACTTGTTCCTAGACACGGTTATGGCAGCTACATCCGTGCAAGTCAATAGAGACTTATTTGCCTGCTTATCATCATGTACTCTGTCAAAGATATTCTGCATTCCTTTCAAGGTGTGATTGTTTGCAATAACAACAACATAAGTGTTCTTCTCAAATCTACTATTACATTACTCAGCCTCTTATATTTATTTTAAAAAGTAATATTTGTGTATGTACACACGACTTCAAAAACAGCCATATCAGTGTTTGCTCACCTGCTGTAGCACTAGCGTGGACTGACACTATTGAAAAATATCGTATTGTCTAGGACAGTCTTGACAACACTCTCCTAGGTTAACTAGAAATGCAATGAAAGAGCTAGCCACATTTCTCATCTTTCCACCTATACCACCTCCACAAGCTGGTACAAGTAATGAACTGTATAAACTCATTCTTAAAAATACTGTGTAAGCCAAAACTATCTTTCAAGACAAAATTCTATTATTTTAAATACTGCAGAGTACCACTTAAATAGTTATAAATCAGTATGAACTATTTGTATCAGTTCTGTCATACACTGAAGGACTGCACACAAAAAAATCTTAAATATCATGCTCTGAAAGGATGCATGCATTATACACCTCTATTTCTGGTTGCTCATCCATCTTTCTATAAAAGTTATGCCCTCAACTTGTGAAAAATCAGTTCATAATAAAGAGGTATTACTGTATATTAGAATATTCCAGGACTAGGGTGGGCAGCTGATACACAATATGAATATCATAGTGTGTAATAGGGACTCTCTACCTCGCAGACATGTGCTGTTCACGTGTAATATTATGCAAGCTAGTTCCCCATAATTCTGTCCCTATCTGTGCCTGAATGATACAGCTCTCATGCAGACCTTTTTCCAAATGGTATTTTAACTAAAAACTATACTGCAATGCTTTTGAGGATATATTATTAGACATCACTTCACTATAACTCAAAGTAAACATACTGGAAATTTCTGGCACTGGTGAGTATCTCGGAGAGGAATAGGATATCTCCAACTTTTTGAAGTTCAAACTTTCCAGAGATTCACTGTCTCTACAAGAGTCATTGCCAATGGACACTAACCTTCCTAAAACATGGGTTTGGGATAAGTTAAAGTTAACTTCTCCTGTTGGTCTAACACACTTTCTTATAAATCACTTAAAAGAAAAAAACCACAAACACCCTATTGTCCCATCAATTAATTACATTCCTGTTCAAAAGAATATTCTCCAAGTAATACTGTCAAAATTTGCTGTTATATATTAGTATCAAAGATGAAGGGGAATTTTTTTCTTCACATCATGAGGCATCATTGCCTTCTGAGGCACAGAACTTAGTTTACAGTTTTAGTAGTAGAATTATTTGATTGACCACAGACTGCAATACAGGCTGTGTCCATTTTTACCGCTTACTACAGTAAGTTTTAAAGTATTTTTTCATCATTTGTACTATTAGAAACTACAAAGAGAAGGGAGTGCATTTAGCTTGTTAATAAACCAGAACACCATGCTTTGTTGTTATTTTACATTGACATTTTCCAATATTTTCTTTTTTTCCACTACAGCAGGTAAGCTGTCTTTGGCATACTAGCGTTGTTTTGTTTGGAATATGCAAGCAAAGAAAGGCAAAAAGAAGGAAACACTTTCTACAAATGAACAGATGTTTCAAATCAATTTGCTTCAGCCATGTTTGTGTACCTTTTCTGTATCTTCAGACATCTTTAGAAAGTAATTTAGTTTTGCCATCAAGAAATAAATGCAGAAGTTTTTTCTCAAGTTCTACCAACTACAGTTTCATCTACATTACATTCCTAGTCTCTAGATGTGACACAAAAATTCAAATATCACATAATTAAAGAGTACAGAACATGTTTACTGACAACATCAACTCTTAACAAGGAGGCTAGTGATTCATTTTCATTTTCTTCTACAGTTCATATTCTTTAAAAATTTCCTGCTTCTGGTTAGAACTTCCATTACAACTCTGATTCAACATTCAGTATCAGTAATGCCCCTCCTCTATCACTGCCAATTTTCCATATGAACTTTTGGCAAATAACTAGAATTAGGGGATAAGGTTTATTATAATCACAGATCAAACTTCCACTTTATCTGTTGAAAGGCACTGTAAACAAACCTGAACCAAAGCATCACAGTTTCATATTTCTAGGTTAATCCATCTGCAAAACCAGAACATTTCCAACAAAGCATTACCACACATCATTAGTGAATGGCCTGCCAGTATGGACAGGACAAACAGAATTGATGGGAAAGGAGGAAGCAAACACAAGCAAACACAGAAAAGATGAAAACATGTGAAAGGAGGCATCAGAAACATCAAATCAAAAAGTGATTGTTTGGGGGGGGGGGGGGGGAGGGAAGAAAGAAAAAAGAGAAAGACAACAGTAGACATTTAGATTCAAGGACCAATTTTAACTTCAAAATATACACAGACAGACATTAACTGTACAGCAAGGCCATTGCTTACTCTGTGTTTAACTAATTTTTTAACTTTTTTTTTTTTTTTTAAAGATACAAACATAACATTCCTGGAAAAAAGAAAAGGGAAATTATGAAAATAAATATTTTAAATGGTTCTCAATGCTGAAACTTTAGACTGGATGCTATCTGTGACAAGCTATTCAACCACCAACCCAGGAGAAACATTTGTACAAGGGACAACAAATCATTTCCCATTCATCTCAAAGGAGACTATGGAGGTACACAAAACTTGCCCTGTCAGCTAGGATCCAGATGAGTAGGCGGATATTAAAATTTGTCAAGCTGGAGTTAGTTGTACAGCAGCCTTTGTTCACTTAAAAAAATCACAAGGGTGACCAACAGTGGAAGGTAGGTAGGTACACCTTCACCCGAAGTGTGAGGCACAGTGGCCAGTGACAAGTGCACAGCCATCTCACCAGCTAAACCTGATTATCACTAGCCTTACAAAATGCTAGAATCCACCATAGATTGGGACCTCCTGGTTCCTGTCTCAGGTGCCATTTGCAGGTACATAAAGTCCCAGACAGGGAAAAGTGAGGATTGTTAGAAAATATTTATTTCTGTTTAAATAAAAAAAAAAAAAAAAAGAAGATATAAATTTTTAATATATATATTATATTTTTTTATATTTTAATTTTTAAAATTTATATATATATAAAATTTCACAGGAGAGCATATTTTTGTTTGACTGTTTTAATATAAAGCTCCAAGAGACCATTATGGCAGTCTAATCTGACCTTATGCATAAAACGGTACAAAAAACCTTCTCTAATTAATTCTGCAGGAAGCTTAGGACTTCTAGTTGGGTTGGAAAGGAAAAAAACCAAGCCTCCTGCATCCACTCTGTCTTCACAAACCCTTCCGTCCCCCAAAGAATCTGATCTTTCTACATACCTCAGCACTGGTATGACCCCTTTCACTGTACAATAGGAAGGGACCCAAAATACCCAAGAGTTCCCCCTTTGGGGAAGGTGAGCAATATAGTTTAGTACTTTCAGATCCCAGTTAAAGCATTGGTTTATACAGGCTTCCACACTGAAGTCAGAGTGTTTTAACTCATTTCACTAAACAAAGTAATTCCATACCTATTATATTTTTCTTTTCCTCTCAAAAGAGCAAGGCGTATTCTAGTTAAACAGAATGGTATCAACGGCACCTTGCCAATGTATCTATGAGCAGAGATAACAAAGACCACTCCAGTTACCTAGATCAGTTAAGTCATGTGCCACTGTGAATGTGCATTTAGGGAAGAAATCGTTCAGGAGTATTTAGGTCACAAATCCTTTCCATCACTGGCATCTGGTATTAGAATTGTGGGCATCTGCCATTTAATGTTTGTTCTAAAAGTAGAAACAGCTTATCCTTAATAAGTATTTAGTATACTGCATATGATTTGGCCAAGAGATTAAATTTCAGAGTTGTTTATAGAATCTGGTTTGTTTTTTTTTTTTACTTCAATGCTCCATGGCACATCTATATTAATTCAGAACATTAGTTTCTATCTTAACAGGTAATAAGAAAGTTCATCATCAATTTAGAACCGTGACAGTACCTCCAAAGTGAAGGTACTGTGGTGATGGGAGAACTCCAATAGCAAAAATTCCACCACATAAAAAGCCTGGACTTAAAAAGCATCTATTATGGGTGTTTTGCAAGGCACAGACCCCTTACTGGATAAGGGGAAAGCACAGGTGGTGTTGCCAAGCGAAGTGCTTTACCATCACATCTACACAGCCTCCCTAAGTAGAGCACAGATTAAGTGACCGGCACACCTTACACCTGACTTCCACCAATGGTTCCCAACAGCAATGCTGGAAGCTAACTCGTCAGAAACACTGTGAGGGCACAGCAGCCTCATATTTCTTTGTACAAAACAGGGAACATAGCAGAAAGTTTCTCAGCCTATGAAATAGTTGGCATTAATTTTCCCAAAGATCCTTTCACCAATATAAAACACCAGGGAAATGAGCCAACCAAGACTTGCCAGCATTTTAGTGCAAAGGAGAGAATGTGCCAAAAGATAAACGACATGGATAATCCGCAGGCAGGGCTGCAGCACTCTTTCAAGTGTATTCCACAGGATGTGCACCAGGAACTGTTCCCTCAGCCGGAGCAGACATTAACAGGCTCCACAAGCCAAAGACAATCATGAGACATTCTACAAGAGAATAGTCAAATAGACAATAAATTAATGTTTGCCTTCCCTAAGAGAAGATAGATTATGAGTTTCAGAAGAGCTATCTACAGAATAGGTTCATTTTATAAGAAAGTAATTGGCCACAGTTTTCCCTATCATCTTAGCATATTTTGGATATAACGTGTATTTGGAGAGAGAGTGTGGGAGGCCTGCTACTTCAAATTTCTTGACAAGAGCTTAATTTTTTACAAAAGAGGAAGTTCTATACCAGCAGTCTTTTGTTATGACAAACATAACAATTGGACAACCAATTACTGTGGAGCTCTGAAAGACTTTTTCTTGTGTCTTGTGGTGAGGAAAGAGTTAGTGCAAGAAGCTGCTATTAATCTTCCACTAGTTTATGCGGACGTAACTCTGTTGGCTCAAAATGAACTTAGACTGGCTGGAGCTTCTCACTTCACTAAGCAGATGACACCATTACACCTATTTGTTAGAATACCAGATTTGCAAGGCACAGATGCTTAACCAGTCACTTCATCCACTCTCATGAATAACCAGAAAAAGAATGCTGTTGAACAGAACTTGTTTCAGATTACTTTAAGCAAAGTTAAGCAGGGAAAGAAAGCATAATTAAAATTGTACTAATAGCAGTCCATATTTGCAACTAACATTATAATTCACAATTATGTAGAGACACATATACACACAAACTCTTCAATAATAACTAAAATTAGGCTTTTCACTTTAGATTTAGATTTGAGTTTACAGACATGATTTGAAAAGGAATATAGTATCAGTGGGCATACAACACAGGGGGATTCATACTAGTCTTTCAAATTAATCATCCTAGTATTGCAAAACTGGTAGATGCTTTTCCTATTCTAAATGGAAATATTATCATTTTTATGTATTGAGCTATTCCAACACAGTAGTTTCTAAAAATTTTAGAGTGTAATAAGACAGTAGAATGGTAAACATACCACGTTCCCTACCAGCAAATTGGAAGTATCTAAGATACAGACTGTGAAGACTTCCCCAAGCTTAAATAGAAAGACCCTGCAAAATAACCAATTATCCCTAAAAATCTCATCGTTCAGGCTACAAATACACCCTTCTACTCTATACTACAATGGCTTTTCTTAGAAGACCTTGCCAGAAGTAAAACATGTTTTATAAAATCACTATTAACACACAGATTTTTCTATCTGAATTAAATCGATAAATTTCATTTCATTCATTGCAGGTTACCACATTGCATTTGCCTCCAAATAGAATTCCAACACACTGATTGAATAAACAAATGTCATCTGCCAAAGCATCTAAAAGTTGAAATGCTGTGAAGAAAAGCAATTCTAAAACTCCTCATATTAAAAAGATCTCCGACTTTAAACAAAATCAATGTTATCAACCCAAACACTTCATCAAAGAAACCTCATACAAATCTGTTCAGACCACTTCTCTTGCTTTTCTATTTCTACAATTCTTAACTCCCCTGTGATTCTCCCTTGCTGCTCACAAATGCAGAAGAACTGGTGGCAAATGCAGCTGGCCTGATTTAGTGTTGGCAACAGTCATTTTGAGCTGGAGACTGAACTATGTGTTTTCCAGAGGGTTTTTTTTCCAAACAATATGATCATGATCACAAGCAGAAGTGCTGAAATGCAAAGTCTGTCATTTGTAGAAAATAGCAAACACCAATCTCGTGATAAAATGTTTGGGAACTCTTAAGACCCATTAAGCAAGACTAAGATATTCAGTGAAGCTTTGCTTGTTTATCTAGTTGTTTTATCGCTTTTCAGAATCATGTCACTGAACATCCCGGTGAACATCAGTAAGAGTAATTCTCAACGTATTGGAAAGACGATATCATGGAGCGCCAAGATGAACACTACTGCAAGCCAGAGCCCTTTCCTTTATCCAGAAAGGGTAGGTCTTCTACTTCATGAAGTTGTACTGAAAAAGTCACATTGGTTTTTTCTACACAAATGATAATTTTGGATTTTAAATATCTCACCTCAAGAGAAGAGGACCTTTCCAGTGTAATATTTTCTTTATTTCTCGTGCATCTGCTTTTGTTTCTCCTCTTCAAAATATGTCTCCAAACAGATTTCAACAACAAAAGGAAACAGGTGGAGAGGACTACGGAAATTTTTAACATCTTCCCCCCTGTATTAGTGTATTGATGTCAAATGGCACATTTCAACTGATACAGTTGCAATCAGCCACCTGTACGTCCTATCGTCTCACAGCGTTCCCATCAAGTCACTTTGTGGCTGCAGCCACTTTCACGTTTTAGAAGGTGATCTGTTTCCCAGTTCTGCATATGCACGCAAGGAGAGCATACACTCCCGATGAAAAGCTATTTCCAAGAGTTTTAGAGTACATTATTATTTACCAGTTGATTTAGAACCACCCCACGCGCATACTGAGAAATTCAGACATAAGGCTTCTTTACTGAACAGAACTTACCTATTTGGAATATGGCAAGACAGAGCAAGATGAAAAAAAGCAGGAGAATGAAGCACAGGGAAGAAGGATAAGGGAACAACAGAAGTAGTATGCTTTGGATGATAAGTGCCCTAAGACACCAGAAATCTTACAGGCCTTACATTTCACAGGAAGGGGATTAGAAGACAAAAATGTAGTCACTTCCCAGAAACTTGCCAGTAGCTTTTACTAACAAAACTTTTTCAGCAGCGTCACAAAAATTGAAGTTGTAAGGTGTCCCTGGACCTGCAAATTAAATCATCTAATTAAAAAGCATTTTATCCTCCTCCTAATAGAATGCAGACAGGTTTGGTGAAGAACTATTTCCAAGTTTGCAGAACGATACCATCAGTTCTCCCCTACCTGACATAGATATCAAAGGCTCTCCATTTCCATTTATTTTCAGCTGCTTTTGAGGAAATCATTCAGCTTTGCCACGTTGAATAATGGCTGGAAGACTGAACAAAGTGCAAATCAGTTTGACAAGTTACTATGAAACAGAAAACCAAACTTTTGAAGAAACGATGTTATGAGTGAGAGAACGCTACAGATGGAGTTGCACAACACTGAAAGTACATGAGAACTACTATACAGTAAATCAAAGGCTGAAGGTAGCTTCCACATAAGCCCTCTGAAATTTGAATGTAAAGGTAAAGCACCATAAAGAGAAACTTCTAATTTCAGAAGGGCCTGGGTTTTGACCTTTTTTCGACATGCCACAAAATAGACTACGTAGTAAGAGCCCACAAACCTAGAAAACTTAGCCATTCTCCCATATCCCCAAAGAGTACCCAAAAAGAATTCTCAGAACCATTTGCTGCTTTAAAAACAAAACAAAAAACTACTCACGGATGTTTTCAGAAACCGAGGATAAAAACTGTTTATTGTCCCTCTAAATATAAAGCTCATCTCTTCAAATGCATCTCTTTATCTGCAGCTAGATTTTAATTGTGTACCTCACAGACTTTTATAAAAATCGATGATAAAACTATCATCTGGATAATCTTCCTGCTGTGTGTTTAAATTACTTGAAAAGTACTCTGTGTCCTTGGAATAAATTGACTCAAATACAAGAGTACAAGATGCAAGATAAGAGAGATCAATAGAGTAATGTAATGTGCAGGTAAGCAGGCGAGCCAATAGATACTTATCAGTGGTAAAGCAGGTAGTTAAATATAAGTACAACACAGCCTAAGATCAGTATGCTGACAAATTGGAATGGTATCAGCCACTAATTTAATGTCAATGACTACACCTGCAAGAAAGTCATCTAACAACAAATGCTGCCATATGCAAAGCAGCATTAATGAAAATCGCTATCAACAAAATTGGTTTTATATCCAATAAACAAAGCACAATTTTATTAAAATTCCTTTAAAAAGTCAATTTGAAAATACTGATCCAGAGTAAATTGATATCGCCTAGTTTACAAAACACAGCCAATTAATAGCTGGAAAAAAATAGGAAGAGATTTTATTATAGTTAGGCAGTTGCAGGATGGACCCTCCAGGGAGAAACAAACAAAAAAACACCCCCCCAAAACAACCGCAAAAACTAGAAGTCATGAACAGCTTTGTATTTTCTTAGACCAAAACAAAAAAAATCTGCCTCTGGTGCACTCAATTTCACCACCTCGAGTGCTGAAATTATTTCAGAAGGAATCTAATAAAACGCCAAATCCATATCCTTAGCTGTTTTTCCCACCAGCTTAAGGCCTGCATTCTTCAACTAGAAAACCTCGCCCTATGTGTTTTGCTCCTAAGCCTAACATTCTGCAGAGCAAGAGGAGGTAAAAAAAACAGATCATGCTAAAAATCAACTCAGCAGCACAGCAAATTGCATCTGCTAGGTGTTGTTTCAAAGGCAAATTACATATAGTTTGCCTTCATTCAACTACAGGAACGTTCTAAAAATACGTAGCCATGTAGTCCTGCTAATGAATGGATTTGTCTTTCCATTTTGGCATCACAAATGCTCTGCAACACTCTAAAGTCTGTGTCCTGCTAAGACTTAGAGAACCATGCTTGTTTAAAATTAAAAAAAAATCCCACACCAAAAATAAAATACCTTCAGATGACTTCACAGAATACTAGAATAGTTTAGGCTGGAAGGGACCTTTAAAGATCATCTAACTTATTCTGACCTATACAATGTTATTCATATTTGTCAAACTTCGGATAGTTGTGGCTATGCAGTCAGAAAAATGTTTTATTATTTTCTACTAACTGTAGTTCAGAATACTTCCTCTACGTATAGTGCCAAAGCATTTACTAGCAGTTTTAAGACTTGACCACTGTATCAGGATCTTGTGCTTTTGAGCTGCCATTATTTAAATATAAAGTTTTTTATTTTATCCTGCAACTGGGATACTCTTGAATAGTAGATCTAGATCTTTCAAGCAGATCTTGGCCTGTGTATTTACAGTGATCAGCCACTTACAGAATTACAGGAATGCTTGTTCTGACAAGTACCTACAGGTAATATTTACGACATTTCAAGGCTTATGATGGCCAAGAATTGAAACGGTGATTGTAAATGGTTATAGAGAGTTTCAAAATGATATTCGTAAGTTTCAATTATATTCTTTCTCATAAGAGCTTCCCAAACAGAACAACAGTCAAGATCTTTATAGCAACTGGAAATACGAATAACAATCAGTTCATATATTCGATCCCTCAAATCTGCGTAACAAAAGCCAAAGCTCTTTTGGCAATTTATTTCCCTAAACATGTTCTTCTCCAGCAAGATAATTTTACATAATGAAATAATATGATAACATTGCCAAATAAAGTTTTTTCATGCTGTTTAACATGCTCTAGCCTGCACATGGAAATCCATCAATTCATCTACCAGACTAGTGCTTGCAAAAATCATATCATTTTTCGAGGACACCTGCACTGATGAGAACCACATTTGAGTTTGAGCATGTATTTCAAAGCAAAATCAAGGATGTACAGCTTAGTTTTCAATCACCCACATAGCTCCTTTAAAATAAAAACATTAAAAAAAAAAAGGATGTGTTAAAGTAATAGAAACCATTTAAAAACTTTATGTAATATTGTAACTCAATTTTAAAACTGGAATTCAAAGTACTTCAAAAGTGGAAGAAAATAAACACACCTCCTTTAAGGAAGTATGGTTGAAGTTAGTCATGAAATAACGTATCAAACATTCTCCTTACCTTTGTGTGTATGAAAAAAAGTCTCCTTCCTTTCAAAACGACTCCAAAAAAGACAAAATTCAGAAACTGCAAATTCCATTTGAGGAACAGTGAATGGAAATAGATCTGGGACATTACCATACCACTTTTAAGCTGTAAGATCCAACAGCATTCTGTAGAAAAAATCAATTTATCAGGCTGCGAGATAAAAAGCATTTTCTCTTGCCTTCTTAGTGAAGCACAGACAATCAAAGACTGCGGTCATCTGAACTACAAAGTCTGGTGAGCACTTCAAGATATGAAAAATATGGATAGCCAAAACCGAAAAAGGCCCTTGTAGATTATTATTAAAATAAGCTGAGAGAGTTTTTCTTGTTTAGAATTTCCATTTCTATTGCCTAAAAGTAACAAACAGAAGTCATTGGTTGCAGTGGTTAAGAAGATATTTGGTTCCAACAGAGCTTCTATAAATATCACTTGCAATTGTTAGCTGATTTACTGAGTTGTAGCTTTCACAGCAATATTGCTTGATTAATATTAAAAAAAAAGAATATTTTTGCACCCTCACAATGGAATTGGAATTCTTAGCCTTTTTTAAAAATAGTCAGTGATGACAGACTGCACTTGGAAACACAAGAAAAGTTATGTGCAAATAAACTGCCTTTCATGTATATCACAATTCAAGAGCATCAACACTGTCAGCTGAGATGCTTCAATTATTCTGGGCATCAACAACTGTGATTTTCAGGGTCTCTGATTAATACTGTAAACGTCATTAATCCAAGAGGGTGTTCAAATTATGTTCAAAATCATTCTGCTTCTGCTTTTTATTTAATAAGGTCTTTCGCCTGTATTCATTTAAGATGATTGCAAAGTTCAAACTGCTGCAAAGTCAGGCATCAGTTATAAGATTTGAGTGGAAGACAAGGGTAATAATCAGTTGTTTGCTAAAGGTCATGATTTTTAATGGGGCCTCTTAGATTACGCTCACCAACAGGCTCGGTCTGTACAAGTGACTATTTTTGGATAACGGCCACGGATAGAATTTCTTCTTCAGCACATTTGAGCTGTTATATTTACCTCCGTTTTACTGGTATGTTGTGGTCCACAGATTGTAGACTGTGTAAGATTTATAAGACAAACCTTGTGGCTCTCTTGTTACTTTAGAAAAAGCTAAAATCAAAAGCTTTATTTAAAGTCCTTCATATCTACAACCAGACTAATTTGTCTTTTACTGTGAAAACTGTTACAAGGAAATTTTGGTAACATACCAGCAAAATTAACAGCAAGTAATTACCAAAACATTATATCTATATGTATCTGTAGATACACAGATTTTCTAATGGATCATTGTTTTTGTACAGTGAACAATTCAATGACCCTAATACAAGGAGATGACGAGGATGTGCTAATAAAATATTACTTTATGTTAAAGAAGCTTGAAGGCTGTTGAAGAAAGATAGGGGTCCGTAACAGAAGCCCCCAAAAGTTCGAGCATCAGATGATAGTAGAGACTTTTGACAGTACTGGCACAGGATGATACCTGGGCTCCAGGGCTAAAAGTACAAATCATGTATTGTCAAATTCCTGGTAAAGGAATGGAACCTTGGGACCTGGGTAAAACACTCCATACATAGTAAAACTCAGATATAAAATGGAACTTGGGAAGCAATGAAGAAAGAGCAAGCAAGATGACTGTGTTAGCAAACACAAAACAATAAATACAAGCAGATCCAAGCGCAACAAGGAAGAAATACTCAATATCAACCTCATACTCTTTCTGTCAGGATGCAGATGTAATCTTTCACCATCCTTCCAGAAGATAACTCAGTACTATTGACCCTAAGACCCTAAGGAGCCTAGAAAAGTTGAGCCTAACACTGGAGAAAGAAACAGATACTAAACAGCTTGTGTATATCTGTTTTAGCTATACTAATATTTGGAATTAGCAATAATTGGATTATTAGGGATATAGATGTTAGTGTCTATCTGTGTGGATGATTCTAACTGGATGAATAAAAACTCTGATTATATTGCTAATACTTTAATTAGACTAAGAAAAAAATCTTGGCTCTGCATATAAGGTGCATTTCTTTAGTCCACATAAACTGCATGGGGTGTTTAGTTTGGTTCCTTGCTCAGGGAACTTGGCTAAAATTTCAGTGCAATAAAATCATGCTAATAAAAGGTTTTTATTAGATTTTCATACTGAACTGAAGCAGTGAAAATTGAACTAAAGATGCAAAAATAAATGTATGATGGCTCATTAAAAGTTTTTGGGAAAAGGAAAAAAGGAAAAGCTTGGTCAATCTCAAATTGTAATTTGTCATACGCCTCTCTTGGACACAGCCGAAACAGCACAATACCCAACGTAGCATCAGACTTAAAATCATGCACTGTCCATGACTCAACCTCATTAGCAGACAGCAACATTCTAACAAAACAATTTAAATTACATTGATTCTAGTGTTACGACTCCAGAGTTACCACTTATAATTGGAAAAACTCACAGCTTCTGAAGGTAAAGATGGTTTTGATAAATAAATTGGTTTAGTATCATGGATTTTAGAAGTGACATACCAAGGTGCTTCTAATGTTACTTGATAAAAGTTTATGAAAAGTGGAAGAGAAACTGGACACTAATCCAAAGTGAGGAAAATATTTTATATCATTACCAAAATTAATCATTCCAGAGCACACAGTTCTCTTAGCAGAAGAGGTAAATGAAGAGAGACTTCCAAAAAGAAATGCTCTACAGTTTTAAGAGAGGACACATGGGAGTTGCTAGTTCAGAAGTAATATCTGTCAGAAATTTGAATATATTTAAATCTCTTCAACAAAATATTACAGGAAAAAATGACCTAGCTAAGTAATAATGGTTATTAAATGCCCAAACCTGCTGCTGCAGTTCTATAAAGAAGATACACTTCTAATAGCATAGTCTTTCCTCTATGTGATTCTCTCTCTTTGCTCAAAGGCAAAACACTTCTGTGTATGGATATAGGAAGTAATAATAAAAGAGAGGACCACACTGATAAAGCAAGAAACTATTTAAGCTGGGTGGGAAAACTTAGTGATAGCTAGAATACCAGCTGCAAACATGGGTACACATGCAAACACACATTTTGGGGAATTACATCCTGCTGGTGATGGCACAGATGTCAATAATATCAGCCTCAGTGAAGAGAAAAAAAAAAAAAAAAACCACCACCACATGACTGCCAAGCAAAAGAAACAAATAAGCCAGTTGTTTTGCAGGTCTAGTCATGTTTCACAGAAATACTGTGTATGAAGCTGCATAGGTTCATTCAAATCATCGCTATTCATATTAAACTCACGCTATCCATATGCAGATTGAACGACTGGACTTTCTGCTTCAGCATAGTGAATGTTAGGATATATTGCTGAGAGGTACAATTACAGAATCTGTTACAAGAATTAAAGCTTGGGGAAAATATAGTGTGGATTAATGTCCCTTTAGTTACACTTGCCACAATACTTATTCAGTGTTCCGACTAGTTTTAAGCTGCTGGAAAGTAAAATCTCACAGACTTGGCTCCCACACACCCCTTTAGTTATAGATATCCTCTGTTCTTTTAGCGGCACAAAAAAAAGCCGTGTTTGGATTCCATAGAATTACATATTATTTCAAACACAGCATTTATAGGCATTACGGAAGTGAGATTAGGCTGCAGTGGTTAGAAAGCACAAAATGCCATTCCGTCAATAAAGGTCAGCACTTCCATTATTCTTGCTTCTTTCAGCATATGAGTTTCCCCTAGACAATTTACAGGAAATGGAAAGGAAAATAACAAAATCATTGGAAAAATTGTTACAGATGCCATCTGGTCTTCACAGATGGGCCTGTGCTGTAGGTCATGTACATCTCCTTTCCCTCTTGTCATCACTCACTGAAGAATTCGAAGCAGGTAAAGAAACACAAGCAATGACTCTAGAAGGTATACTATCAGCACACCATGGGGAGATTTAGCCACTGTATCTCCACTTAACACTCCACTGGGAGTCAGACAAAGTTCTCCAGGCTGATGAAACCTCACTCAAAAATCTTAGTCAGAAAGTCAAAGGTTAGATCTGTAACGAATCTCAGTGAAATTGTGAAAAACAACTGGAAAAAAGGTGTATCAGAAAAATAAGGCAATATTTGTTACTGCAATACTGCCATCACTATACTATACACTGTCCGAAAATATAATTAATCTTATCCTCAGTGCCTCTTCATAATCCAGTTGAATTATCTCCAAATTACAAATGGGAAACAGAGGCACAAAATTACTACTATTTTGTCAAACAGGAGAGCAGAACTGATTCATATCCATGTTCCCACTGCCCAATTTTCTAAATGCAATACTTGATTTTAGATACCCTCCTTGCTCTTAGGCAAACTGCATCCTAGTAATATTAGAAGAATTCTCCAGCTGTGAGGAATTTATAGTTTCTACAGCACTGCACAAATGAAGAGTTTCTGCGGTTCCAGTCTTCCTACTCAGAGAAGTGGGGAGGGGTTGTTTACTTTTAAGATAAATGCTGTTTCACGTATTATTTAAAATAATACCTACCTCTTACTTATCTGCATCCTAAGGAGTTAAGTACAACGTGCCTGTACGCCTTTCAGCTTGCTTGATATGGAGTGATTTATTCAAAACCATTCAGCAACACAACCTAGACTTAACCTTCCTTCTCTCACACCCGGTCTCCCTCTGCATGATCACATTCAGTGTTAAAGGGAGGCAATCAGCTGAGATCTGGCAGATTAGAAGAGTGATGTAATAGACTACGCATCAGAAATCATCCTAGCATTAGCAAAAAGCATGGCTACTGTTGCATTTCAGTACAACATGCTACCTGTCACTGCTTTTCCACTGCGTTCTAATGCAGATTAGATCCTCAAGACACCATCCATCTCTTCCTTCAGGAAAAAGGTGTTATGCCGGCTAATGACTATTATCTCATTTATTCTCACTTGTCAGAAGTCATTCACTGCATTAATAGTTAATGTTGCAATTGATATGTCAATTACGAAAACTTATTTAGCTTGTAAAAGGGCAATTCATTCAAAAGTCATCATTACATCTACTTGCTTTGAAGGGAAAATGGAAAATATAAACAAAACATAATGTTTCACCTAATTAATTCTACAATATAGCCTACTTCAGTGGAAGAAAGCTGGAATTCACACCTCTAGCATGCTACCACCAGAACACCACTGCATAAAAACTTCTGTAGCATTTCACCAACACAGGAACCATGTGGTACTACTTTTCAAGGAATTAACCTTAATAACCCAAGTGAGAACAGCAGTTACTCTGCACGTAGGGCCACATAAATAAAGTAAAATTTCACTTCTACTTCTACAAGGTAAATAGGAAAGACCTTAGCTTAGCTTCAAAAAAAAAAAAAAAAACCCACAAACATTGGAGGGGGGCATTTTCCCCCTCAACTGCATCTACTACACACTTCAAATGTTCGAGAAAGTACCCGTCCCAAGGTTAGCTAACAATGCAATAACAGCACACTGAACGTTTCTAGTAACACTCTGAAGTCTAATTGGCTAATACATAACTATCTAAGTAGTCCATCTTGCAAGTACTGTTCAAGACTGCTTGCAAAAAGAATAGGACAAAAATATTTAAATGTAACCAACAATATGGCTAAAACTTAAAACGATGCTAATATATTCATGACAGCTATGGACATACTCTGCTAAAATCCATTTACCACATCTATATGGATTATATGAAAAAGTCAAAAAGGTGGGATAAGGAAGAAGAGTGAGAACATACAGAAACATATTTCCTCTTGCTAAGGTCTGCCAAGATAACAAAGAACAAAACCACTGACATTTGGACCAAATCATGTGAATGACTGTGAATTTGTAGCAAGCTTCACTTCCATTTTGGTGATCCTCAAATACTATTCTGAAGGTGATGCAAAGACCATTCCATGCATTGAGGGGAAAAATGGAAATTACCTACCCTCAGCCTCTTCTGACTAGCCTCTCCAAATCTCTTTGCCACCTCTTGTTTTATACTTAGATTGTAAATTTTATGCACAGAAATTATCTTTTCAGTTTGCCA
Source organism: Calonectris borealis (assembly GCF_964195595.1). Taxonomy (NCBI): domain Eukaryota; kingdom Metazoa; phylum Chordata; class Aves; order Procellariiformes; family Procellariidae; genus Calonectris; species Calonectris borealis. The sequence goes on from NC_134314.1 coordinate 87,475,809, forward strand.
ACAGAATGCTAAGCCCAGCAGCCTCCTTTGTGTAACACGGGTGCAGGCAACAAGCAGCAGTGTCTAGGCTGGCTGATGAACACATGACGACAGTAGAGGCTTCCCGCCCTGAAACTGCAGAACGAGCATCAATGAATTAAAGCCACCACCAAAAGACTTGATCAACAGTTTGACCGGGACACCAACATCAACACCTAGCATGGAAGACACTGTTTATGAGACCAGCATTCATTCCTTCCTCAAGAGAATCCCTCTCCGCATCCCTGCGGGATGTTTGGTCGCTACCCAGGGGGAGAGCACCACCTAGTGAACCTCCGGCACCGTTTCCAGAAGCACCTGCACAGTCCTGGCCCTCTCGTTCAACCCCGCTTATCTTGCCATATTCGCCAGACAGAGCAACTGGTGGTACGGCTCACATGAAGACAAACATATTGCAAGCGACAGAACGATGTGATGCTAAATATTTTTCTTTCAGTGCCTCACATGCAGCGTTTTGTCCTTGACCAAGAATAAGCCTCATAAAATGATCTACTTAAAGAAACTATTTCACAGGACAGAAAGGGTAGAATTCCTGTTTGAAGGGGAAGCAAAAAGTATAGTTCTTCAATACATTCTGAAGGAAAGGAAAAAAAAAAAAGGATGGCAAATCAAAGTCCTGTGCTAACACCTTTCCGGACAACATAAACTGACATCTCAGCATCTGTGTTTGTCTTCATGTAGATAACAGACACCAGTGAGTTGGAAGGAAAGGTAGAACCTTCAGAAGCAATCCACGGTTACAGATTTATACCTGTACAACATGCCTTATTTTCCATAGTTTAAAATGGGAGCTCCTAAACATTGGAATAGGGATCTAGAAAGGATTGTCAAGTCCAACATCCTGGAATCAAAGTTAGCCCTCAATTTCTAGAAAAAAAATGTAGACCAAAAGAATCCCAGAGACAATAGCATTGGCTATGGCCTGCCTGACCAACTATATAGCAAAGTTTCTGTTAAAAGGTTAATGGCATCACAGCTACAGATGCATCAACACAGATAAATACAAACACAACTATATACATAGAACACGTCCACACACTTTTCTTCTGAATGTATTCAAAACGAGATACAAACACTACCTCAGTACAAAAACAGGACAGTGTGTTTAGTGAACAACTGAACATGAACTTCAACATCCAAAAGTAATGCTATAGAAGTGGAGTTGATGGTAAAGAGAAAGCAAGATCAGAACTATTTTTTTCCACTACAAACAAACCTAAGCGCTTCAGGTCACAACTGCCCGCAGAACAGAACAGTTTCTTAAACTTTGAAAAGATTTTCCTATAGCAGAGATATTATTTTCGTACTACAGGTTTTGAAAGAAATGAGCACAGATAAAGCATTACATCACTTATCCCTGTTTCAAATAAGCAAAAGGTATTTCTCCTCTCTCTTGGAAACCAAACCAATGCATTAACTTTACTGGGCATTAGTATGGCTCTTCTATTCTGATGGACACTGGTGTTCCCTCCAGACCACAGAAGCCAGAATCTAAATATTTCATTCAGGTCGTGTGATGATTCCACAGAGTAATAGACGTGATTTATGAAAAGGTACTAAAAACCTTTAGCTCCTAGTGACTTGAATGAGATTTGTCATTGCTTAGTAACTCTTAAAAAAACTGAGACATTGAAAGCTAGTAATACTGTGAGCAGCTGGGTAGCTCTTGTTGTTTATAGTATTCTAATTGTCTAAAACTGCATTCCAATGACCGTAGTACTTTACCACCTAATGTAGTACTTTGATAAATTTCAGGTACTCTGTACAAAGTAAACAGTTGATCTTCACAGAATTTCACTAAGATGAGTTGAATTATACTGCAGACCACCTATTTTACAGATGACACAGCTAAAATAAACTACTCAAGCCATACAGAAACCTTAGTATAGCCCTGTATGATAGCATTATTCATACACTAAGTTTTCCATTTACTGCTAAGAAGCCATCCTGGTTTACAATTTTGAAATTATTCTTCAGATCACACTTACATGCCTGCAGCACTAAACGTGCCAACATCAGGGATTTTGTGGTACAGCCATGAAACGTTCTATATTTTTTCCTCCATACAGACAAAAGTGTACAACATAAAGAGAATTCTTATCGTAAAATACCTGCCTTAAGTTTGTGTAATTTTGAGGGTTTATTATTAAGCTTTGTCATTCTTCTTGTTGATATTGATTCTGTATTAAATGCAATTGTATGGCTTCTGCTGATATCAAGAGATGCCGTGAATCTACATCTGAGGGCAGAATCTAGCTCACAGAAGATTAATACCTTTTACAGTCTGTAGTTCAGAGAAGTGTAGGTGTTAAGAAGCACTAATATGTCTTTCTTTCAAAAGGCATTCAGTAAACTGCTTATTCATCCTGATATAAAAGTAGATCAGAAAAACTGTGGTTTTCACCAGAATTTAGGGCACTTTTAAGTAACAGCTATCGAAGTACGTCATGCAATTCATTTTTACAACATGAAAGACAAAGTACAATAGTGTTACATCATACACATGAGATATTGTCAAAAACTATTATATATTTAAATGCCCTTTAATACAACCTTTTGTTCATGTTTATTCAATTGTGATCAATTATGAATCAATAATCAGGTTACAATAAAAGTGGGTCTGGCTGGCATAATATTCCTTCCAAAATAAATTCCATCGGGGCTGTATGTATATTTTCTTTTTTTACTGTGGATTGCTACTTAATCAACAACGAAGAACAGTCACAAAAGCATAACACAGCTACAAAAGCGACATGACAGTAAGAGTCCTGACCCCACAGACTCTATCACGAAAGCTGACCCACCCCACTGCCACTGCTTGTCCCACGGCAGCAGGACTCTGCATTGCTGCGAGGATATTTATTACTGCCAGTCTGTTTGTTAGACTACTGAGATTAAGTGCATATGCACGTACATACATGTACATTCACATTATACAACATCTACGTCACCAAGAATAACTGCAACAGAAAGGAAAAAAAAAATCCTTTGGTGTTATAGGGAGCAATTTTCACTTTCAGCTAGATAACCCTTGTACATCTGAACGGCACTGCAAAGAGATCCTCTGTGTTTGCAATCTCTTCCTCTGTGGCACAACCCTTCCTCCCTAGAACTTCACACTATGTTAGTCAAACAGGATTCAGCACAGGTCAAAGGAAGAAGAAAGCAAACACACAACTCCAGCAGAAGTGATGCAGAAGAGTTAATACAGCCTCAAAATTCCCATTTTATCTGATTTCAGTAAAAATGGTACAAGAATGCCAGGAGAATGACGATTTCACTGTGATGGATAAGTTTCTATCTGGATTGTCCTTGGGGTCTATTCGGCTCTTGCGGCCGGTCACGAGCGGTGTTCCCCAGGGCTCAGTACTGGGGCCGGTCCTGTTCAATATCTTTATCAATGATCTGGACGAGGGGATCGAGTGCTCCCTCAGTAAGTTTGCAGACGACACCAAGCTGGGCAGGAGTGTTGATCTGCTCGAGGGTAGGAAGGCTCTGCAGAGGGACCTGGACAGGCTGGATCGATGGGCCGAGGCCAACTGTATGAGGTTCAACAAGGTCAAGTGCCGGGTCCTGCACTTCGGCCACAACAACCCCAGGCAACACTACAGGCTTGGGGAAGAGTGGCCGGAAAGCTGCCCAGAGGAAAAGGACTTGGGGGTGCTGATTGACAGCCGGCTGAACATGAGCCAGCAGTGTGCCCAGGTGGCCAAGAAGGCCAACAGCATCCTGGCCTGTATCAGAAATAGTGTGGCCAGCAGGAGCAGGGAGGTGATCGTGCCCCTGTACTCGGCACTGGTGAGGCCGCACCTCAAATCCTGTGTTCAGTTCTGGGCCCCTCACCACAAGAAGGACATGGAGGTGCTGGAGCGTGTCCAGAGAAGGGCAACGAAGCTGGTGAAGGCCCTGGAGCACGTGTCTTATGAGGAGCGGCTGAGGGAACTGGGGTTGTTTAGTCTGGAGAAGAGGAGGCTGAGGGGAGACCTCATCGCGCTCTACAACTACCTGAAAGGAGGTTGTAGCGAGGTGGGGGTTGGTCTTTTCTCCCAAGTAACTAGCGATAGGACGAGAGGAAATGGCCTCAAGTTGCACCAAGGGGGGTTTAGATTGGACATTAGGAGAAATTTCTTTACTGAAAGAGTGGTCAGGCCTTGGAACAGGCTGCCCAGGGAAGTGGTTGAGTCACCATCCCTGGAAGTATTTCAAAGACGTGTAGATGAGGCCCTTAGGGACATGGTTTAGTGGGCATGGTGGTGTTGGGTTGACGGTTGGACACGATGATCTTAGAGGTCTTTTCCAACCTTAATGATTCTATGATTCTATGATTTAAGGTTTTTCAGAATTAAACCAGCACATCTTTGATATGAATATAACATGATAAATACTTAAGAGACTTCCTCAAAAGGATTTCTCATTTGAATGACACTGTGGATCTAATACACTTCAAATTTCATTTAATGGCTATCAAAGATGTCCTCAATTGAGTAGAAATAGCACAATTATAAAAATCTTGAAAAATAGGCATCTTCATTGGAAAAATATGGATAAAATATACATTACGGTGTCATCTCTCCAGTTCCTATTCATCAGCAATAAACTTTTAACCAGAAGTATATTTGAAGGAAGAGCAGGTAACAACAGTAAGAGAAAGCAAGAGTGATGTCTCTGGCTTTTGATGCCCTGATCACCTTCACAGACAAAGCAGCTTCTCTGAAACTCAGCCCATAAAGCTGTCTTCTCAGAGATACACAGGGCATTACAAACAAATTCAGAGAGATCCATAGCAGCATCTGACAAAGGAAACTTTCAAACACAGATACACAAACACACAAGCACAAAACAGGCCCCAGAGTTTAGGAGGCTAAATAGTAAAAATGCCAGGTTCCCATCCCTGTTAGTGAAGAAGTCTGTACGTTATCTAGCCAAAGCTTCATTGACAGTTACAATGGCTTTATGAGATGCTCCTATACCTGTTCCTACAGCTCTGTTTCTTGGCCAGCCTGCTCTCCTGCACTAATGCCAGGCAGTTCTCACTCTCCAGATGAAGCTATAGTTCCCAACTCTGCTTCTCAGACAGTTCAGCTCCAAGGACTAATGTCCCTTGTGGCTCCCCAGCCAATCTCATTCCCACTATATCTATTCCAGTTACTCTTATAACCAACACATACTTTAATAACTAGCTCAACCTTTTTATCTCCAACTTTTTTTTATAGCTGGTGGCAATCAAGACCAAAAATCAAAATTCTCGACTGATCCCTTCGCCACGGAAAATTGTACACATACTTTTTCTTCACTGCACCACCATCTCAAAGTTTCATTTGAAGATGTTTTTCTAAAGTGGTCAATCTCCTCCTCCTACTAATGCCACCCTCAAAGTTTTCCTTCCTTATTCATTTTTGTAAGGTTCATATTACCACTATTAAAATCCAGACTTTTCTTGCCTTGATCCAAGTCAACAAAAGGTGCCCTCCTACATTTCCAACTTCTTCCCCCTACTACTGCAATCTGTTTCCATTAAAAAAAAAAAAAAAAAAAAAAGGAATAATGGAAGCAATTCCAGGTAGTATTTTGCAAGCTCAGCCCTAATGACTCCCTCTTCTGTAGAAAATAGTTTGCTCTATTTTAGAAAAAAAGGATTTTTAGCTTTTCCACTACTCTGACATGTCACTGTCAGTTTACTCATCTGTAACACAGCGAATAATTATATGGATCTCTTTTGTAAAAGCTTTATTTTTTTAGAGATACAGTTGAAGACCAGCCATTGTTCACACTAAATTATATATCTGCAGTCTTTACTTTTCCTCAACACTTTGTCTGAAAAGTTTTATAGCATGTAAAAAACAATTAAACATATTCTGCTGGTGACTTTACTCTGTTCTTTCTAGGCTTGGCCTCGGATTTAGATTTGTAAATGGACTTCACAAGTCCAATTTCTTCTCTTTTAGCAGCTTTTACAGACTGATTTGTAGTGCTTCCTATACTGAAAATTACAACTATGCTTCAATTGGTTTGTGAATCCTGAATTGGAAAAATAGCCACATTTTAACAAGTTGTATTTACATGCAAGTATTTTAATGTGGCCTCATTATAGTTCATATCAGCTTTGGTGGGAACCTGTCAAATGTTATCATATGATAGAAGTTGCTATAAAAATTCCTGCAGTCCACAAAGAATGTTGTAAGTCTGAAATAAAAGAAAACAAACCTCAAAACTCCAAAACAAACAATTTCTGACTCCGTATTGCACGTCACTATCAATAGCATCATTGTTTCCATAGCTACAAATGTAGACTGCTTCAAAGGAAAGAAGCAGAGAAACTGAAAATGACAATGCACAACCAAAACAGGCACATACAGTTTTCAGACGGCACATGTGGGATGGAGGAAGGAAGTAACATGGTGGCACAGAATTCTGTGGGGTTTTTGCATTTGACAGTAATGCCCGTGATCCGAGCACATCAAGCTCAGAGCAGTAAGCAGCAGTAAACCTCTCACTGCAATATTACTTGATACATTTCTACACCTAGTGGAAGGAAGATGAGAACAGAAAAGATGGAAAACACCAGCAGGGATCACCAAAGCAAATATACGGGGCAGGTGACCCTCTCGCAGATCTAGCCACCTGCAGCCTCAGATAGACATATTTTAATTAGGTTTCCTTGGCATTTTCAGTGGTTCTGTACAGTTGTGAAGACAATCAAATCCTTTATACTGCTTTTATCACAAATGATGCCAAAACATACATGCTACACCTAGTACTAACAATAACCATTCTAGGAGAGGATACAGCATCAAAGTGAATCGCTGCACAGGGGGTACATAGAAAACACGAGGGTGAGAGCGGAGAAACATTCAGTCTCACCACATGAAAGGCACTCCACAGCATCTAGCAACTCTTCTGTCCTTCAGTATTAAGTTCCTGCCCTCTAAATACTACCTATGTAATAGCTTACTTCACTGTCAACCAACTATGCCAGAACTACGACAACATCCCCGTAACATTCATACTGGATAGGGAGGTAAATTCTGTTCTTCCTACAGCTGGGATTCCTGAGGTCCACAAATGTGGACCTTTCTCCATCAATTCTATAATGATGAGTGTTGGAATAAAACCAAGACCAGCATCCAAGACTCGCAACGGTACCACTCTTCTCAGAAGAAGAAACTGCATAATGCAGAGGAATACTGTAATTTAATTTAAAACAAAACAAAACACTTATCTCTAGTGCCTTAGAGTATCTGGCATTTGCAATGTAGTAACAAACTCAGTAGTTTACACTGAGAGCAAGATGCCTCCATAGGTAGTGATGGCATATTCAGAAATGCATAGTATCAGACTAATTCTTCCCTTACCAAAGTGAGTGACGACACTTGGAAAAATCCCACCTACGATATCCTTCCTTAGTCTCACAGGCTCTAAGGAATACAGTTATCTGTAATATCATTTTCTCACAACAATCTTTTTTAAGGGAGCTGTTGATATTATCTGCACCCTACATTGGAAGTCATCTACGGTACAAGCAGAGGAGAGGAGAATGGTTATTAGAAGATGGTGGTCACTATTTCCTCAAATGTTGTCACTGCACGGCTATTGCTCCTTTACAACATTTGCCAAGTATCACGCTTTGGAGGCATAGTTTCTATGAGGAATATCAGGTCACGGTAAACTAAGTAGTAGTTTGAGATTACAAATTCAGCCGTTGCTCTACATGAGTACTGGCATATATGACCTTCAACAATTGTCACAAGAACAGAACAAACACCTCATTATTTTCATTACAGCATTGAAAGCCCCAACTGTTAGTAATTCTAATCAGCTTCGGCAAAAGCTATTTCAACACTCAGGGCAGTGAGAAAGGTAGAGAATCAAAGTCTTAGTCACAAGAATATTACTATTCAGACAAGGCTAATCTTATTGCTACAAAATAAAGCTATCATCTCTCAAACGAAGCTAGTTCAGACAGCAATACAATCACCATTAAACTTAGAAATTAGAACTCCTAATTCTTGCAGCATATGTTTGACTAAAAAAGTAAGCAAAACACAGACCAGAAAGACAAACAAGGGTTTAGCAGGACCAGCGGTAGGTCTAAAATGGAAGTTCCTCAAAGACAATTCCTATTCTTTTAATTATTTGTGCCATGCTTTAGATTAAAAAAAAAGGCAGGTCAGGCTCTGAAACTTAGAAAAGCTGCACAATATGAGCCTTACATTACATCTCAAGTTTCTTCTTTAAGACCTAGCTTGCAGCAGTAAGTTAACGTTGCTGAAATCCGAGATTTCTGTATGAGCAACTTGTGATGTTAAAATGCTATGGATTCTAGTGTCTTATCTCTTTTAATTGCTGACTGAAATGGACTCTGTTGGAAAGAAAGCAAAAGCAGGGGTTTTACATTTTTCATGTTCGCCTCAGGCTGCTAGCAGAAAAATTCTGGACTTTTTCTAAGGTATGTCAGTACGAATGATGTGTCACATGTCATTACTTTATAATTAGGCTGATAACCAAAAAGAATGACGCAGCTGACACTCTATTAAAATAAAAAGTATTCCCCAAGGCATAAAAAACACTGACACAAGCATCTTAAAAGGCAGTGTAAAAATGATATAAGGGACTATTTATCTGTGCTGCTGTCTTTTCCATCACAGATTCAAAGAAGTAATTCTAAGTTATGTATGCATTGAATTATCTTATGCTGATTTTAAAAAAACTATTTCACATCTGAAAGCAAAATGCAATGAAACCCTTCTTTGCCTATGAATACAAGCTACTATGAGAATAACAGGCTATCTACACTCTATATTACTCTAGATTACAACCTGAAAATCCACCTTTCTTCAATTCTTCAAATAAGTAACTAATCACAAACCAAATACATTTTTAAAAAGTAGAAAACCAGCCTTTTTTGTCAAGAGTTTGCAATTTACGTGAACTGCAATAATGATTCTATAACAAGCCTTAAATACTGAATTTGTAAACACCAGAACTTCATTCTGTATAGAATTTTCTACAAAATGGTCCTGACAGAACCAGGATTCAGGAAACACGGGGCTGTAACTCTATGTAGTTTAGAACATACTTAGTTCAGATGGTGTCTGAAAGTTAGACAGACTAGCAGAATTAGCAGATTACAAAATTGTTTTATAGCCAAAGTAATGGTCTTCACTCAGCTTGGCCAAATTTTAGTTCTTCGTTAACACAAGTAGTAAGAGGTGTCCCATCTATTCCTTGCAGGTACACGTTATCACAAAATGTGCACTATTCTATGCGTTGATGTTGTATAAACTACTGGAAGAAAGCATTTCCGCATTTGTGGATTTCAGCAACGTTATTCAAAATGTAAGACTTCAAATTCAGTTTCCTTCTGATGCCAGCCAATAGCACATTTACATTTTTTTCTAACAACTATTAATACTTTTCCAGTTGGCCAAAAAAAACAGTGTCCTTCATGAAGCTGGCAGATCTAGTTCTTTGTTCACTTTGCACAGTGCTTTCATTTGCAACACAATGACAGACAGAGAAGTATTGTTTTCAAATGTGTTACAGGGAATCCTGTGATTTATTTGTTGTTATTAAAGAATTATATTCAGAGATTATATACTCTGAAGTGAAATGATTTCCACCTAACTACCCTCCTCTTATGTTCTAGACACAGAATTTATAACACATTTGATTACAGCAATATCATACTGCAGAAAAAGGCAGGTGACTTTTCAGTTATCTATTATTTTGTTGCCTATTCCTTGAATACCGCCAAAGGAAGGACTACTTAGTTTTTTCTCGGTACTCTAACACCAGTGTGCATGATCTTAAATGATCTTTGGATTCACCATGCTATAAAAATAAGTTGACATATACAAAAATAAATATGTCAAGTAATGCTGTAGAAGGTCAGCGTTCTTCCCAAGTTTAATACTCAGTGCACCACTTGCACTTTAGTGACAACAAGGGAAGGACCACTGCTACACTGGAAGACACAAACTGATATCATCCCTTTACCACTGATTTACAGAGAACTGAAAACGTGTTGACGCTTTGATTTGCTGAGCATACACCTGAGGTTGTGTGTCTTGTCCCCACTCCCCATTTTCAAATTTCCCCTGCATCACCAGGATTCTCGTCACTTGCCTCAGCACTTCCATTTCAATCTGGAGGTTAATCAGGGGCAATGTTAAATTTTGGTATGAGGTCACGCTAAATATAGTGGGTCACAAGCTTGACCAGTTCCTCAGACAAAGTCACCATGGGAGAAGAGAAACAGTTTCTCTGTGTTCCCCCTCCGTGTACTAAATGAGCTGAGAAAAGACTTCTTTCTCACCGTGAAAGTACATGACAAATGTGGAAAGATTCTGTTTAGAAAGATCAAAAGCCTATGAAAAACAATATAAGCTTTGGTATACTGCTTTTAATATATGCAGCATATTTTCACATATAAATTAATGCATACAACTGCACTTTGAAATACACTGGTGGTGTTAATGGCAAGGTAACCCTGTATTTTTCTAGACGTGCGTTCTTACATAGATGGATAACTAAGGTTGAGTTCACAAATTCATTCACTTATGTAAAAAGTGAATTTTTCAAAATAGCAAATACAATCAACTAGCTGAAATCAACAACATATTTGAAAATAGGAAGAGAAAAAAGTATGCATCAGACTTCAATTTGAGACTATTTTTTAATTTCTGGGAAAAGAACACTTACCACAGTTACTGATGATACCTCAGTTCACTTCAAACACTAAAATGAGTATATATCAGATGCTTTCTATTACAGTTAACTTGCAAAAAGAAAAGTCAATACCTCTAACAAAGTAAAAATATTGATTTTTTCCACCTGATAAAAACAACCACAAACAAGTTAGAAAGCACTGTTCTAGGAATAAAAAAGGAGTTGCATAATTATGTATTTCAGTTTGTGACAGCAAAGTTATTTTTCTCCATTATTATTAGAATTTTTGTTATTCTTTTTTGATAAGTGCAATTAAAGCTTTGTTAAAAAAAAAAAATGTATAAATGTATCTCAAAATCCCCAAGCATTTATTGTCACTTAAATGAAAGCACAGTGGCTAAATAAGCCCCACTACCGGAGTTCAATGTCTGGAAATTTGTATATTGACGCTATTAGAATAACTACATTAGAAATCCTTCCCAGAGAGAATCCCTGGAGTGTATGTGTTTGGGTTTTTTTAAGTTGCAGTGATTGCAGATAAGTAATATCTTTAATCAGTTTTTCCCCTCATATGAAATAAGTTAATGGTTCTGACTTCCCTGCACTCTGAAAATCTTTGCCCAGAGACAGAAATACAAAATACTGTATTATATAGTTAATATTTAGCTTTAAAATATATAATTCATTTTACAAATAGATTTTACAAGTGAACACTTGAACTCAAAACATGTTCCAGTCTCTGCCACATCACCACCATCACATATCATATATATCAATGCAGAAAGGGAATGAAATACATCAAGTATTTCAAACTGAAAACCAACTGTTTCTGAACACGATGCAAAGTTGACACATGTGCGTATTTTGCCATTTAAAACAACACATCCAGTCATTTCTCAAAACAGGGGTCACTAGTAGTACCCGGGATATAGATCTACTTTGCACATGCCATTTAAACTACATTAGGCAGCACAAATGTCAACAGACACAAAACATTCCAAATTAGTGGCAGGTGATCATGTTCTGAAATCAGACTGCTCCATTCAACGCAAAGTGCAGCAGCAGCATCTATTCATGAAATTGGAGAGAAACAGCAAAAATTATGGCCTCGCTTGCTAGGCAAAAGAGTCCAGGACTTTGCCATTTCCTGAAGTCCCTTCCTCAGCTTTTGAAAAACACAAAGGCTTACCTTTCTGTACACCAGCATGTTTGGGGATTCATCAGCCACCCCGTTGCTGCTTTGCCCATAATTATTTCCTTGTGCCATGTCCCACAAATTTGATCCGCTTCCGAACGTTGCACTGTAAAAGGTAAAAGTGGTTTCAGTAAGACACCGCCTCAGGTCTCCTTCCTTCCCTGGTGATTAATGGACCTGACTTTCTACCAACATGTTATCAGAATCAGCGTATGCTCTTACTCCAACAGATATTTACGTTGGAGCAAAGCTGCTAATTCACCACTTACTGTCATTACTATCTTTTGCCTGTAAATAATGAATGTAATATGTTAATCTAATTTAGACGTTAATGAATTGTCACTTCGAATAGCTCCTTGACATACCACTAACCACCATATCATGCAGACACCTCCCCAAAAAGCACTCCTTCCTCCCTGCACAGGCTTCATCAAGGGATACTCCGCACCTTCCAGACCACAGTTTTGGGAGGACGGACTCGGCCCACGACGGTGTATTCAGCAGTGCCCTCTCCTCACAGCTCGGGCCGTAGCAACTTTCACCACCCTCAAACGCACAGAAAGCAAACCAGACGCTTTAAACTTCTCTTTAATTCACCAGCACGTGTGTGCTCTTATACATATGCCGGGGGAGGGAAGCAGGTGACGGGGGGCAAGGAAGAAACAAGCCAGAAAACCTTTCCGGTTGCTTTCACCTACTTTCACCATACTTCTCTGCAAAACACCGGCTCCACCGCCAGCCCCGTCTCCTCCCCGCCCTCCCCCCGGTCACACGGGAGCTGCACTCGGGCAAGCGCTCAGATCATGCCGTAGCTCCGGCTTTGCACGCAGGTGTAAGAATGTGCTCCATCTACAGACCGCACCGGCGTTGCGGAGAGCCCGGCGGGCTGCGCTTCACTCCAAACGCTCACCTCCGGAGCCCTCCCCTGCCCACAGACCTCTCCCGCGCCGGCTTCCCCGCACCGCGTCCGCGGCGCCGGCCCGCCCTGCCCTGCCCTGCCCTGCCCTGCTCCCGCAGCGCCCGTCCGTGGGTGCGCGCCTCTCGGCAGCAAATGGCCGGGAGAACCGGCTCGCCCGGCAGGGAGCCCGGCGCGGCGCGGAGCCCGGCGCGGCGCCCGCGGTTTCAGCACCGCGGACAGCGGCGGCGCCCCGGCCTCCCCCCAGGCGGCACGGGGCGGGGGCGCGGAGCGCGGCTCCCCGCCCGGCTCGTTTACCTCCTGGGCCAAGGTCACTGCGCGGTGGTCACGGCTCCTCGCCTCCTCCTGCTGCTCCTGGCGCGCCCCGCGCGGTCGGTGTCAGCCGGCAGCGGGCGGAGGGACGCGGCGATCGCTCATCACACACAGGCACACGCACGCACTGCGGGCGGAGGCGCCGCCGCCGCCGAGGCTGCGGCTCTCCCCTGCTCTGCCGGAGCGGCGGCAGCTCAGCTCCCTCCCCGCAATGGAGCGGCCGTCACGTGGGGGACGGGCACGTCAAAGGTGCTGCTGCTGCCGCTCCGCCACACAGCGGCCCTTCCTCCTCCTCCTCCTCCTCCTCCTGGGCGCGCTCCGCTCGCTCACCGAAAACAGCAGCCAAGAAACCGCAGCTGCCAGCAGATCTGGCAGCAGCCCCTGTAAACGAGATTAGGCAGCGCTGGAGGGCTGGGCAGGAAGAGAATGTGGGCTAATGGGGTAGGGAAGGAAGGGGGGCAGCTGGTGGTGAAAGACACTGGTGGGGAAGTGTGTCGCCTTCTTCTTACTCCTTTACCGACACCAACAGGGAATCTGCCTGTTCCTCTGCCTTATGCTGGACACTTCATGTATTTTTTTCAGTGAGAACTAAGGAGAGCTTGTGCCGTGTTGGCACTGCAGACCTCTCTGAGCAGTGGAACAGAGAGCAGAGAGCGAGTCTGTTCCAGCTGGATAGGAAGGAGCCCTGAGGACACCTTAGGACACCCTCAGGGCTGTTTTGCTATGTCCCAGGCAACTGCCCAATTTGTGAAGGCCTAGCATTGGCCACGATAAAAGAAAAAGATCAGGTCTGTAAGTCTTATTTCCTCATCGCATATGTACAAGGATGCTTTGATTTTCCAAAAAGGTTGAAATGCCCAGAACTCAACGTCCACAAGAACACAAGATAATTAAGTGGTTAAGCTTTGGGATATTCCCATTTGTTCTGGAAACAGTAACTCTTATTACAAGGATGATCATGCAAAAAGACGTTGTCATCTACTACGCACTGCACCTTGTGGAGCGTGCACTGGTACATCACGCAATTCAAGCACAGAGGTTTCCATACATACTGCTTCATCTCCACTCTTACTTTTTCTACCTTTCTCACATCTCAAAGAGGCTCAGATCAACACTATCCTGCTAGAAGTTCGCTATTATCAACTACCACAACTACTTTTAACTACTCTTCCGAACTTTGCAGAGGCCTTCATATGCTTTAACAGAGAATGTGACAAATTAGCTAAGGCAACAACAAGGAGTTACAGTGGCCACAACAAAATAACGAGAGAGGACAGGGCTGACCTGGAGAGCTGAGGAAAGGAAGACATAGGTTTGATAATGGTCCTAGAATGAACACCAGAGTAAAGAAAGATGATCTTCAAAGAGAGAAGTAGTAAAAGGTGCAATGACACAACACAGAATAAGAATCAAGAACGCAGTTCAATGAGATATATTGGCAGCAAAGGAAAGGAGCTCTGTAGCAGACAGACACTGTACGTCTTGACTTTTACAGAGGAGAATAATTTAGTATGTTACAAGGAAAGGGCAATGTGGAAATAAATGGTGTGGACAAGACAGAAATCTGGAGTTTTGAGATGGAAGAGAGATCAACACAAGTGAAAGAATTCAACAGCACAAGAGGAAAGTGAAGAAGCATCAATGGTGAAAATAGTGGGCAGAGAAAATTATGAAACTAAAGAATAAACAGAGAACGGAGAAAAGACTTGTTTCCCATTTAAGTCCACTTCATGTACAATAGCACCTTGATGAGGCTAAGCAATGAAATCTGAACCAAAATATTAATCTTCCAACAGACCCTGTGATTCAGTCCAATCCACTGTTGAGAAATGGGTACCAGCAATAAAGATCCCAGTCTATAATTTCCCTAGGTTTCACACAGACGTCCTAAATGAGCAGCACTGCAGTATTCAGATCTCACAGATTTGACTATGTAAGACTGACGAGTGCACTCGAAGGCAAGGGAAATGCCTCCCAAGGTCTGTTAAGAACACAAGTGATACCCTTGTGGTTGTATGGCACCAAAATAAACTCAAAATCTTATTTATCAGACTGGTGTTTAAATTTCTTTTTGAGATTAAAAACGGGAACTGCACAAAATACACTTTAAATGCAATTTTACCCTAAAAGAGGCATACGAGGAAAATCATTAAAATATTGATAATACACATATTCCTTCCATTTGTTCTGCCAGCCAACACTTAACATAGTAATTGTGTTAAAGGGCATAAAAATCAAACATTAGCAAGTTTCCAAGAAAGTCATACATTTGTTTTCTTACTCTGTCTCATCTTGTTACTAATCCAAGCGAAAAAAACAGAAAATGAAACTCTTTTGTACTGCAATGCTGGGACTACATACATGAAGTTGTTTACAAGATGACTCCAATCTACCTATTTACTATAAGCTATTCAGCAAATGGATTTTGGCAGGGGTTATGTGTCTTTGAAAAACTCCCCAACAAAGCTGACTAATATAGGCAGTAACAATTCCAAGCTTTTATTTTCTGAGAATGTCTTCAAAACTGAAGGCAGAGGTATCTCCAACTGCGTTAGATTTTGGCTATACTGCCTCCAATCTTGCCTTTGCTTTAATTTTGCTTTAACCGTTCTGATTAATTTCACAAATAAACCAAAATACAAAATGCTATACTAGTTAGGCGAGATTTATATATTTTCTTTGAAAATAACCAAATTTCATTATCATAAATGGAGTTCTAAAGCAAGTATGTAGATAGAGCAATGACTTGGACCTACTGAAGTCAGTAGGTGTTTGCCCAGTAACGTCAAAAGGAACTATATTTCACACACAGTCTTTAATCTTGTCCTCAGAACCAGAGGAATAACTCAAACATCCCAGTGATGTGTCTCATAACTACAGACTTACTATGCTGAAGCACACCAAAATTTTTTCCACTTCACCAGCATATCCCCTATCAAAATAAAATAGAAGCTCTAAACCCTGAAAGGGTTAAACAGAAGGGTTAAACAGAAGAGAAGACCAGAAACAACCCAACAGAATTTCCTTTTTGTTGCCATTTTGTGGTGAAAGAGACCCTGGGCTGGACTATTTTCACAAATGCAAGTAAAAAGAAAATAATTTCTTTTAAAAATATGTAACTGGATAATCTCATTCTAATGCAGTTGGATGTGTTTGTTCAATAGCCTATAAAAGGCTTTAATTCATAAATTACTTACACATCCTTCCCATGTTGAAAGTCATCACTTATCTCATACACAACCAGCATTAGCATCCCCAGAAAGCATGGTCTGCCAGAAGAGGAATGGCCTGTTTCAAAATGCAAGGCAAAACTACTCATTAATAAAACAAAGATGATGGGAAAGGCTGCCAAGGGGCAGCTTTATCTAACAAGGCAATAAAGTACACATGATTTAGCAAGGTGGTGACTACATTTTCTGTGTTTAGTTTGCATTGCCAATACAACTCAAGTGTTCCAATAACATCATATGCACATGGTACAGATAACAGGCATTTTTAAGCCAAAATGTTACGTCCAGATGTATACAACAATCTATCTGTATATGAAAGAGATCAGGAATTTTGTTGTCTGTTCTGCTGACCAATGCTGTAGCATTATGTCAATATGCTGCCTATATCCATCAATTTATCTCGTCTTATGCCTAGACTGAATGTTCCTTGGAGTAAAGACATGATGTGCTAACTCTTAGCACAGCACAGCACGATCTTGTTCCATGACCAAGTCTTTAAAACATTACAGCATTATAAACAATCACATTCAAATTTACTAAAATAACACAAACATTCTAGTTAACTGGGCTCTAAACACTGACACGAGTGAATACTGTGCTACCTTAAAGTATAAAACACAGATTTTTTTCCACTAGCATGGTTAAGCACAGAGACGGTCCACCTGCTTTAATTGAACTGGTCTATTTGTGACCCTACAGCACCACAAGCGTTTCAGTGCCAGGCACTGAATTGGTAGCTAGTGATTCCAGGCCCAATTCTTGGCCTTCCCGATGAGATTTGAACACCTGCTCCTTCAGGAGTGAATGGCAATCAATCCCTTTAATGTAGGTCTTCAAATGTCATTCAGATGATTACGGGTTACAGTATATATTTGCTAGAACTGAAGCCAGGACTGACTTACAAACTTCACTGTTTCCTTCATGGCACTTTTTTGAAGCCCTAGGCATTTGGGTTGTCACTTACCTGCCAACCCTATTGAAACTTTAATTACCTTTGTCAATTTACGATGCTGAAGATCAAAGCTATTTGTACTCTGTTGGTTAGGGCAAGAGTTAAAAAACAACAAAAAGAGGACTTTTAAAACAGAAAAGAAGGAGGTAACTAAAAAGCAATCTAGATTTAACATGAAAAAACTCTGAACTGGTATAACAACGAAAAAAAAGCTAGCCATGGATAGACATAATTTGACAGGAATGGAAAATTATTAGAAATAAGGAAAGCCCACATTTCCATAATCTTTTTTTTAAAGTATGAGATATATATACACACACACCCTCCCCATACAGATCACACAGCACAATTTGCATATATTTAAAACTTTAATGCAACTAATTTCATACCCTACCGAAAATGTCGATTATTACTGTCATAGGCAATCCACAGCTACATAGCATTTGATATCAATACAATGCCCCACCACAGCTATCTATGGAAATTCAGCAGCTTCTACAGACAAAGCAGTACAACCTCAAGTACTCGTACTGCAGTCTTGACAATTAAGCCAGTTCTAATTATATCCAAAAGAGGGCAGTCTTTCTCAGTCAAAGAGAAAGAGGTTACATTAGCTATCTGATCCACAAGTAGTATGGATCGACATCAATTTTCTTTCCATAGAAAGAACTACCACAACCAGCTATATACCCTCATTTCCTCAAAAAACGAGAGCATTTACAGAAATGGGACATATTAGACTGTATTCCGTAAAAACTGCCTGGAAGACTCAAGATTAATTACTCCTGATCTTATGTCTGTTACCAACTAGAGAAAACAAGCAAGCATGTAGGAATAGAACTACTCCAGAATCTCCAGAAAAAAAAGATGCGGTTTTGAGTCAAATTTGGATCTCATCATACCAACATCCTTGACTCAAGCAAGGTCCTGAATCCTGGTCTCCCAACTCCCAAAACAGCTCTTCAGGAGGCTTTTCCATTTTGTGTAAAAACATTATTGACACAGAACAAACCTAGAGTTTGGGGAATGGGACACTTGGTGTCTGCTTCAGATAAAATATTTAAAATAAGGGTGTATTGCTCTCAGCATTTCTTATTACGTGGTATTTATGACACTCTCCTGAGAGGCAAAGATGAGAGATTTATAGGTTAATATCCACATCTTCAGATGCTGCATACCTCACATAGGAGTGTCCAACTACTGAGCAACTTCATAGAAAGTAGGGAAAGAAAACACAGTGACTGTGATTTTGTAAATTTAGCTACAACTCTTTTAGCCCAAGCTATTAGCTTAATTCGACCTTACAATCAAAAAAACACCCATGGTATTTTGTTTTGGGGTTTTTTTTTGCCTTTTTTTTTTTTTTGTAGCTAAAACAACAAAAAACTCCAACAAACCAAGTAACTGGCCCTTCCCCTTTATTCCTTAAGAAAATGTCTCAGGCCTGACTCATAGGACTGCATTTGCTCAGATCAAAATAGAATAAGCCACTTATTAAGGATTAATTAGGAACAAGTCACTGATTTCAAATCCTTTGGCATGAAAGGACTAGAGAAAGGAGGACTCAGAAGCCCTATAAAGGGAGGGGAGAAAGTGCACCATGTAGGAGAATGCCATGGTTACAGACCAGAACAGATTAATTGTTGAAAGACATCATAACAGAATTAACGGGAGATACCGAGAACTAGCTGGAGGAATAATTTGTGTGGCAAAGAATTGAGCTGATAAATAAAAATAATGCAGCAGAAGAAAACAAGGTAAAACAAGGAAAAAAGAAGAGGCTCAGAGAGATGGCAGAAAGCACAGAATGAGACATAGGACTTGGACACAATTAGCAAGGGGCGGTTCTTGCAAGTTGTTGAAATGGTTTTGGGGGAAGTTCATAAGGAGACATTAGGGAGAAACTGAGAAATTTTGAAAAGCAAAAAGTGTCCCTTAGTGTATCTGATCTCCTCCTGTTTATACAAAAACAGAATTCCTAGAAGCTTCTGACAAATAGGTAAATGCCAAAAATACAGAGTATATGCTGAATTTTGTAGGTTTTTGTCAGTTGTCACACGTGTTTTCTCTTATTAAAAAAGAATTTTTCTTCAACACACGTTTTTAACTGTCAGCTAAGTTTACACATACCACAAAAATAATAAAAACTGTGGCAGCTATCAAGTCAGGAGATAGCTTCAAACGGTAGCACCACGCCATCATAGGTAGCCTGCAAGTGCCAAACTCAGCTATGCAAGCTGCTACTGAAATTCCCCGCTTTGCTCAGTCCTTCCAGCAATCAGGGTTGATGTGACTTAATCTCATTAACTCACTGAGCTGAATGCACTGAAGAAAAAGAGAGCTCAGCAGTTTAACAGGCGTTTTTCTTTCCTTCTCCCACCTTTCATTTTGAAGTTCCCTCTATCATTCACGAATTCCCTGCCTCACATCCACAGATAATCTAATCAAACAGCTTTTTTCCCCCAAGGTCGCTTTGTTTTTCTAAAGGTTTAAATCAGCCAGAACCAATTCGCTGACCGTGCATCACAAACTGAACCAATCTACATCCATTTATATCCAAGTACACACAATAAATATAGTTATTCCCTCACAGAAATAAATGGAGTTTTCATTCTTTTAAAACTCTACATAGCATTCAGACTGAAAGGAGGGCTTTTTTTTAAATTAAATTCTCCAGCAACTCAAGGGACTAAAAATTACAAAAAGCAAATAAGCAGGTGTCTATGTTGGCTAAAGATTCCCATTAAAAAAAAAAAAAGTTAATAGAACCATAAACTAGGGGTGTGAGTTTTTTTAAACCACAATATAAACTCAAGTCGTTCCCAGAACTCACCCCTTATCACAAAGATTTTCCCTTCAGACTACACGATTATTAGCAGACATTCAACTTTTATACAGTTTCTCAAATATTAAAGAAAATTTCCTTAAACCTCCAAAGTGCAGATGTATAGTTCAAAAAAATTGGCTGAGAAAGCAAATTCTATTTATGAAAAAAAAAAAAAACTTGGCTATATTCTCTCTAAAATCGTAACAAGAGGTTAGGAAGAAGAGTTCAAACAACAATAAATCTAGATGTTCAAAGTAGTCAACCAGAACAGTTTAGACAGTCAAGGAAAGTCCTACAAAAACTTTGATATCAGAAAACTTGCCTCAGCTTCCAATATTTGGGAGTCAGTGAGTAAAATACACTTCTTTACTTAAACTATACTATAATGTCAAGCCACTTTGCAAGGAAGAAAAAATAAGTAACCCTGACGTAGAGCTCATAGCCTGAAATAGCCAGGCAGTGAGGTAAAACAACAAGGAGAAGGAAATTAAATAAGACATGTAGGAAAAGAACTCTAATTTTGTGTACTGTCTTTCCAAAATGTCTGATCTTTGTTACTGTGCACAGTACCATTCTCTAGTTAATGTAAAGAACTTCTAAAGACAAGGATATATGCAGCTGGCTTTGTCACTAACTTCTACTTCTGTACTAGAAGCAGACAGTGAAGTCTGAGAAGGTATCTGACAGATAAAATACTTAGCATGAAAAAACTGTTTTCCCCCTAATATGGCAATGGTTTAAACCTTATTTTTTGCAAGTGAATGGAGACAGAAAGGAGCAGTGAAATAAACGGGGACTAAAGAAAGCAGAGCTTTGTTGTGCCTAGATAGGGAACTAAAATTTTATGCAAGGCAATCAGGCATCCAGCATGAGATTTGCAGAATATAAAGACTTGTCTTGTATGAGAAAGATATTTAGTCACAGGCCTTTGGATAACAGAAGAGAGAGAGGGAGAGACAGACAAGTGAATAAAGAGGTCATGCTAGTCAAGGCAGGAAGGTAGCACAAATACATCCAGACTGAAAAATGTTCCACAGTGGGGGAAGACACTACTAGTTATTAAGTAAGGAAGCAGACTGAAATCAGACTCCACAATCTCAACGACTGTATGCCAAATGAAACTTGTGCAGCTGCCAATGGTGAAAGAAGAAGATGGACTAGGATGAGAGGGAACAAGGAGGATAATTCAGAAAGCAAGGATTTATCCCATTTGCTCTGCAAATTGGTTAGATTACCAGGATAAAGTTAAGGAAAGGAAAACGAAATCCAAGGATATACAACAAAAAAACCTGAGCACTATAGAAGAGAAGAATGCACTTGGCTTCTCATCTCAACAAAGAAAAGAGAATGAAGGTAAGGTTCAGGGAGTTATAGGGAACCAAAATACTTAGGGACTGGACAAAAAAGCAAAGAGCATTACAGGTATAGAGCAAAAAGAGTCCACTCTTACTGGGCAAAGACAACCAGTCTTTAAAATTAATTGGTACCATCTACTTCCTGACTGCAGATAATGAGGGAACAAGTTCTTAGCAAGTTTCAGACAGGCAGAGCATGCCTTTGTATCTCAGAATAAGTTTAGCTAGTAAGGAACAAGGCTGGTTGCAAAATATGAAAAACTGATTTATTAGTCTAAGCCACAATAGTTTCCAGGGATTTCTCTCAAGGCACAAAAAGCCACAATAGGGACTGCAAAAACCTAAGTAAATGGCTTTTATGTTGTAGAGGGAACTGAAATTTAGTCATGAACTCATAGCGATGTTAATAGTTTCTTTTACGCTCTCTCTCTCTCCTATGCAACATTTGCTCATCTGACAGTGCCAGAAGATGCTAATGCAAAGGTTATCTAACTTGTGTGTCTGGCCTCATGGTACGACTTGTTCTACATTTGTGACTGTGGCTATGTAATATATGCAATAGATAATTTTATGTCATTATAATGCAGTTATATCCAGCACACATTCATCAGAGAAAGTGGTTTCATATTGGCGCAGATTGTTTCAAACCATTTGATAGTGGAAGAATAAACAGAAGGGAAATCTGGCTTTAGCTTAGTTAGTTCACCTCAGACCAAAAGCTCACCTAGTGAAAAAGCAGCAATCAAGACACTTCCTTTGGTGTGCAGCAGATGTTCAGAACTGACCAATGGTTAAGCCCACAGATTCAGCCACAGCTCTTCTCAGTTAACTTCATGCTTCATTTCTGAGTTGTTTGTGGATGATTTCTATGGCCATATTACCATCTCAGTTCTCATAAGTGGAAGTATTTTTCATTCTCCTAAAACATCACCAAACTTTGCAAACACGTTAAGAGGAAGGACCTTGAAATATGGAACCAACCCTGGAAGGACCCTGAAATATGGAACCAACCCTGCAATCTAGACTGATAATATCTTGCAAAGCAACAACCACTTTCACAGCAAGATTCATCAGGCATGAGACTTACATCCAGGAAGCAAATTGCAGATATGGAATTGTAGGTCCCTGCCTAACCACTTTTTTAGCCAACTAAATGTCAGGTTAGTTTGGTGAACCGTGTTCCCGTATATTGTTGCTAACGTTATAAATGCCTACATTGCTTTGCCAGTCACAATACAGCTTCCAATTACTTGTCCTTCCCAATCTCATCCCGGAGGGTACACACAATATCCCAAGAATTTGTATGCAGGCACCTGTGACAATGGAAGGCCAGCATTCATTAGTTAGAGCAGGAAGAGGATAAAGTCATGAGCTTGAACTGATGATGGGAAATTTAACAGTAACATGAAAATGTTTCCATTCTAAACGTTACCGGGTAATAATGCTGTCATCACAGGACACTAGTGCTGCATCCACAATAGTCCTCTTCACTCTGGCCTCTCTCCATTTCAGTACTCGGCCCTTGGGGAATGCTACCTGGATAACCTCTCCATGCCAGCAATTCCAAGGGAAATGAACAGGTCACCCTTCCTCCTCCTCGTACACAATGCTGATCCCTCCTTCCTGCAGTCTGCAGAAAAGCAAAGAATTGCCACTCAGTAGTGCAGTCTGTGGGTGCAGAGAGGAGACTGCTTTGAGGCAATGATTCCACATGTCAAAGCAGCCAAACTTACGCTGCAGTATTCATTCTGGGACAAAAATCCTCTAAGAGCAAGTCCTACAACTCCAGAGAAATGAGATACAGCCGGCAGCAAAAGCCGACTGTAACAGAGAGGCCCACCTTCCTTCCTCCTCAAACCACCACGCTCCTACATCCTGAAAGTGAGAATGCTGTCACAGTGTTTACTGATATCAAATATTCATAGCTTCATCCATCAGCATGAGGAAGTGAGGAGTTTTGCTATTTCAACATACTATCTTTTCTGCAATATTCCAAGATCCTTCTTTGGCCAGCTCTCTTGCCAAAAATACATTATTAATTTATTTTCATAGTGGAAGTCAAGTAGCTCTAAAACATCTCTAAACCAGCCTTACAGAAACCATCTCTAGAGAAAAACAGCACCGTAATTAAGAGGCAAGAAATCAGGTATGATTTTAAAAAGTTCCAATAGGCCATTTAAAAGGTGATAACTCTTCCCTTTGAAAATAAATAAATAATCACTTAAACAAATGCAACACTGATGTCTGAGCCCAATAAAGCACCCCTACTGACAAGAGAATCTGAGCACATGGCAAAGTTCAACTGGCTTCACCTAATGTTCATGAAGTATTTTTGCAGATTTTCTTTGAACAGTATCTAAAACATTACAATTAAACATGTGAAGCAGCAAAAAGGGGAATGGAAAAAGGAGCTTTCTAGGGCATCACGAGTGGGACATAATGCATCTTTAATTTTTTTTCAGATCTTCAACTTTTTAAAATTATGTTTAATTAGAAGAAGCATATTTACATAAGAGCAACATTAACCTGTATGAGAGTAGTCACCAAATGTTTTGTGTTTTGTAATTATTTTAACTATACTGCTTTAGTATTTCACCTATTTAAATTAAATCAGATGACTTGGAAAAAAATAATCAAGCACCTCCACCATTCACTTGTTAAGCAAACACAATTTATTGCATCCATCTTTAGGCACCAATCTTGCATGGTTCTTATTACCTATACCAGCGCGATGTAATAAAAGGGTTTGGTGAAGGGTCTTGTTTGGCTGTGTCTTGTTCTAAACAAAGGGTTTCACTTTCTGGAATTGCCAGACGCTATGGCAAAAACACCTCTTTCAGGATGGCAAAATGGGAAAGAATTCCTTTCCAATTGCCCTGCTGTCCTGCCACTAAGTTATATCCAGGACAAGCAGATAAACTATAGTATCTTCCTGATTTATTTCTCAGAGATGGGGAAAAGATTGAAAGTAGTCGTGGTTAGCAAAGAAACACCTCCATTACAGAGCCTTGGAGGGCTCTAACTCCTAGTTATGATGCTGGCAGCATGAGTCAGTTCTGGGTTGCCGAGAAACTACCCTCTTCCTTTCCTGTGTCATTTTCCCTCGTTAGGAACACACTGGCTTCAGAAAGTGAGATGCTAACTGACCTGGAAAACTCGTTTCTTGTGTAGTGAATTCAAAGTCCAACCTGCTCACTGGGGCCTGAATTTCACCCTTCAGCTACAGTGTTCCAGTGCTGAGACAGCAACAAACCTTTCTTTCCTCTGTCTAGTTTTCTTTCTCTCCATCCTGCACTTTAATACTTTACATACAGGCATACTAAGTTAACTGAAAGAGAAATATTACAAAGAAAGGGGTGTAATAAAACTGCATCTTTTCAGCAGGTGTTTTTATGTTTGTTATTACTATAGCTCATACAGGGAGGAGGGCTGAGAGAGAAGCAGAAGGATAAAATAAGGACATTTATTTCCATGACAATCTGTCACTTTTTTTTTTTCTCCTCTCTCCAAACTTGTCCTGGATCACATACCATAAGCAATGCGTAACATGTCTAACCACTATGTTTTCAATGACCTTTGTAGGCAGTGAAAAAAAAGAAAGCTACACAAGTAGCCTCTTTCTTTGCCAAAGATATAATTGTACCTGAAAGAAAAAATTACCTTTAAAAGATACAAGCATTCTGTTTGTTTTTGGTTATATCTCCATAGATAAAAATATACTGCCTTTGAATAATGAGAAATTGAAGTGCTGGTCAACCAAATCGATTAATTTTTTTGTTTTTGTTTTGAGAAATGTAACAATTGATTATCTCATATTGACCCTTTTCTTTTTATGAAAGATAAAGTTCCCCCTGAAGTTCTGTCCTCCAAAAGCTCACTGTTCATATTTATTACGTTCAATGCTTATAGCATAATTGTTGCTGCTATATGGCCAAGCCGTTCAAAGTTAGACAGCTAATTGTACATAGAGACTATACTAATATTCCAGGAAGGGGCAGGGAAGGCAATCTGATTTTACTGTTCAAGGTATAAAAGTACACATTAATTCAACTTTTCAACTTTCTCCAGAAATAAAAGAAAGTAAAAAATGGTTAACAAGCACATTGTCCAAAAGGACAGGAGAAATTAAATCTCTCCTTAAGTATGCCTGTAGAGACGATCCAAATTCGAATTGCTCAGAAATTTGCTGAAGGTGTGGAGGGCTAGGAAGTGCATCAGAATGGAGCAGTGGAAATGAATGATTATAGAGAAAATAGCCCAAAATACTGAGTATAATTCAGTCTGAGCAGGTCTAGGATTAGGACAGGAAAATTATCAAGTCTACCATCACACCTGCATTCATAGCTCTGCCAGTACAAAAGAACTTTGCAAATTAATATTTCTTCTCATATATTTTTAAAGCTTTAATGATATCCCACATGATTCAATAAATAAATAAATAAAAAGCTTTATAAATTGTTTTGCCCCAATCTAGATGAAGACGAAAAGTTTGGAGTTCTATTACTTCCTGTCTTATATTTTGTCTTCATTTAAATTGGGACAAAACATCTGGAAAAGTGCATTCAAATATTGGTAGTGTATCCCATAACTGCTAATTCAAATTATCCCGGACTTTTGTCCGAGGTGGGGCCCTCTGCCACGCCAGCTGACTCTCCAGGTCACCCAGCCAGGCAGGAGCTCAGGAGCACTCGGAGCATCGGCACAGGGCTCCAAGCAAGACGCACCTTCCCAAAGTGCAGAAAAACCCAGAACCCTTTCTCAGGACAGCCACAGCTTCCTGACTTGTACAGCAGGACACTCGAGAAGTGAGGACAGGCCTGGTAATTCCAGAGCTTTCAAAATCCCGTCTTCATGGCAAAGACCTTAGAAACCACAGCTCTCCGAGGTACACTAAGGAAAAGGGGCTTTGGTCTCCTGACCCTGAGGAACCCCATCCGACAAAGCTTCTTCGAAACCTCGTCCCAGCGGCACCCTAAGAACCCAGGGAGCTTGTTTCTGACACATAACACAACGGAGACGTTTAATACGAATACAGCAGATAACTATGGGAGAGAAGAGTGCAATAACCCCGGGTCATAAACGGGAGTAAAGACTGACTTGGTATGTTACTTGATGAATAGCACTAAGACAGGTGGTACAGGGAGCAAAATAAGCCTGAGAAAATTGCAGGTATGAAGCAAGCAGATGATGGATTAGAGACAAAATTAGGACCACGAATTTAAAGGAGAGAGACAGTAGTAAAAAACCTTTCTGACCCGTAGCAAGTCAAGTACAGTTAAATCAAAAACAGAATAAAAGGACATAAAATAGGATTTTATTGCCAAAGAAGGAGGTGAGGACACAGTAAGAGAAAGAGAAAACAGCTTCAGCATGCAGAAAGGCATTTCTTTCTGGAGACATTAATCTTTCAAAAAAGCTAGGTGTGGTATTCCTAGAATCACAGAAGTATGTTTTGCATGAGGGAAAGAAATTAGAAAGAAGGGCTTGTAAAAGACCCAAATACAGGAAAACATGAGCAATTTCAAACAGAAGAGGTATTATTTCTGAAGCCAAAAATTTCATTTGCTTTGTATTTTGAGACATGTAGTATGTAAGGCAAGGGCTTTCACACATAGAATCATTAAGGTTGGAAAAGACCTCTAAGATCATCGAGTCCAACCATCAACCCAACACTACCATGCCGCCCACTAAACCGTGTCCCTAAATAGAACATTCCACAAACCATGCAGACCTGGATTTTCTGTAGGCTGTCAGGAAAATGCTATTTCTACAAGAAAATAGTATTAGCTTTTCAAAAATCAGTGTTCAGTACAAACCCTATCATAGGATCAGTGAGCACTGTTCCAGTAAGAGGAGAGTGTTTAGGAAAAAGATGCTTGATATTTTAATCTAACAATTCTCTTCATCATTCAATTTTGTACTTTAAATAAGATTGAAAAGTAGATCCTGACGCTCTGACTAAATTCAAGTGCAGGTAATTAGTATACTTTGTGGGGAAAACCAGAACTCCAAATAAGAAGTTATTTTCTGGTACTTCTGAACACTAATCAGCACTTGAATATCAGTGCTAGGTGAAGGTGGTTTTATATATACAGCTGCTTTTCAAGTTGTTTCAGCAACTTCAGGCAAAATTTCCACTGACTTCCCTGAGCTTTATGAGTTCAAAAGCTACAGACAACACTCCATTCTCCATTTGCAGACCATTTAGCTTTTTAAAAAAATAAAATTAAAAATTTTTAAAGAAAAGACAGACTGTTTCATGATCATTATTATTCTGGGAGAACTCAAACTTTAATCACATTTGTCTCCTACAGCATTTGGATACTGCTACAGGCTTAAGATACCAGCCATCTCCTCAAAGATGCTTCTGCTGAGACTTCAGTTGCTGAAAATAATTCCAATTTTTGTCACACTTGCATCCTTTAAGAGCTCAGTCCTATCACCAAGTCCTTGCCTTACTGGGCTGTAGAACTGCATTTCTATGGGAAATGAAAGAGGCTACTCTCCATTCCCTTACTATGAGGAAGTGTGGCACAACAGTTTGCATCCATATGGCTAACCTGTCCTCCCTCAAAACAAGGCGGGCTTCTTCCCTACTGCCTATTGGAAATGGTCGCTAGCCCACACTATCCATCTCAAGGCACTGTCAGAAGGAGCAATGATTGCCTCAGGTCAAAATCACACCAGGAAACTCACCGAATATGGAATCACTGGACAGCGCTGAAACACAACCCCTAGCCCTGCTAGGTTTCCTAACATAGTCTTAAGGTCTAAACTGGTTATTGCTCCATCCCCCACCCCTATTCCAGTTAGTGTACAAGGAGAAATACAATCACTTCACATGGGTTGTCTGAACACCGGACTTGTGGTCCTGTAAGCAAGGTCTTTTGAAAAAGACTGCACTCCCTGAGAATGATATCATATCTTGTGATGTAGCAGTGCAAAAGTAACAAGGTCTAAGATAACAGCTTCTTTATTCATTACAGTTACTGTGAATATTCTACTTAGAATTATTTTCAGACTATCATATTAAAGATGTGTTAAAGACATGTGACTCCTTCCCACTCCTTTAAAAAAAGATGGGGGGGAGAAATAAGCTGAACTAGAACAGTTTGTGAAAATAACACATCTAGTACCGAAAAATCACAAAGGCAAGAGCTACACACTTAAAATAACTTTTTTAGTTTAGTACAGATACTCTTTCTCATTTCCAAATTTAAGCAGGTATCTCTACTACCGATTGTATGGCAAGTACTGTCATGTTGAGAAGTCCTTGGCTCTCTAGAAGTGTACGTACTCAATGTCTTGTAAAAATAGTTCTTGGTTGTTCTTGCTGCAAGAATTATTTGTTTCACACTATAATTTCTCCTTCCCATGAACCCAGACCCAGTTCTGCTTTGGTTAAATTCTAATGTGTTAGCAAATCTCCTGACTTCTACAGCATGATGGAATTGTACTGACAAGATTCACTTGCCAAGGTAAAACACGCAATGCTGAGGGAATGAACAAGCGAGCATACAAAAGGCTGGTAATATCTATTAAAGCTGTCTAACACTTCTCTTAAAAGTGTTGAAGTTGCTTAGAACTCTATCAAAAACTGTGGGGCTAAACTTATTCCCACAAAAGTGTTGGTCCTAGGCTGAATTTTTCTATAGTCTTCACCAAGATGGTGAAAGCTGCTGTGATCAGGCATTTTCCTGCATTTGCTGTTTTGGACTGTTATGAGCCAAGCTGGAGGCCAGAGATCCTACATTTTAAACCACTACCTTTTTGGGAGAAGGAAATTGTATATTTCATATGAGGGTGCCACAAGAGATGGCGAGGAACAGATTTGGATGAAGAGCAAAGGAAGACTTTCCGCCTGAAAAGGCCAACTCAAAAACACAAAGGAGTTTTAAGGGAAAGCTATACTAGAACTCTCTGGTCCTAACAAAAGGACGTGAACTGAGAATCCAAGGCAGTAGAGACTGGAACAAGGAAAGAAGCTAGAAGGAAAGTGAGAGCTGGTGTGTAGACAGAGAGACGATTGTACATGGATCTGAAGGAGGACAGACACTGTTTTACACTGCTAAGTAATCCCGGAGTCGCTAGTCCACAGAGGTACCTTTCTCAGCTGTACAATCGATTTAGGCATATAGATAAGATACGACAAGTCTAAGAATAAGAAAGACAGAAGGGTGACTTTCTACATGCTTGGACTGTCTGGGTTGAGAAGCAAAATCTTCAACCTGTTGCAGACTCCTGCAAGCCCTTCTAGTGTACTTTGGTGAAGGATAGTATCTCACCTTTCCCAGCGAGCTCTCAGCTCACAAGCTGAAGAGGCTGGAAGAGAAAAAAAAAAAAAAAAAGTAATTTAAGAAAATAACAGAACTATTTACCTGAAGAAGAAATAGTTTCTTCCTGGACATAAAAGGCAAAGCCTAAAGGCTGTCTTCCCTCTCTGAACAGGAAAAGCTGCTTTATTATATACCACATATCACTGAAGTAAAAATTAAAGACTCACAAAAGACTTAGCTACTTATATGGACGATCAAAACATATCGGATAGACTTCACTATTAAAAAGTTTTGGCTGGGATCTAATACCAAACGATTTACTGGTTAGGGATTCTTCATCTCTCTTCTACATATAGTCAGAACTGCCCACATTATCATGGGAGTATGGGGGAGAAAGTATGGGGTTTTCTGTGTGGATTGGCAGTTTGAACTAGAACGGCACAAACTTTATTACTACCCACAACAACATTTTTTCCCTTCTTAAGTACAACCTCTAAATACAGGGCCTTCAGTCAGTAAAACTTTGTTACAGAACCTAGAAGTACACTAACCTTGTGTTAAGATCTTTTTTCACCCCTTTGGACCCTTCATTTTTACTTATTATAAAGGAGTAAATTTAGCTTATACCATTAGCTCATGAGCTGAAGTGCTGAACATTGTCAGTCCCCTGGTAATGGTTCTGTGGTAAAGCCAACACACAATTGCTACATCCTTCCTCCTACTGCTCCTGAATAAAATTCTTTACATGCCTCTCTCATTCTACCTGAGATCTTCTAGAGAAATTAGGGTTGTCTTTTTCCTTTTTCCTTTTTTCTTTTTTAATTAATTACTTTCAGCTAAGATCACAGGTCCTAGCTAAGATCTAATTCACAAAGTAGCATTCCTGAGTTCAGTGAGATTTATTACTGAAAAATATGCACAATAGATCATATTTAAGAATTCCAGTTCTTCATATATAATATGAAGAAATTATATTTCATACAATTTGAACAAAGTCTTAAAGCTGACTAAGAACAGAGGAACCACATTAATGACTAGAAAGCTAGAAATACTTGAAAACACCATGGAAGAGAAGATCCTCATAGGAAATCCTTACTTTCTTTCAGCAGGTTATTTGATTGTAGGTATTTATACCCAGTTCTATTATAACACTACCTATAAAAATGTTTTAAATTAAGTAGGAAAGATAGGTGATAGGCACTATCATCTTAAAGTTTGAGGGACAGAATTATCAGTGTCATGCCCTGCAAGACCCAAGGAAGGAATTTTTCACTAATTCCTAATTCACTAATGGTTCACTGTAAGAACATATGAAAGACACAAAGAAACAAAGTATTTCTCTCATCTACCTTTTTCTGTCAGTCACATTTTAGTGGACTCACCTGCTCCATCTCCCTGGAGGTATCTACTTCTTTCCATTAATTATAGAGGGGAGCTAGAGAGCTAGCTTAGGCTAGACATCTAACTTTCAGATAGCAAACATTCTGTAAGGTAAATCCAGGCCACTTTCATCCAGTTCTATACTGCGTAAGTATTTCTAAGCCCTTCCTAAAGCAATAGCATGCCGAAAGCCACTAAGTTCTCAAATCTTCATAAGGTCAGCTCAGCTGGTACAGTTCTGCACTATTGACTTAGATTTCACTACAGACTGTCTACACACAGTTGATATCCTGCATCATCTTGTTCTAAGAAGAAAATAGAAACATTACTGTGGTGAATTGTATTCTGTGCTGATGAACCAAAGACTGGTTTTAGCTAACATTTCTTTACCTATACAGATTTAAACTTTTAAAGGTGTTCTGCAAAGGTTGAAAGAATGAAGGCTTAAGTTTACATGAGCACAGAGTTAAGTAGTTCATGAAATTCATGAAATTCAATACTTCATAAAATTCTTTGTTACAAATTAACCTCTAAAAGCTAGTAAGTCAAGCCTGTAAGACATTTGAGTTAACCCTTCCCCCATCTCACCCCGCACCATATTTCCCCCTCTATTGCTATTAATCTTTAACTCAGTATCACTTTCAAATAGATTTGTCTAGGCCTTTTGGAAACAGAAGTTGGAGACAATCTTCAATGACATTCAAATCAAACTGACTCTCACATGGAATTGTTAATGCTGACCCAAAGTCTTTATGCTAACTGTAAAAAAAAAAATACTGCCAACATTACCGATTACTATTTTTTTAACCTTCTCTCCAATCATTTTCTTTGAACCAATTTAAACTAGCAACTGCCTGCCAAGTTTAATTGGATTTCCTTCAGTTTTATATGCCTCTGCATTTAAACAAAAAGCACTATGGAAAAACTGAGTAATTCACGTCATAACTGTTCATTGAACTTTCAGAGAATTACAGTAGCAACATCACCACATATGCTGATATGTAATCAAAGAGATATTATGACGTACATAGTTTAAAAAAAAACAACAATGCAATCAGAAATCTTTGGGAAAATTGATAATCAAGATTTTGCCTCGCATTGTTGCTCGCATTTGTCTCCTAGATATTAATCCTTTTTCCCCTTCCCCCACATACAACAAAATATTTACCTTTAGAAAATAAAGAACCCTTCAGGGCAGGCTTATTGGGTGTGCTTTTGTCGTACAACAGAGGGGCATGCTCCACTCTATAAGTAAATATTGTCTCAAAGTAAACACCTCACACAAAGGTACTGACTGTATTTCACTTCTGTTTTATGATTTGTTCTGAACATGGAGGCCCATTTGCTGCTCCTCTACAAGGATTATGCTGCAATCAAGGCCAGACTTAACACTTACCATCCCCAACCCGCCACTAGCCTTCCTCACTTCTCATATCCAAAAAATCAAATGTGGACAAGAATGCTATAGTGAGCAAATCTATCACATGCACAACCCACTTTACATTAACATATCTGGCTTACTTTATATTATAAAAACTTCGTATTTCAAGAAACAGAAAACATTTCAGTTCTGAACTTGACTTCCCATTTTATAGGAAATGGCTTATTCTGTCACCTTCTCCATTGC
This sequence comes from Calonectris borealis, assembly GCF_964195595.1. Taxonomy (NCBI): domain Eukaryota; kingdom Metazoa; phylum Chordata; class Aves; order Procellariiformes; family Procellariidae; genus Calonectris; species Calonectris borealis. The sequence continues at coordinate 87,508,586 of NC_134314.1, forward strand.
TTTTTGGTAACCCCTAAAGAAGCATCCTGAAGACCAAGTGAGAACACCCATACTGATCTATTCCTGAGGTTATTATAGATGCTACTGCAAGCACGTTCCCAATTCCGTACATAGTGTGATGGTTTTTCTTAAATAACGTGACAGATCCGTATGGTATCTGATCCTCTTGGTACCACTGTCACTAGCGTGAAACATACACCTGCAAAATACTTGACTTCACCACCACCACCTGCAGGTAGCTCTTTCCAGCAGCTCTTTCTTACCAACGTCTCTCATCAGAATAGTGATATCTACAGCAAGGACAGATGTCCCAGGCCTACAAAAGGCAGGAAGGGAATGAACCTGGATCATTACGTCATCGCTACAATGTTGATTATGAGTGTTCTGAGCAGGGTAGAAGAACAATGCTCAAAACACGCAAGGTTCCTGCTTACCCACCTGTACCATGCCTCCCAGTCTGTTATTTTTCAAATATCTCCACAGAAGTCAAAACCTTGGTGACAGAGTATTGTTCAACCCACAGAGAACGCTGCCAGGATTACAACATTAATAGATGGTTTCTGTTTTGAAGAATATCCAAGAAAACTTGCTTTGCTTTCCCTCCCCACCAAAGACAGCGAGAGAAAAGTTCCTTTATTTTTAAATAGATCTCCAAAATTGGAGAGTCGTGGCCAGAGACTCCAAAGGTCCACAAATAAAACTGCCAATTTTGATTACTCTGGTAATAAAAATTGTTTATAGCATTTGTTTCACCAGTGCTCATTCGTGAGTTGTTAGGGTTGGAGAAACAATACACAGAATGTGTTAATATATGCCTATAAATTAAAAGCAATAACCTAGATTAGAATTATCTATTAGAACTTTCGCTAGTTTATGTGAAAACTTGCTTAGTTTTCTTTTTTAAAAACCATTCACGCAGAAATGCATGATGCCCTGTGATGATTATGTCACATGAAAAGCCACAACCATGGCAAGTCTGTGAGGTGTAAGGAGAAACAGACGAAACATTTCAGACTTAGGTTTAAAGATTACTTCCTTTCATGCATTTTTTAAGTTCTTAAGAATTCTCTGAGGGGTCAGGTACATAGGCTGATTTATTTCAATCATAAAAGACACACAAAGTTTTGCCTTCATAGGACTTCTAAAGATGTGTGGAACTCAAATCTCAACATGGTATCTCTTTCCACTTGAGATACTCTTATTTCGTTGAAGATTGAACTTTCAAATTCAGAGGAACATCAAAAGGGACACCAAATAAACGAATCTTTCTGGTGTTGATGGTGCTAAGGGAGGAGCGTAGCAGTATCTCCTGGGTAAGTTCTGCTTGGTTTTTTCCTACACATTTCTATGGATAGCCTGGCCCTCAGAGAGGAAAATTGTCTTTATACATCAATTGTAAAGCAGCCAGCAACTCAACAAATACAACACAAAACCAGAAAAAATGTTCTTGATTTTTCTAGCCAGTTGATATAAACAACTGTTGCATCTTTTAAAGATACTAATGATTTTAACAGGAATTAAAACCTGACAGAGCAGCCCTCCTGAAGAAGCCCACAGGTTCACTGATGCAGAAGTTTCACTTTTCAACTGCCTCTGTTTTATGCTAGCTAAAAACTACTACAGCATGACTTACACTGGAAGTAGAAAATTTTTCTTTTCTTCTAATTCTCAGGAAATACACAGTTACCCCAGAAAGCACTTAAATAGTAAGATTCATTGCGAGTAATTTATGCATTTTGTAGAAGCATGACACATAGTTCAACACAATGCTAATTTTGCACGGTTCCTGTCTGGGTTGTTCAAGGAACTCTGAGAATTTCTATCATCCTTAAATAGCATGGCTCCTTGGTAAGTATCAAGTGCTGACTGACATGTTATTTCTACAGAAACAATTACCTTACAGTTTGTACAAACACGAAGCAGTCTAAATATGGAAAACTACTGTTACTTTTCATTGCATCAATATTTCAACCTAACATACACCTCACCCAGGGGATATTTTTGTGCTGTATTTTTTGGCACAACCAACTCTTTGAAAGATCCATCAAATAAGTATCAGATATAGCTGTCCTCTTTCTCTTAAAAGGCAGTCCTTCCTAATCTACTGTACACAAAGCTGGATCTATTCTGACACAGGATAATCCTTGGTTGCATCTCTACTTACACATATGCGAAGTTTATGTCAGCAGATTCAAATTCTGGCAACAACCTGTCAAACGCAGCAATGTGGCAGTCAGCAAGGACAAATATTGAAATGCAACAGTAACCAGAATGAAGAAAGCCAAACAGTACTGAAACAAGCGACGTGCCTGTTGCCAGTTACACTGCAAATATAGAACACCACATACGAATCGCCCCAAGTCTACAAAAATGGCTTGCCTCAATTCTCTACCATGGGTTTACTTTCCTACGATGGGAGTTTTACCACTGAAACACTGAGCGCTCATACCAACAGAGTCTGCCTTCAACTTTTGATCCAGGTGCAGCAGACCTGCAGAGCACAAGGGGCCAGACAGCACCCCGGCGCGTACGCGGGAAGGAGCGCATACTCAGCACACCAAATGGGGGAAAACTGACACACAGCTCAATGGCACAGCTGTCACTTTGAATCAACAGTGAATGAATAAGCTGAGTTGAGACATATGTACATAAGGTTGGGGGATGGTATCATCCTATATAGCAAGGAGGTGAGAGAAGTAGGGACAGAACTGTAACTGCTAAAGACAGCACCAAAGACAGTATGAACTTTGCTACCAGGTAATTATCCTCTGCAGAAGCACCACCACCTGAGATCGTTAACACAGCAAGAGGCAGAGCTCAAACAGAAAGTGTGCATAAGCAACTCATCCAGCCAAGGAACTGTCCGAGTTCAATGAAAAGCAGCTAAATAAATATTTAGGAGATAGAAAACACTAGTCACTGAAAAAAAAGTGAATTTCCACAGAGAGCTATTGAAGGATACATCCTCTACAGCTACGTCTCTAGGACAGTCTCTCCTTACCTTACAGTTCTGTAGTGCCAAGTACAATAGCATCTTAGCCACTATGCACCCAGACCTTTTCTACTTGGGTAGATAGAGCTTAGACACACTTGGAAGCAAAGTGCAAAGCCAGCTTTGGGAAGACCAGAGGACTACCCATGTCTCTACAGACTAGAGCTCCCCAACAGCTGCTCCTCTTTCCTACAGACTGTTCCTTCTTTCCAGGCAAGGGGAGCTAGGAAACCCCACCTGCACTTTCTTCTAGCCATTCCCATTCAAGAACAGGAAACTGAACAACAGAGCTATTCCCTCTCTTCTCTTTCACCACTCTCCACACACACACGCACGCACGCACGCACGCACGCACTTACTTGCTGTAGCTCCTCACAAACAGCCCCTCTGGAGCCCTTCCAGCACAGTTAGCCCTAGCAGCCGGGCACTGCCTTTTCTAACAGCTCCTTCTAATCAGCTGCACAGCCACAGCTGGGAAAATAGTTAGGCTGCATCATATTACCATGGGGCAAAAGGAAGGCCCATAGTAATTCAAAAGCCATCTACTTTTATTTATATTTATTGTCCAGTACAGTGCTTGCAGGCCTGAATTTCTCGTAACATAACACTTCAGGCTTATTTCTGTGAACAGCTCCCCAAGGCATTATGTCAGCACAAAAAAGTAGGTGGTAGGACAAGAACCTCTCACCAAAGCATGAAAGATTTCCCCAATGAAAGCTAAAATCATTCAAAGGGAAGTGGGTGCTCTCACTGACCCCCACACCCACTCTGAACTATTCCCTATCTTCCCTTTCTTTTCACTGTGATCAGATCAAAATGCCATTAAGAAGAAAGAAAGGAGAAGGTTAAGAGACTTTTTTTTTTCCTTACAGTTTTCAATGTTTATACCTGGTATTGAAAGTAAGTGCAACAATGTCATCAGGATTGTTGACAGAAGAAACATTAGGATGTTTATTGTTGAGAGGGAAAGGCAGCTCTTCATAAGGTTTTTTTTTGGTCACACAATATAAAAGAAATTAAGATATTAAACTCCTCTGATCCATTGATTAGTTTTGACCATGAAGACAAAAGCAGGAAACTGCATCATTGATTTTATTAAGTAATTTTAGAAACCTTTTAGTGCTACATAAAATAAATTAACTGCTTTATCTGCAATAGAGACTTAGAACTCATTTTTTTATCTACTGGAAAAAAAGCACCACCACATCCTTGGAAATCCATCTGATGCCCAAAAGCATAGGAAACAAAGGGGGTGAGGATAGTCCCTACTGTTCATCTCAGCCAACTCTGTGAGATTTAGTTCAAGACTACATCTGTAGGTAGAGTTCCTTGTTCTTTTCTCAGTGAGTAACTGTAAACACGAACACAGCCACAGAACAGCAAAGCCTGGTGTGCAACAACTCTGTGTAGCATGTCTGGACCACTGCACCTTCTGGAAGAAGGGGCAATTTCTGACCACAACACTTAGGAGTGATGCTCAGGGTAACATTCATTCCCTGGTGACTTGAATCCCTGCTGCTGTCCTTCATTTTGCAGGAGCAATAACAGCATCTCTATTAGAGTCAGTCACTTTTCTCCCAAAACTTGCAGAAACAGTTGATAGCTTTACTCCTCTAGCAAGTCTCCAGACAGAATTCCCAACAATTACTCAATGTAATTGCACAAACCGCTTTTTTTTTTAACTAAGCCAAAAAAAAACCAAACAAAAAAACAAAAAAACACAGTGGTTTGGATCAAACCATCAGTTAAGAGCTGGCTTTCCCCACCTATCGTTCTTCTTCCTCCAGAGTTTGCAAAACTGCTTCACAGTACTTCCAGGGATGAAGACGACATCCTTAAACTTTTCCAAATGCAGGCGTCCGACATCTCAGGTAAATCACCTAACACTCACTCTGAAGGACTGCATACGTTTTCTTAGCAGTTGTGTAAACTAACCCTTCCTAGGACCTCCAACCATTTTTTTCCAGCAGAAACACTTAAGAAATGGTAGCTGAACTTGCTAATAATAAGCTGTGTTTTTTAAAATCTTATATGCTCAATATTATTATTTACTGTAGTTACACTGAAACACAACATTCCAAGCAATACACAGAAGTCTATTATGGCTATACAGTTATTTATATTGACCAAACTTGCAAGAGCAAATAAATCACATTTCACCTGTTTCCACAGAACCTATTGTTTATTAGAGAGAATTATACCACTTTTTGATTTGCCTTTCATAACTGTCATTCCTGTGCCTTCCATTAAAGTGTTTTATTTACTATGTGTTGGCACAACAGTCATTCTTATTTTAGTCCTCTTAACCAAGAGATCAAGAGAGAAGAGCACAGCATGCAAAGACATTCAAGAGGCTGGAAATGGAGCTATGGCAGGTTACGGCCCTCTGCTAGACATTAAAGGACTCATTAAGCAGAACTGTTTCCTTGTACTTTGAGCACGATAAGTCCATAAAACCTGGGTTTGTCTCCCCACCTCTACTGCAGTAGCATAATATTGAACAATATTCAGAGATTAAATTCCACCAACTTTAGGAAAATAGGCATTCAGGTAAAACAGAATTTCCCTACTACAGGAGAAGCAGCAGTACAAGCAGTATCTTAACTAGAAAATAAAGTCCAGGGAAGGGATGGGAAAGACTAAGAGAAGCTATGGCTGCTTCTTCCTCAGGAAAAAGTTTGATCAAAACTCTTATGTTCTTGAATCCCATGGAACTCAACTGTTACCAAAGCTAGAAGAGGCCAAGTTTCCACAGTTTAGCTACCCATGGAAGTGGTTTGTGTTCCAGTGCCAGCTTGTGTTGTTTCAAGGGAGGATCATAAATTTCTGGCCTCAACCACAGCTCCTGTACCTTGTGAGTTACAGCCCAGAATTCTGCACTTAAAAACTTATCTATTACTTCAGCCACTGAGCCAAAGTAATTCAGACCTATTTCTGTTCAACAAATTATTGATGATTACCTCTTGTCCCTTTCCATGTCTATGCCCCATCTATTCTGAAAGTAGTGTTAGGAAATAAACAAGCTCAGTAGCAGAGGTCAATGTGATTTTCTTCCTATACTTTATGTCTACATGTCAATCTAAAAAAGAAGACCAGAGGTTCAGAATACAGTTTTGTGTCTCATTCATGA